>NC_140226.1:25721562-26321562 GCF_951802725.1 Rutilus rutilus | reverse complement strand
GCCTCGCTCCGTTCCCACTGCTCTCGGCCCCGCCCTGCTTGCCACAATGGTTAAGTGTTATATTTTATTGGAAACTTCTTTGTACCATAAGTTAAGTGAAGCAAACTTTGAATCAACCTTAACAGGATAAATTCACTGTTTCAATACAACTTCTGCTTATGAATTTGAAGGCAGCTATTGGATCATTGAAGTTAAACGCCATCTTATACAATTATGCTTTACTTTACAGAGAGCTTTTGACCTACTTGCTACGTTCTGTCTTAACTCTAACGCTGTGTTGAAAACCCTGTAACACCTTTGATGTTCCCCGTCAAAAATAACTGGCTTCAAAAATAGCTTATAAATCTCTCATTATGCTATATCATCACCAAATGTTGGATTCAATCTTTTTGTCAACTTGTTTTCTTACAATTAGGACAGGGTTTGTATTTAGTTTTGAAAATCATTGATCTGAGGATAAAGTTAATCTTTGTAAAAAAAAAAAAGAAAGAAAGAAAGCTTGCTGTAATACTCAAAATAGTTTGTTTGTCATTAACGTGTGTGTGTGCGAGGTAGTACAATGATGAAAATGCTCCTGAGCTCTAAATGTTTCTCTTATTTTCGATCTCCCCCGTTCATTTTTAAAGTCCCCCTGTGGTGAAAATCCAGTTTTCAATGTATGTCTATGGTGTTTTTTTCATTCTATATACTGAGAAATGTCTTAAACGATTGCATAATAGTTTTGTTTAATGGGTTATTTTATTTTTTCTTGTGATAACGTATACGAGCGGTTTAATTCATAAAATTAAATTACAATTAAAAATGAATTAAAACAAAATCCACAAAATGAACCCCTGGGCTAAAAGGTTCTATAAGCGCCTGACAGAACCCTTTAAGGTTCTATGTTGAACCTTTTCTTCTAAGAATTTGGTCTAAACACCCCAAATGTTAAGTCAAGTAATGCTAACAGACCTTCATGAAGCAATTTTCTGTATTTTTTTAAGAGCAGACGGCATCTTTTGCCTTCTTCCAGATGGTATCTGTCGCTGACAATGCTCAGGTTATTTTGTTATTTTGGACTTTTGCGTGTCATGACTCATGGCTGATATGAAAAGGAAATTGATCCAATTTTTGTCGCTTTCTTTCTTTGTGACTTGTTGTCAGTCTCATTGCCAGCCTCTGTGGCAGTGATGTGTCCTAGCAACCAGAACTTTCAGAGACTGATTGTAAGTCATTACAGCTTGTAAGGTGGGATTGACAGCGTGCCCATTTCTGGATGCGGGATCTGATTTAGCGGTTCTTGCAAAAAAAAACACCTGATTACGTTTAATCATTTTCCTTTTGTAGGCTCATTATGAGATGGGGGAAAAAGCTTGGTTGAAGTCCAACTGTTGAAAGTACACATAGAGAATTGTCAGAATCAGCGTGCCATAGTCTTCTCCAGCAGATGCTCTTTGTCCCAGGTGAATTGTAGAATTGCAGACAGCATTGAAGAAAACTGGTATATGGAGGAATTAATGGTCATTTCAAAAGGGAGAGCTGATATCTGAGCTGAGTAAGAAAGAAAGAAACCGAGACAATAGAGTGCCGCGGGAATGAGTCCTAAAACCCAGAAATGAGTTAGCAATTTTGAAGGCAATGGATTTTTTGATAAATGCCTGAAATAATGTCTGTGGTTAACACAACCTCAAGTTTTACTCTGACATAAAATACATCAGTAAAATAAATTTTTTTTTTGCACATCACAGGCACTTATACAGTGTAAGGTGGTTTGTAGACCCCACCGGTCTCGCATGGCCTCTATTGGTCTCTATTGGACCTGAGCGTGACAGGTGTCATTCTTGTTCAGCCACTCTAATCCATATGTTCTGGTTTTTATTTATATCCCATTACTGGTCTGTTTGGCTTTGCCTTCATTTCTCAGATTTGAATGCCTTTTTTTAACTCTGCTGGTAAAACGTCTAACTCGATTGAATTGGAAAATCCCTCACCCGCCAACTCATGGGATTTTCTTTACTTTACTTCATGGGAAGTAGGAAATTTCATGTATTTCCTACTTCCCATTTCTGAAGTCGTGATTTACGAGCTCATTGCATTTAAATTTTGACTTGAGTTCATGTCCAATTAAACTAGTATTCATGATAATCCACGTGAAGGCAGCAGTCTAGGGTTTTGACATCATCCCTGCACCACTTTAACATGAACAAACCACTCTATTTGTAAATGCTTTTACTGTATTAATTTTACAATTAAAATGTATTTTATTAATTTATTTATCAATACACTTAACTACATACTTTAACATGAACAGTGTCTATTTATTGGTCAATTTAAAAGTGATTTTCTAAAAATATATTTCAAAGTCCCATTTCTAGTCTTCCATGTCAGCCTCATTTACACCTAATAGTTTGGGGTTTTTGGTCACACATTACATGTGTCTAGTAGCTATAAGTGCACTCTCATCAGCTGCTACTCACATTGGAGAACTGACAAGTCATACTGCATGTGTCTCAACAAATGTGGTCTTGTTCCTCTTGCTGCATTTTCCTCATTTCATTAATGTTAATGGTGGATGTTTTTCTCATTTGTACTTTTTGGCTTCCAAAATGAGGTGTTGAAATTGACTCAGTTGAAATCTCAGAGGCACTTTTTTAATAATCCCCTCTTTCTAGACAGTTGTGTCCTGTCCATAAGGTAGGGTGAGAGTTTTGTATTGGCTAGCTGTTCGGCTAGTTTTGTATTCTGTTTGAGGCAGGGTGAACAGCAGCCGCTTGTCATGCAAGGCATGCTTGAATGGTGGGTTATTTATAGCTGACCAAGGAAGCTGTGATCGTTGGATCAACATAAAGGGACGTAGCCGAAGCCTGCTGCCAGTGACAGGAGTCTTTTGTGTCTGGTGAAGTGTTTGAAATCAATTGAAGCTCCTTTTCGGTCTAGATTCTACAGCTATAGGTTTATATACAGGAGGACAATGGACATTACAGCATGTGTGTGTCTGAGATGCTCCCTGTTGCTTATTTTTCATTTTAGAGCATTGTCCACGCACTATTTTATCAGCCTGGGGTCTGGAAGTATTTTCCCCATTAAATTTCTCTAAAGGGATTTAAAATGTTTTTGAAAAGAGTCTCTTATATGCTCACCTATGCTTGTATTTATTTTTAAATAAGCTGAAATCATACTGACTTTTGGCTTCTACAGCACATATACAGTACACTCACCGGCCACTTTATTAGGTACACCTTGCTAGTACCAGATTTGACCCCCTTTTGCCTTCAGAACTGCCTTAATTCTTTGTGGCATAGATTCAGCAAGGTGCTGGAAACATTCCTCAGAGATTTTGGTCCATATTGATATGATGGCATATTGGCATCACGCAGTTGCTGCAGATTTGTCGGCTGCACATCCATGATGTGAATCTCTCGTTCCACCACATCCGAAAGGTTCTTTAATGGATTGAGATCTGGTGACTGTGAAAGCCATTTGAGTTATAGTGAACTCATTGTCATGTTCAGGAAACCAGTTTGTGATGATTTGAGCTTTGTGACATTGTGCGATATCCGGCTTGAAGTAGCCATCAGAGGATGGGTATGCTGTGGTCATAAAGGGTTGAACACGGTCAGCAGCTGTGCTGTAAACGATGGCCAAAAAGTGCTAAGAAACTATCCCCCACACCCATGCGAATTGTTCCTATTCTTAGCTGACAGGAGTGGCACCTGGTGTGTGTTCAGCTGCTGTAGTCCTTCTGCTTCAAGGTTTGACGTGTTGTGGATTTAGAGATGCTCTTCTGCAGACCTCGGTTGTAGAGTAGGCTAGTTATTTGAGTCACTGTTGCCTTTCTATCAGCTGAACCGATCTGGTCTTTCTCCTCTGACCTCTGGCATCAACAATGCATTTTCACCCACAGAACTGCCACTTATTGGGTATTTTCTCTTTTTCTGACTATTCCCTGTAAACCGTAGAGACAGTTGTACGTGAAAATCCCAGTAGAAAAGCAGTTTCTGAAATACTCAGACAATGCTACGTTCAAAGTTAAATCACATTTTTTCCCCATTCTGATGCTCAGTTTGAGCAGATCGCTCCAAATGCAGCAGTTTTTGCAGTTGTATAATTACATTCCTGGACATAAAACATGAGGGAATTTGGAAGTTTCGACGTAACTACATGAAACTTCCTTTGTACTTGTTTACCTTTTTGAATCTGATAGCTCCTCTGCTTCCATGGACGTATAAGAAATTAAAGCGTCCACTGGTTGCTGATGCATTAAGTTTCTCTTTCTCTTTCTCTTTCTCTTTCTCTTTCTCTTTCTCTTTCTCTTTCTCTTCTCAACTGAGTCTGGCTGGAAAAGCCGTGTTTGATGTTCAACTAGAGCAGACAGTCGGTTCCCGCCTCGGCTGCTCTCTGTTCTCAGTCTCTCTATGTTCCTCCTTGTGGATGAAATTTAGAAGGCAACCTGCTTCCGTCTGTCTTTATTTTGGGCCTTTATACAGAGCCAATGAACCGCATACTCTTAATTTGGATAATCTAATTTGTAGTTTAAAATAAACATTTACTTAGTGAAATTGTAGACCTCTCTTAAATCTGGGCAACTGAGATGAAGACATGCTTTCTGAAATCAAAATGTGAATGCTCTTCTGATGTGAGGAACTTGAATGAATAATACCAAGCAGTGTTCAGACTTGGTGGATGATAAATCTGCCGGGAAAAAAAAAAATCCCTTAGACTTGCATTAAAGGAGGGATCTGAGCCATATCATAGAAACTTGGGAGTGAACCCTTTTTGGATGGTAAGCCACCACCAAGCATAGCAAAAATGCTAAATACCACCCAAAACATCTTACCAATCACATATCAATGCCCTGGAAACCTCCTTACATGACTAATATAATAATAATTCATAATAATATTAATAACTTGCATAACTACCTTAGCATAATGATGACTTTCAAGGACAAGCACAACCCATCTTTAAAAAAATTAAACAATTGGACTAGTTTACTGCTTAGCATAATATTGGCTTTGTGTGGAAGGAGGCCTTTTGTTGTGTTTTTTTCCCCCCCACTGTCCTCGTTGTACAGAATAGCCTGGAGAAAGGAAAAAACGAAACAAGAGTTTTTTTTATATGCAGTCCTTCATTAAATTTGCATGAGCTCCTTGTTTTGTTTAGCAATACTAACGTGATTGACTATAAATTATACATTTAAAGACCGAATAGAAATTAATATGGCGGGCTATATCATGAATTATACTGAACATGGGAACTTGTCTCTAAGAGGTTAGCTCGAGCAAAGCTCTGGAGGAAATGTGACTTATCTTGGGAACACTTCTGGCACACTAGCCTCTTATCTCTGCCTGCAAGTAAAGTTGAATTTGCTGACTTGCTGGGACCTATTTTAGAGATGGATTGCCAAGTGAATCAGTAAATCAGGAAGAAATGCATTCAGCCCAGGAGCAGAGATGAGGAGGCATCTGCTGGCAGACTGCTATATTTGCATTGGAGGTGCTAGAGAGCAACACAGATGCGAAATGAATTACGGAGTAGATTCCCATGGGAAACGACAGGTGCCACATGCAAGTTTGGCTGGTCCGACTTGACAAGCTTGTTCTTTTCCTCCATGAAGTAGATTTCTGCATAATCATCATTACCTTTGACTTCTTCTTTTTCTCAAAGTTTCTTTTAGTGCTGCAATATCTTGACAACGTGTTATTGGCTAATAACTATAAATAACTTTTTACTTGTTTGCAACATTGTTTTTTAACAGGCATGGTTAGACCTTACTTTGTCAATCTGAATCTTCTGCTGTAACGATATGTCATTTTTTTCGTATTCTTTTTAAGTTTCGCTAATAATGAAAACAAGACAAAATATTAGAGGCTGTTCACATGTCTTGCATTCTTGCATTCTGTCTGCCCGTTGTTGCTTTGTGTGCACGTGTCGACAGATGCTACTTACTGCTGTTTTTTTGTAATTTTGTGCCACTCCATCTGCCGTTTTTTGATTACAAAAAAATAGTTGTCGCACTCTACTGCTTTTATTAAAAAATTATATTACACAAATCCATTTATATCATGTTAATACTATATGCAATAATATCGTAAATAATCCAGCGCAGTAACTATAACTATCTGATTGATGCTCCAACATTCCATCATAAAATGGAAAAAGCTACTTCTGTCGCACAAAATTATGTTGTCGAAGATGACAGTCGAAAGCGATACTCTCTGCTTTGCTCCCCCATGTGTGTTTTGGATTCTGTAAAAAAAGACACTTTTTTTTTGTCACTTTGCACAGTTATGGTTACAAACTCTCTCTTTACCTCTCCACTTGTGTTGTCAGAAATATTTATATTTCAATACGTATTAATACTGAAATATCTGAGACGATTCAATACTCCTTTTCTGCAGTATCTATACAACGATACCATCTCTCTTCTCTCCAGTGGCGAACTGACACAGACACACCTGCCTCCTCTTTCTCACACATCTAATTTGCTCCGGTTGAAAAGTGTTGGTGTTGACAGGGTATGAATTTCGGAGTGGGGTTGTGGGTAGTGCGCATACATTTTACCCATTCCCGCAGGTTACGCGCTCACACCAGAAGTGTGTGCACCACTGATCTATATATAAGTGTAGCGCGTATAAAGCTGCCTCTCAAAAAGTTCGCTAGTACCAAATTTAGTTCACCTGATAAACTTAAATCGTTTATTATTTGTTTCTATATTCGTGTATTTATCTATGCTGTCGTTTGCAATTTGGTTTTTGTTCTTATTTTATTACTGATTGTTTTGTAAATTTAGTTCAGAATTTCAAATAATGCCTCCCTGTGTGGCCTGTAAGATATTGCAACAAAATTACCCAATAATTAAAATATCTATATGGCAGTTTTCCCAGTGATATCGAAAACGGTACTGTTGTATCGAATTAAAGATGAATTTGACTGGTAGCATACATTTTTTTGTTTTTATTTGGATATGGGATATTCTTGTTATCATGAATTCTTTTGGCCACAATAATAGTGTAGTGATTCTGTAATTATGTGTGTGTGATTTCTGTTTATTGAGTGTCTGTTCATTATCATTGATGCTCTGCAGA
Source organism: Rutilus rutilus (assembly GCF_951802725.1). Classification (NCBI taxonomy): domain Eukaryota; kingdom Metazoa; phylum Chordata; class Actinopteri; order Cypriniformes; family Leuciscidae; genus Rutilus; species Rutilus rutilus. Next base: position 26,314,495 of record NC_140226.1, on the reverse strand, counting down.
AAAACTCTGACTTCTGCCACTCATTAGCTATCTACCTATTTATGATGCCCATTAAAACATGACGCAACTGTGCTGGAGCTGCTCTCCAATCTGTGTGAGAAGGTGATGAAGTGCCCATATTCTGGCTGGTATCATTGCAGACATAACTCTCCAGTAGGTTTGGAAATCCAGAACTGGTTGCTTACTCCATAACTGGTCCCTAAAGTTCATATGAGGGTTATGGGAGATTGAGATCCAAATCGCTCCTTTTGTAGAAGTAATGTGTCAAGCCTCTTACTGGCAGTCTCAAAAGAACAGCATTCAACACTGCCACAGGAGTTGTCAGAGGAGTTTAATGTCCCTCCTCAAAGCCGTTCTGCTTGCCTTTGGCGAAGTTGTGCTCTGTTGAGCAGTAGGTTGCTTAGAAACCAAATTTGAGGCCCAAGTGGAGCTGTGACATGTCATCAAATGGAACAAGTTTTGTTTACCTCCTGCTTTGTTAATGGAACAGCTGCTGTATCATAAAACATAAGCACAATTGAGACAGTTTTGCTGTAGGGTGTATCATTTAATCATTTAAAATGTGTAGCTCAGCAAATAAAAGGCATTTATTTTACAGTGTGGACGTGTCCTAGGGATCTTCTTTATATTTTTGTTATAAAATTGTGAAAGGCCTTAAAAGAAGAAGAGGGGGGAAAAAACTGAAAGACTAATTGAATTTGTTTAGCCATTCTGCACTTTAGACTTTTTAGTTTGGTAGGCTTTTCTCTCTGCATGTTGCATTTGTTAATTCTGTTTACAAGTAGTGTACTAATTTTAAATAAAATCTGCACACATACACACACACACACAAAAAAAACTTCCAAAAAGTTACATCGTATTACGTTTGGACATTGTACTTTGGTAATTCCATGATCAGATTCATAATGTTCATAATTTCATCTTTGCCTGAAATAGGCAAATAAAAAAGCATCAACAAACAATTATATAGCATCTGACGTAAACATTTTGTGTTGTGGTTCTTGAAAAATGTAGCATAGTACAGATGCTATATAATTGTTTGTTGATGCTTTTTTTATTAGCCTGTTTCATGCCAAGATGCATAAAAGAAATGCAAAAATGTCCTTTTTTTCTGAAATGCATCTGAATAGGGTGCGTTTTATTGTAATTCTAATACTGTAATACTGTGATTCAGTATTCAGTTTGAGGTTCAGAGCTTAGAGAAACAGCATAAGAATCAGTGTCTTGTTTTTCTTTCCTCTTTGCCAGGAATCTTTGCCAAGGCTCTTTATCATTGTTAAACCTGACTGGTAGTGCCACAGATAGCTTAATTGCTCTAGGTTTAGTATCACTTATTGCCATGATATTGATTACCATTTGAGTGCTTTGAAGTGATTGTGCATGTCTTCCTGTTTAACTGAAGGGCTCAAAGCAGTGCCTAACCTCCCTTTATATACTATCAGTGATCTATTACATTCCCATGAATTATTGAGGTGAGCGTCTTTCTACATTATTAATTCGCTTTAAAGATACATGTACCCGAGTTTGACTCTTACTGGTCAAATTTGATGTCTGAATCATACAGCAGTTATTTATTTTTTTGGCCATGTTTTCTGAGCTGGTGCCCATGCAACAGACTCGCTTCTACCGAGTTTTTATGCACAACTTATGACGTGAAAAAACAGCTTGAGCATTCTGCCCTTTTTAGGGTCGCATCTTATGACATCATGTCCTGTTTTTGCTTTGTTTAGATGTCTTTGATCCATGTTGTGTTCATCTTTCATTCTAACTGCACCAGAGTTTGTTTGGAAGCGGACCGAGACCCATCTTTTCAGCTGTCTTGGTCCGATTGTTTGGTGCACTCCAGGGTTCGGATGGTAACGTTCACACTTATATAAATGAACCACACCAACAGAGCAATCGCACCAGGGGTCGTTTTAATCAAACCGTACATGCCAAGTGTGAACACACCCTAAGCGGGCTTTCACACTGGGCATGTTTGTCACGGTCCGAATACGAGTGCGTTTGTTTCAGATGCCCCTTGCAGCGTTGGTCTGGTTTCACACTCACTTGATTTGAACCCTGGTGCATTTGCGTTCATCTTATGTAATCACAAACGTGATAGAAAACAGGACGCGGGTCAATATATTGTTCTTTTTTTATTAATTGGTGCTATTATATGCAGCAGAGTGAAGGACACTTGTGTCTACTGTATATGTGTCGCATGTAGGCGGCTGTCTGAAGGAGACAGCGGATTGCAAGCCATTCATTCGCCCCTCAGATTGCACTCTTGCGCGATTACACTGCACGCTCACTCTCGCTCAATGGCGTGCACAGAGAGGGGGGGCTTGTGCCCCTGCCCCTTTAATCGTGAAAGCGAAAGTGCCCTTTTCTGTCGTATCGGGGTGCCCCGAGTTATTTCTACACTCGGTACACGATTTTCTACAGAGGGTGAACAACCTCCCACCCCCCCTCCCCTACGGAATGCGATCTCTACCAAGGAGGAACTGCCCACCCAACCCCCTACCCCCGGGAAACGTAATCTCTACCGAGGGGGAACCATCCACCCAACCCCCGGGAAAGTGATCTCTACCAAGGGGGACCAAACACAGACCACCCCCCTCTACACACACACACACACACATAAGTCTGTGCACGCCAGTGCTCTCAGTAAATCATTACCATTGTCATCTCCTACATGTGTTTTGTTGAATTAATGAAGTCGTCACTGGCTCAAACGCGTGTGCATGTTATTTTACTTTCTGAACAAGTGCGAACCCATGTCCGAGGTCCTTTCACATTCACGTGAATCGAGCCACAGTTCCAGTGCATCCGAATTCAGCCCCCGGGTCCGGGTCCGCATGACAGCTTTCACATTACCAATTTTTCATGCGAACCGTGCCCCGTTTCGAATTAAACTGCTAGTCTGAAAGAACCCTAAGGCCATTAAGGCCCGACTAGTCAGAATCGATGCCTTATTTAAGACACAAACCAAAATGGGGCTGTTGTACCAAGTCTGAACGAGTCATGAAAGGGTGATGCAACAACCAATCATTTCTTCCATAAAAGTCTGTATCAAAGGTTGTCAAGCTTCTTTAGCCCATTGCTAAAAGCTAATGAAATTGAACAGCTGGTCATGATTCAAGCTGGTTTAAAGCGATTAAACTGGTTAAAGCTAGTAGTACACCATTCCTATTTTGCCTAGTTGAGCTGGTTGGTTAACCATGTTCCCAACCATATCTTGACCTAATTGCCAGGCTAGACCACTCAAAGTGGTATGACATTTTTTTTCCCCTACTGAATTCAATGTCGTTTCCTTTTAAGGTATTTTTGACCTACATGCACCTGATGCTTTTTTTAACCACAAAGGCCATGCTACGTGATTATTCATAACTATATGAGTGTAGTCAAGAATACAGACTGTAAACATGACTTGCAGATCAATTTTCCGTTTCAGTGACCAAAGACACTTTCTAAACCCACTACTCACTCCTCCTCATCACTCTATTTGTCACCCGTTAACCAGTTTGAGCCTGTGTCCTTATCTTTTATGAAATATATAATTGATCAAATGAAATCATCCGCCTGTTTTAGACCAGATGTTGTCCCTCCACGTTTTTTAAAACAAGTTTTTGAAACTATTGGGCCTAAAATTCTAGAAATTATAAATAGCAGTCTGACCACAGGTGTTGTACCACAGGGCTTCAAACATGCAGTAGTACAACCACTAATGAAAAAACCCAATCTTGACGCATCAGTTTTCTCCAATTATCGACCTATTTCTAAACTTCCATTTCTTTCGAAAATACTGGAGAAAGCTGTATGTATACAGTTGCAATCTTTTTTGGATTCACATGGAATTTTGGAGTTGTTTCAGTCTGGATTTAAAGCCCTTCATAGTACAGAAACTACACTCTTAAAAGTTTTTAACGACCTCTTATTGATTACAGACTCAGGAGATTCTGCTATTCTAATGTTGTTGGACCTTACAGCTGCATTTGATACTATTGATCATAATATTCTGATCTCTAGGTTGGACCACTATGTTGGTATCAAAGTTATTGCTCTAGAGTGGTTTCGGTCATATCTGTCCGATAGGAAGTTTTCTGTTTGCCTTGGAGACTTTGTGTCCCAAATGGCACCTTTTCTTTGTGGAGTCCCCTAGGGGTCTATTCTTGGCCCAATGCTGTTTTCCCTGTACATCCTTCCTCTGGGGTCTATCCTGAGAAAGCATGGCATTTCGTTTCACTGTTATGCAGACGACACACAACTTTATCTGCCATTGAAACGAAATGATAACAGCTCTGTAAAGTATTGTTGGACTGCCTTGCAGACATTAAAGCCTGGATGGCCTTGAATTTTTTACATTTTAATGAGAGTAAAACTGAAATTGTCATATTTGGCCCAAGTAGTACCCATGTGGCCCCTAACACAGAATTGGGTTCCTTAATTCCGTATGTTAAATCTTCCGTTAAAAATCTGGGAGTAATCATGGATGGTGATTTTAAACTTGAAAAGCAGATAAATTCTGTGGTTAAAGTCAGTTTTTTTCAGTTAAGGCTCTTGTCTAAAGTGAAACCTTTTTTGTCATTTAAAGACCTTGAAAGAGTTATACATGTTTTTATCTCCTCTCGATTGGATTATTGTAATGCCATCTATGCTGGTGTCAGCCAGGCATCTCTTTCACGCCTGCAGTTGGTGCAGAATGCTGCAGCTAGACTACTAAAAGGGGTACGTAAGCGTGACCACATTTCTCCCATACTGGCTTCCCTTCACTGGCTTACAGTACGGTTTAGGATTGATTTAAAATTTTTAGTGTTTGCCTACAAATCCTTAAATGGTCTAGCCCCGACCTACCTTTCTGACCTTATACAACAACATGTTCCATCTAGGTCTCTTAGGTCGGCAGATTGTATGGTCTTGGCTGTTCCTAGAGTAAGGCTGAAACAGAGGGGAGATCGGGCCTTTTCAGTTGTGGCCCCTAAACCATGGAATAATTTACTGTGAGGTCTGTGAGGCTGGCCCCAACACTATCTGCTTTTAAATCTAGTCTTAAAACACATTTATTTTCCTTGGCTTTTAGTTCAGTTTGAGAGATGTGTGTTTTTGTCCTTTTGATGTCATTTTATTTTTGTTGTTGTTGGTCCATGATGTGGGATGTACAGCACTTTGGTCAACTTCTGTTGTTTTAAATGTGCTCTAGAAATAAACTTGACTTTGACTTTGACTTTGACCCGTCTGTTTTGTGAATGATTGCTGATGCTAGCTACAAGGCTACTGGTTGTTTTACAGTATATGTTGTTTCACTTCATATTTAAAGGAGTATAGATAAGGTTAAAAGATACAGATGAAGAAAATGAATGTGTATGGGCGTATCACGATCAGTTAAACTTTGAATTTTTAAAATTTTGCCAGAAATGTTGAAGTTTCACACTAAATCTATTTTAGACTTTGTTTTGCAGTTATAAGCCGCGTTTCCACCGAAATTACCCAGAACAATTTGTCCCAGGAACTTTTTTCACAGGAGCTTTTTTCCCCCCAGACCTGTTGCTATCTGCGTTTCCACCGCAGTCTAAGGTACAATGAAGATTTGGCAAATTAGTCCAGTGACGTAGGACTGTGCGCTACTTTACAATTCCCACTGGATTTCATCCTGTGAATTTAAGCTTAATAATGCCTGAACCTCGTCGTCGGTCCACCGGTCATATTTTTTAAACTCCATTGTTGATTCGAATAGCAAACAACTGTTACTGCACTCACCGCAACAGATTTAAAAAAAAATGGTGGTTGAAATAAAATGCTGCGTGGAGTCAACCAATCAAAATGCGTCATGAACTAAACCAATCAGCATGTTCAGCACCCAAGTCCCACCCCTGAAAGTTCCTGAACTTTGAAAAAGTACTACCTCGCAAGCAGGGACTTTCGGAGGAGGAAATATTTACCTGGAACTTCATTTAGACCCTGGTTCCTGCGGTGTAAACACACCGAGTACCACCCTAAAGTCCCTAGTTCTTTGGGAAAATTCCTGTGGTGTAAACACGGCTATAGTTTCCTCGAGTGGTAATATGACTATAATTAACCATGTAGATAATTAAAGGGATACTCCACACAAAAATGAAATCATTTTCTAATCATTTACTTAGCCTCATGGCTTCCCAAATATACATGACCGTCCCAGTCTGTATAATGCAAGTGGATGGGTCCCTCAAAGTTGATGGTTCAAAAACCATGCAAAACAAACTTGTGTTGGTCCTCTGTGCTTCCGCATTATTTCTTGTTCAAGTTTCACAACTTGCTTATGTCATGATTGTGTAATGTGTGATGTGCTGATGTTGACAACGTACTGACAGTAGGCCAAAAGCGTCTGTTTCTAAGTATTAGTATTAAAGTATTAGTACTTTTCTCACACACCTATCGGTTTGCTTCAGAAGACAATGGTTCATCAATTGGGGTCCTACACATGATATCGGAATGAACATAAATACTAGTTTTTCTAGTTAATAATTGGACATGAATGCCCTCTGAAGTCGTGTTTACCACTGGGAAGCTCAGGGATCATTTTGATACCCAAATTGGGCATGCCATAAACTTTAAACATGGCTGAGGGGGGGGAACATCTGTGACTGGTATTCTTTGTTAGTTTTTTCCACAACAGCTACATTGCCCTGTCTGGTCATTAAAGTTGTGCATATTTACATATATGAATAATCATTTGAAGAGTATTGTATGTTTAATACACTGCGAAAATAGCCTGTATTTGACCGAAATTCCAGAATTGTCAACAAGCTTGACTATCTAGGTAGCGCAGTGAATGTTTATATGGTTGTCAGTGAATGGGGCCTCTAAATATCAATTTGGCTTTTAAGAATTTCCCAATAATAGGCAAGAATAAACCTGATGTCCTCCAAGTTTCCTGTTCTTTCCGACAACAAAGCACTTGAGTATGACGAGCTCCTAATCACGACTTCAGAAGTGGGAAGTAGGACATTTCCGATAGCAAGTGAAGGCATCATTATACAGATACTGGAGTTAAACAGCGGGTATTATAATTTTGTTAACTTTTTTTTTTTTACAAATAACTTTAGAAAATGCCAATGATTTGGCAGAAATGAATTTTTACATCAACATGAAGGCTTATGTTTGATTGTCTCTTGTTTTTGAATTAAGGAGCTTATGGACTAGTGTAAATAATTGAGGATGAGTGTCTTTGTATATGTTTCCTTTACCTATATTTTGCATGTTTGTTGGCATTTTTCTTTTTAATAGCCAAACCCTAATGGTGTCATATTTAGAAACCCATGTTTGAGCTTTAGTACAATGTGAACTTTACATTTCCCTGAGATATTTACTCTGCACACAGTTACCATATCTTAATATTGACCTTTAGTAGTCATTCCCTGTTTCTCTATGTTCCTAAATGTCCTTTTCCTCATGTATTTCTCTCTCAGCTGATAGGCTGAAGGTGTCTGTGGAAACAAAGCCAGATGGCTTGCAAAGAGAGATGGTTTAGAGTCAAAGTGGGACAAAATCTGTCATCACTGTCTCTCTTTCGGTCTCTGTGTCCTTACTGACTCATGGTATTTAGACTGGTGATCATAACTCTCTAAAAATTAGCATGGTCTAGATCTTTCTATAAATTTTTTTTTTTTTTAAATCATAGATTTGCCATCTCAGACAAAGCATGTAAAATATTGCTGATCGATTTGTGTTGAAAATCTATAATGAGGAAGGCTGTTAAAGCGATAGTTCACCCAAACATGAAAATTCTGTCATCATTTACTCACCCTCATGTTGTTCCATACCATACTTACTTTCTTCTAGGGTTGTCACAGTACCCGAATTTCAGTAGTTGCTACCAATACCAGTGAAATTGTGCAGTTCTTGAGACCAGAGTACTTTAAAAAGTTGTGTCCCGTTTTGTCTTTTGAGAGTTTCCAATTCAAAACACACATTTAAATATGGTTGTCAATCCAGAAACTTTGCAGTGTGCCTAGCAGCATGAAAACTAAACTTGTATTCAGATTGTGAATGGGTAATAAACAGAAAGAAAGAGAAGAACCCTCGCTTTAGAATCACTAAGGTTGTCAATCTCTAAAGCACAAGCTCACTAAATTCTGAACTCTTGTGAAAACTCCCGTTATAACAAAAAAGAGCAGTCTTAATTGTTCTGATTTACATCGTGATTACTCTTTGTTGGTTATAATGAAAGGATTCGCACATGCGTGGCTTGCGTTGAACAAAACAAAAACTTGTTTTCAGCAGTGTTAAGTGGATTCTGACTAACTTACTGACTAGCACCTCTGTGAGGCCATTGTGTTCACACACTCAACAGATATGATTGTGATTGGCTACAATGCTCAACGCTTGTAAAAACACACTGTAAATAGAAACCTTTGACTGTCAGGGAGTGCTCAAACGAACACGAACAATAGCATTTGAAAGCAGCATCTATAAGTGGTTACTGAACATGTCAGTCTGTAACACCGGTACTGCAGCAATGCTGGTACGGTAAAATATATATTTTTTTTTTTAAGTACTGGTTCCGGTATTTCCGCTAGGTTTGACAACCCTACTTTATTCTGTGAAAAACAAAAGGTATTTTCGATTACTTGTTTTTGAGAATTATTACTGTTTTAAGTATTATGTTTTATTGTTAACATAAGTAGGTGTAGCCTACTTATAATGTTAATATGATTTTTACATAAAAAAAAAAAGGTCACAATTTAGAAATAAATGGCTATTTCCTACCCTGATTTAAACGCTCTGTTTGAAGGGGCGTGTCTGCTGTGAGATTTCAGTGTAAACGCCCACTGCTGTGATTGGCTAACATCTTTGCATATTAAACCAGTATTATATTTGGAACTCTCTCGAATACATTTACTACGTTTTTACCATTACAGCTGTCGAGATTAACAAATCGTGAAAAAAGTGATTATAGCATGATATTTAGATATATTCCTATCACATGAAATGTTGCTGTTGTGAGCATTGAGCAGATGACAGACACTCTGTTGATCATGTGAATGCAATGATCACATCATTGCAACATGATTTCATGTAAACACAATGTAAATACAGTAAGAGCTTCGTTGTGCAGTGTAACAGTGTCATTGATTACATAACGGGAGTTTTGGCAAGTGTCCAGATAAACTCACGCTGTGTGATTGACAGCTTCACGAATTCTAAAAGGAGCGTTCTTTGATTGCTTTCTGTATATAATTTAATCACAGATTAATGTATATAATTAAATTGATTTTCATGCTATGAAGAGAAAAAATGTGAACTTGATTTGCTGATGCATAAACAGTACTGAACGATTTTGAGACAAAGTTAATGCTTTTAAGTGATGCGTATATGCTCATTTGCATCGTTCAGGAAACACTGTCAGTGTTTGTTTCATCATGCATTGCTATAACTTTAGTGGTTTCGCTTTTGCTTTCTGGTTGATAAAACAAGAGAAACCTTTTCCACCAAGCGCTTCTCTGTTTTGTGTGAATTTTTGAGCAAAGTGAACTGTGAATTTTAGAGCAAAGAAAGATTATGTTTAATTTGAATTTAATGTCCCAGATTAATTGAGTGTAATTCTGTGGTTCTTTTTAATGGCTCTAAAGTGACCACAAACGCCGGTTTATGTCTTTTCAATTATGAAAGAGCTCTTAGAAATGTAACAATAGAAAAATGGCAAAGGCGCATCATCTCAATAAATCTGCCTAAGTAACCACAATTACTTAGTTGTGTGTGTGTGTGTGTGTGTGTGTGTGTGCGCACCAGATTTATCCTGCCAATAACAATGCTTCCTGTGATACAGAAAGTGTGGGGGATACAAAGAAGCAGCCAGTGAGCTATTGTTTATGGCCCACTGTTTATGGCAAGCTGTTTTAACATTTAATCCTTAAAAGATACTAGTATCTATTTTTAATGCTACACTTATTTTTTAGATACTAGTATCTATTCCATTACGTACTAGTGCTTATTCTTTAGATACTAGTACCTTTTTAAAAGATACTAGTAGTTATTCATTAGATACTAGTTCTTATTTTTTTTAGAGACTGGTACTCATTCATTAGATACTAGTACCTATTAAATAGACATTAGTATATATCAATTAGATACGAGTACTTATTCATTAGTCCTTATTATTAGACACTAGTACTTATTCATTAGATACTAGTACTTATTTCGATAGTGACTAGTAACTATTCTTTTGTTTGTAACACATTTAACATTTTTGCCATTGACTTCTATGGGGATCTGTCATTCAGATAACCACTATTCAGTTCTGACTAGTATGTATTCCAATTGTGACTACGTATTTATTAGATACTAGTAGTTATTCATTAGGTACTAGTACTTATTTTTTAGATACTAGTACCTATTACTAGATACTAGTACTTGTTCAATAGATACTAGTACTTAGTCACTAGATACTAGTACCTATTAAATACATACTAGTACTTATTCATTAGCTACTAGTCCTTATTCAATAGATACTAATACTTATTCATTAGATACTAGTACTTGTTCATTAGATACTAGTACATATTTATTAGATACTAGTATTTATTCCAAATGTTACTAGTAAGAATTTTTATTTTACTAGTAAGATTTTTAATTGAACTCTACAGTGGTCGTTCTGACTTGTCATAACATAAGACGAGTAAAAAAACAGTTGTGACTAGTAAGATAAGTGTTACTAGTTACAATTAAAAAAGATACTAGTGTCTAATAAAGAAGTACTGGTATCTAATGAATAACTACTAGTATCTATCAAATGGGTACTAGTATCGAATGAAAAGTAACTGTATACAATAAATAAGTACTAGCATCTAATGAATACTTATTAGTAATATTTAAAAAGATACTAGTCAATATTGGAATAATTACTAGTCATAAATTATTAAATGATATCAAAAACAGAATAGCTACTATCTATTAATTTGCAGATATCTTCAACCGCATAAGGAACTAGTAAGAAAATATTAAGAGATATCTTCTTTTAACAGATCATTACATAAACATGGCTCATACTCTCAACTATCCAATCAGAGTTCACATGGTAATGCAGGCTAAACTAAGGCTGTAGTGTAGAAGATTGATTTTTCGTAACTGGCTTTGTTGGTTTATCTATAGCTAATTGGTTAGCATGAACACAAGGAAAGATGTATGTTTAATATGACATTTATTGTTTTGAATGTACAGTAGGCTATAATAAAGACTTAACTGCCAATAATACAGTTCAAACAACAGTTAAGTAGATCCAAAAACCGGTTCATACCCACTAGCCAAACAACCACAATACCCAGATATTGAGATTTTTGGTGAGCATTCATAATTCCTTACAACCAAAATTCGAAATATTAATCTGCGTCTGAGAATGAGAGTCATGCCAAAGTAAGAGTATATATGCACTATATTACATTTGCCTATTCATTATATATATATATTTTTTTTTTTTACTGTAATACCATTAAAAGGTTAGGCTATTATTATATTGTTATTATAAAAATGGCCTTCTGTAATTCAGTCCGTTTCCTGTGTCATCTCTCTTTGATATGTTGTTGGTTCATTAATATTCAACATATTATTTGCATACTGATTATTTAAATAGTTCTAGTATCTATTAAGGTAAGGATATCTTTGATCTAAAATGTTACTAGTAACTAAAAAAATAAGCACTAGTTTTATTTTTTTCTTAACAACTTAGGTATAATTAAATACTAGTCACTATTGGAATAAGTACTAGTATCTTTAAAAAGGTAGTACCTAAAGAATAAGCACTAATGAATAAGTACTAGTACTTAATGGAATAGATACTAGTATCTAAAAAATAAGTACTAGTAGCATGAAAATAGATGCTAGTAGGTTTTAAGGATTAAATGTTAAAACGGCTTGCCGTACACCGTTGACCTGTTTAAGCAGACTGGAAAACAATGGCTTTTTCTGTACAGTATAACTGGCTGTAACGTTAAGGAGATGCGTGAGGTTTCTTTGCAAGGCAGGACACGTTTCCAGCAGCTGAAACATTTCAGACAGGGAGATTCAGAACGCAAGTGACAAGCACCTGAAGGGGACCGAGGGGATGAGAGGTGTCTCAAGGGAATGACAGAAATAGACCAGTGAAAACAAAACAAAAGCCTTCTGATTGAAGTTTCAGTAACATTCCCCAAGGTTTTATGCTAAACCGAATGCTATTGTCTTCTTTCCAGCAACATTATCTGCCATTTTTAGAATAGGGAGGAACATTTTATTTTTGTCACTTTTTCTACTGAAGTTATACTCTGTTGTTGTCCATGACAGAATTGTACCCCCCTATGAATTTTTATTTATTTATTTATTTATTAAATTGTTGGCAAAGCTGCAGCTTGTTAACTGACACTGAACAAAAGTTATTTCAATATTTAATTTGACTATTTTGAGCTGATATGATCTGATATACATTTTCAAAGGCTATAGCTGTTAGCTTACTAACTAAAGGCTTTCTGAAAACAAAAAAATGTATATTAAATGTTTAATTCAATCGATTAGACTCCGTAAAGCAATGTTCTATCATTTCTAATTGGGCACTGAATATAGTTACTTTGCCAATGAAATGCCTTGTTGAGGATTCTGCAACACACTCTCTCTTTTTTAATTGTCAGTCTACAGTACAAATGTGTCGGATGATCTGCCATTGAAATGAAAGCTTGTTTTGAAAACTAAACAAGTGGCATAATCAATCATCCGCATAAAATATCTGAAAGTTATTAAAACTCAAGCCCATCCTTGTTTCAGATGGATACTGGGATGGAATGGGCCACGCTTATTGTAATGGACGTGATTTGTCCCTGTCAAGTAAAATTGAATAAGTGAACTAAACTAGAGTAAAATGAATGGAGAGTGAGCGATAAATAAAACAGTGCAGAGTCGGGAAGGCGGAGTTATTTTAAGCTGGTGACGGATTGTATCTTTGTTGAGCTGGAGCTCATTTGCATGGCAGCAGGCACATAAAGATGACCTCACTCTTGCTTTCTCACACACGCTCTCTCTCTTTCTCTCTCAGACACACAAGCACACACACACACTCAAGAGAGCCAGACAGAAGGCCACTGAGCAGCAGGGAGAAATATAATGTGTCTGTGTTGCTCCACAGCTGAGGATATATTAAAAATAGCAACCCGTTCTGTGTTTGCAATATGTGTATTTTGCAGACTATGCATATTTTCTGTATGCATATATACAAACAATACCTATATGACCTTCTATATTCAGCAAAATGTGTTTTAGTGTAATCACACAAAGCAATGCTCTTCAATCGACCTCCCATTTCAAGAGTGATGAATGAACTGAAATCTCCTTGACTCATTATTCGCCAAAACAGGAGACATTTTTAGATAAAAGTTAATAAAAAAAAATGCTTAAAGATGTTAATGTATACAATGTATACATCCTATGTGATAACTGGTCAAAACTTTGCATGCAATTCAATGTGAGGTCATGTGTCAACAATGTGGCATACTATATTTTTAAAATAGTTTTTTAGATTATTTCCATGGGATATTTTTCTGAACCGAACTGAGCAACTAGTTGTCAATGACGTATTTAAACGCACATCAGAGACGTGTGTCTTCTGTGTGTGCGGTGCAAACTGGGAAAGAGGTTTGAGCCTTGACGTGTTGCCAGAAAAAACACAAACAAGATCAAGCCCAAAATAAACCTAAATAAATCCAAAAGCTTTACAAGTCAAAAATATCGTGACCCATATTTTAGCAGCTCCATAAACTGGATTGCGCTACTCTGTGAAGCAGCCTTCCCGTACAAAACACAGCGCCTCTGTCGATACTGATCTGATTAAAAAAAGGCTTTGGTCGCTGTAATATTACTTTGGTCAAGATAGCCATAGTGAATACCTAAAGCACACAGGCTATTGTTAAGTCACGTTCCATACACGCACACAACGATAATTTAGGGGATTCATGCCCGTATTTAACTGTGGTTGTTATTTCAGAAACTTTATAGTGTCGGTGGCCAGTATATACTTTGCAGTAAGCTGTATGCATCTATCATCCCATCCCGAACATAACCAGCGCCTCATCAGCTTCCATAATGGCAGAAAAGCAGCTTTAGCGCTGATATAAACTGTCCATTAGGTAATGGACAAGCATATCTCTGCTCTCACCCACTTGCTACTCATGATCAGTGAGAAACTCTTGCGATGCTTGTTCTTATTTCACTGCTTTGCATACCTCATTTATCATAAGGACCTTGAGCTCTAGTGTTTCTGTATCTGTGTAGTGTGTCTATTGCACTCATGAAGTTATTGGATAGCTCACAAAAAAAGGGTTAACCCACCTAATCTTGCGCAAGTAAAATATTCCTGAAGTTAAAGAAAGAACGAGAGACTTAAGATTCAACTCAGCAGCCAACTGTACATACTTTATGAGATTAGCCGTATAAAGCACAGAAGACTGTAACGTTCAGGTCCAGATGTGACTTTGTACAGTAAAACAGTGACATCATGTAAAATAAAACACTTTCATTGCTTTCTTTTCTTATCACTTAAGCCCTATTCACACTGGATTAGTATTATCTGGGGACCTCGTGTGATTTATAAATTACCCACCCATATCTGAATTCCCTGTGGCGCATTCGCACGGGATAAGCGAAGCCTTTGATTTTACTCGAATTTACTGACTTATCTCCCGGATATGATGCCAATAGGCTATTGTTTGGAAATGTCTCGTCGTTATTATAGGTCTAGCTGTATGATATATCATAAACAGAAGAATGTTCCTTACCCCATGCTGCAACGCCACATATCATCCATCTCCATTTAATCATTCTTTTTGTTTTTGCTCTTCTGATAGTTTTCAGCTTTCTCTTTCTGCAAATTGTATAGTTTTATCGTATAGTGTATAGCGATATGACCCAGCACCCCAAATACTATCAAAACACTCCATTCTTCGCGAAAGATGGATAAAAAAGTGCACAGGAAACAAAAACCTTGAAAAAATTATACGACCCCGCCAAATCACAGAGATGCCGATTTGCACGGGATTAAGATCAGACAACCTCCGCAATTATTACAAATGACTAGAGGTCACCAGTTAATACTTATCACGTGCAAAAAGGGCTTTAGAGTTAGTTTTGCAGTGGTTGGGCATGAAGAAAAATCTTGATTTCTTTGGAAAAAATCCAAACTTTCTTGTCATAAAATCCAATGATTTCAATGGACATTGTGTCTTGCAAAGGCTGAGAGGATATATGGAAGGTTTCTGAAAGTACTTATTTTGCTATTAAGTAGTATATGCCTTTGATGAAGGAAGATGCTTTTTTTCGCCACGTAATTTTGTAGTTACGGCATTTACTAGCAGGAACTAACTGCTGAAAGTCGGCAGCCAAACAGTGACCCCCAGTTCTGAATCAAGAGAACATTTCAAGCTTGTTATGATGTAATTCCCTCTTCTCATCCACTGACGTGACTTTACCCTTTTCACAAATACATTTATCTTGAGTTAATGTCAACATAGTTTAAATTCAGCATTAAAGCCATAATCCAGATGTACTTGAAGACATGCATTTGAAGATTAAATGGAAATCAGTTTTGATTTGTATTTTAGTTTATTTTTTTGAAGTCACAGACCTAGGCTTATCTGAAGAACCTTTCTAATTTATTTGGTCCGTATTAAGATGAGTTTAATTGAAAGTTGTGTTGCTTTCTGACTTTTCTTCTTGAACACCTCAAAATTAACCTTCTGTGTCTCTCATTAGGTGAACTTTGTGGTGTGCCAGCTGTTCGCCCTGGTCACGGCTTTCTGGTTCAGACTCTACCTGCACCCTAGTAAGACGAGTCCCTTCATCCGGCATGTAGTTGCCACCCTGCTGGGCTTCTATTTGGCCCTCTTCTGCTTTGGCTGGTGAGTGTTTGTCTGCTTCATCCCTCATATATCTCAGATCCATCCATATTTGATCCATAGCAAATGCGTTTGGATCTATGAATTGCATATCATAGCATTGATAGTCGGTTAGCGAGCCATTCAATTTATAATGAGGCTATGGACTGCTGGCAGAAGACCAGAGTCTCCTCAGAATCTACGCTGTGCGCTGCATGCTGGAAACTTGAGAGATGCTCTGATGGAGCAGTTTGTAGGCCTCTTTTTATTGATCTGTACACCTTTACAACACCACACCATTAGTGTAAGAAATCTGTCCATTTTTTAAGGAGGTTTGGTTTGGTTTGTCAGGACTGAACCATAAATGCAACTTTTTTTCAAAAAGTTGAACATTACAGAAAAGCTGCATTGAGATGCATGGAGTCGTTAGTTAACATGTAAAACGTGTATGCATTGGTACTATTTGTATTTTCAATGTTGACTTTAATAGTTTAATGTCACTGTGCAGTTAATGAAATGAATAAGGAAAAGCAATCACCTTTTCCCGAAGGCCTTTTCAAATGTTTGATGACAAAATGACAAACAAAAATACTCTTCATACCTTAGTTTAAAGATTTAATATACATTGGGATCAAAATGTTGGAGACGTATTGGAATTATTATAATTTTTTGACTGTTGAGTAATTTCTGATTTATAGAATGATAAAAAGAGATTCCCTTTGTAAATATCTTTAACTCTATGTCAACAGATGAAACATAATTTTGAACCTGGCATTATCCAATGTTTACATTTCTGTTCTGATAATGTATGAAATTAGTGCATATTTATGTAATTAAATATTTTGCATATTTAAACATAACATTTCAGAAAACCTGTAATACAAAAACAATGTACTTTGATTAATCTATTGGGAAAGTATGGTGATATCTATTATAGTTAAAATTTTACCCTATTCAAACTAAATACTAAGACATTCTGAGATTCATATTATATATGAGTGTCTCAAATTTATTTATTTTTTCTTTTCATGTATACATATTCATGTATTTTTATGTACTGATGATAATGTACTTTGTAATGGCATATTTTGTACTAATAAGGAAAGTGCAAAGTAAAAGCATAAGACTTTTAGACCTCGGATAGTGTTTCAACATGAACTAAAATAAAGACAGACCAAATTTACATAATCAAATCACTTTTTTTTTATCACAAGGTCAAAGTGTGATGAATTGCATTAGTGGGAGTCATGCTCAAGCTGGCATTTATTGAAAAACATCTGACCATACGGAGCAGTATATTACAGCTCTCTGAGCAAAGGTCAGTCTACCCAAATCAAACAGGAAGTCTTTATGCAATGAGCATGACACCAAGAAGAAGTTTACCAAGATCTGGAAGATGCTAATGTGTGGTACTTGCGCATTTTGGAGTGCATTTATTTTTCCTCATATTGTAGTAAGTACCTAGCCTGGTAATACCAAACTCTGCTACTTCGCTTTGCTTCCTAGACAGAGTCTGGCATGGCATAATTGAAAAGCGTTTTCTTTCTCGCGGGGAGGCGCTTGTCTGAAGTTTAAAATCATTGGTTCCCGTAAGCCAATCACATAACGTTTGGTTATGGCGTGTGTTATGCGCATGCTCAGCCGCATCTAACTTCCACTGTAAACACATGTACGATGCGAAAACAAAACCATCGAGCGAAATACCGGAGTGAACATGGCTGTGAACGACTTTTGCAGATTATGTGAAGTAAATCTACGCATCCACGGTACAATCAGTGTCTACGTCATGGCTCTCAGCCCGCCCTCTGTTCGTTGATTGGCCGGCTGTTTTCAGGCCGGAGGAAAACGGAAAGCTATTACGCTGTCTCAGACTAAGTACAGAAGCGAAATGAAATTGAGCGGAAGTAAGAAGTCTGACGTAGTCAGGCTAGTAAGTACCAACTGTATCAAGCAAATGTCTTTTCTATTTGTGTGGCAGTGTGTGAGGGGGTTTCCCAGCAGCTGTTCTATTGAGATGATGTGCTATCGTCACATACTCGGAGAGTTTGTTTTTCTCTGAACCCTTCTCTGTCCAGCAGAGGCTCATTCAGTTCATTTACTTTCTTAATGTGAGTTCCAGATGTTATTGTGTGGGATTCATCAGTACATGTTATTGCAAAGTAAAAAAAAAAAGCTTTTGTTTCAACGAAATGCAATTGCTTGCCTCACCTCTCAAAATAAAATTCTCTTTTTCCCATTACAAAGGCTTTGTGTACCAATAGTTAAGATAGCTCTAGCTCTATTCTGGTACAGACCGCCCACTTTTTTCACAATCCAAACAGTTCCAGATGGATGTTTCTTCTGTTGGATGGTGTCGATTACAGCCTTTTATGTAGGTCTACTAAATTTTGTGACAAATTTCTGTTTGCAACATGCTTTTTTTTACAGCGGTTCAGCATTGTAAGACATGTTGTGCACACAAGTTAGAGTTATTTTGGATTTGCTTGATGACGACGTAAAGCCAAACACGCACTGCGAGCAAAAGACATGACAAAGCTATACACTTCAATTTGATTGAACAAAGTGTAGACAATGTAAATAATCGATTAAGTTGTTATCTTTTATTTAGTGAAAGTAGCAATAAAGTCTTTCAGCAACTCCTTTGACCACTTGTCATGCTTAGTGTCACGGGGATGCTAGGAAATGCAATGCATTTAGGCACGTATACATCATCAAGTCGATCTGCTGAAGTTCAAACAGCATCAGAAGGGGGAGGAAAGGTGATTTAAGTCACTTTGAACAACGTGGCATGGTTGTTGGTACCAGACTGAGTATTTCAGAAACTGCTGATCTACTGGGATTTGTACATGGGCTATTTGGGATTGTCTGTCTTATGTTATTCAGAAACACAATTCTGTCCTGTTCAAACTGATTGTCATAGTTTAATAAAGTTTTATGTCCATACTCCTTTTATTGGTATCCTCTTCTCCTTGTGCTTCATTTCAGGTATGCCTTACATTTTCTGGTACAGAGCGGTCTTGCTTACGGCGTTATGATCTTCACAGGTGTGGAACACATGCACAAGTGAGTACCGACCTCACAATTCCCTACACCATCAAACGGCCCTGCTTTCAGTAACAGGAACAATCTCATGTCAGATCAAAAATGTATCATTTATGGCATTGGAACAGTGTTCTCAACAGTGTCATGACACAGTCATCAAGCCATCCAGTTCACAATATGCTTATGAGTTATTCATCTAACCCTGCGTTTGGTTTGTTGAGGAGTAATCCATTTCATTCTTTTGAGTAAACAGCCCCGGGGGCCAACGAGTGAACGTCTGTTTTTATCATTGTTTCCACAAGTTGTATGCTGAGTGACGGCTACCTCTGATCTGAGGTCAGATGAATGGATGTGCTGGACCATGTGGTTTGCACTGCTGCTCAGGGCGGTACCAAAAATAACCAGTGCTGCTCGATAGTGATTATTATTAAAAACCAACCATCAACACTAATGTGTAGTGTGTACTGAATCCTAGGCCATGGCAACAAAAACAAGGAAAATACTGACACGATCATATGATTTCATTACGTATTTCTGAATAACAGGGACATCATTCCAAATCTGAGAGATTTAGATAACTGTGCTAGGACACCTGACCTTGGCACATACTTCTGAACATCCAGCCAAAAGGCCTGCCAGCATGGTTAGTGAACTTCGGCTAGTTGAAAAGGTCATAATGACAAGTTGACCGTCGGCCTTCTGCCCAGATGTTTGCATAACGGCATACTTATCATACAAGGAGTTTGTCCACGTGTACTAAACGCATAGTGCATACTGTAGAATGTTCTGGGTTCAATACACCACCTCGCATTTACCTCTTAAAGACACCAGCAAAAATCAATTATCAATTATTTAATTGTTCTCATTTCTCTTATTTTTACATTTTGTTTCCCTTTGCCATCCTCTAACGCTCATTAAGCGTTCATCTTTAAAAACAAATCATTACAAAAAAAGAATAATACTGTTAAAGGTAGGGTAGGTAATCCTTTTTCTAAAAAAAAAACATTCAAAATTTGTTTAAACTGTCTTTATATACCAATACATAATTAAAATGTAAGTACTCTGAAAAAGAAAATATAAAAATCGAGTGACTGTAGACCTTTTAATCTGCAATAAACACAGCTCATTATTTCCATTACACTCCCACCCCCTCCCTTCTAAACTCCTTCCAAAGCCACGCCCCCAAAACACATGAACGCGCGACGCCAAACGCTCAGGCTGGAACAAGACGCATTTATTACCTGAGACGAGTGGAGAGGAAGGAGCGCAGTACATACAGTGACATCATGTCAGAATCACATGTAATAAAATACCTAACTTTATCACAATGAATATAAACAAATAAGATTTATTTTAGTACTCACTATCAAGCTAGCATATCGATAATGGTAAAGTTTCATTCGGTAACGAGCTATATTTGTAAGGCAAAACTAAAAACAGGTTGCATTGATACACGTTTTTCCATTACCATCAGTTACACTGTGATGAAGGTGAATTTCGTGTAAGATTCATAACATATACGGTGTTTTGCATGTAAGAGTTTCCATGATGAAAACATTGTTGACTCTAATGAAGACTAACGTACACTCCGAGTCCGGAGACAAGTACCGCATCGTCGGTTCGAGGACAGGTCCGGGGTTGAGGGCGAAGCAGAGGAGGTCGTTCAAGAGTGCGGGCAGGGTCCGAGGAAGTAGTTTTTGCCTTGTTTGCCTTCGCTGACTGCATATGCAGGTGCTTTGAGCTGAATATTTCCGGGAACGGTGACATGTGATGAGTGCACGCAGGGCAGCGCGCGCAGTGGGGCTCGGGCACGAGACATGAAGGCATCTGATTGGTTCTTTACATTCGCACCGAATGGCAGTGATTGGTCAGAGTTTTTACTGTCCTGCAGCTGCTACAGAGGTCTGATTTTTTTCATTCCTTTTTCTAAACACATAATGTATTGACTACTATCAGGATGGAAGGACCATTTCACCCAGTATAAAAAAAAGTGTTTCTGAACAGGATTACCTACCCTACCTTTAAATGTAAATGTTAATATGGTTTTTTCATACTGTAATGTTGTGATGCTCAAATTCACTTGTAGCATTTAATATTATTTATTTTTTTATTCAAACACAATAGTATAGAATTTTAATATCTGCCATTTATCAGTTATCGGCTGTGACATAAAAAAAAAAAAAAAAAAATTATTGGCTTATTGTTATCGGCTAGAATTTTAATATCAGTGCATTCCTACTTACCAAACATGTCTTTGTGAAGTTAATGACGTGAACATGTAAATCCATTAATCAAATTTTTTTCACACGAGTACAAAACATGACATGACCGTACACTGTAAAAAATATTTGTCATTTGTAAAGAAAATAATGAAAACCTAAAGTAAAAACCTGTTAATTGGTTAACTAAGTTTTCTTACCATATATGGAGAAAAACTAAAAACATTTTATTATATGTAATTTGACTCTAAAATACTGTCATATTTGTTTTTTCAACTATGAATGATCGTATTTACTGAGTCCCTGCATGACACATCATGTATGATTTAAAAAAAAATATATAATTCATTTTGTTTCTTCTTCTTTTTGTTATCAGTAATTAGTTAATTGTTAGTTGATGTTATTACATGTTTATTGTATCATTTGAATTTCATGTGTGTTACCCTGATAGTGTTTGTGTTGGTATATTTTAAGGTAAAAACCAGATTTTGATTTGTTCAAGTAAATAGTTATATTAACATTATATCACTTAATAAAATGTACGGTTATAAGTTATAAAATATACAGGCACTAGTACCATCCCATAACATTTTTTTTTACGGTGAATTTCTGGCAACCACGGCAGGTTTTTTATCGTAAATTTAACAAAATTATTTTTTTTCTTCTGTGTAACTGGTTTATGGTTTATGTGGAGCAGACTCCATGTGAATTATTTCTGTTGCAAATAACCAGAACTTTCCACCTACAACAGTTATTCCACCACAAAAGGACACTCCTGAATGGTTTGTGATTTTTACAATCTAATAGATTGAACCCAGTACATTCCTTTAACCTACTGGACTTTGCATTGCTAAACTAGACAAACTAGACCTTGAAACAACGTATTTTGAACCGTGAATGTTTCATGTTAGATGTAAGATAATGTTTTAGGTCACAGTAATCTGTAGTTTGCACCGATTATGAAACAAGTAAATTTTCCTTTCTCTTGGCTGTTTGTTTTCTTCTAAGAAGATAAAAAGCAGCAACTTGTAAACCGTTGAAGACTGATAAGATGAACTTGTGCAGGAGTCTGTGGGGATGATAGAGACATAGACTGGCCCTGTTCCCTGCAGTGAGAACAGAGAGTGCATTAGGGATGCAGCGCTACAGAACAGACCTTTTGAAACTCCAGGAGACGATCAGTCAGTAATAGAGTGATGCCATGCTCCAGTGCTCAGGAGAGATGAGAGGGCAAAGCAAAGGATGAAGGGAAATTGAAAAACAGGGGTGGAAGACCACTAAGGAATGCACAATATGTGTGTGTGTGTGTGTGTTTGCAGAAAAAGCAGAAGTATCTATTTTGAGAGGCTCACACATTACTTAACTGGTTTATTACCTGTAATCATTAAATCAGACTAACAATCAAACTGGCACAGATTAGCTGCTGACGTGATGACGCAAACACTTCATTATATAAAAAACCCCTGAATACTCCATACTCTCTCTTCGCTGGCCTTAAAGGGATAGTTCACCCAAAAATGAAAATTCTGTCATCATTTACTCACCCTCAAGTTGTTTCAAACCTGTAAGAATTTCTTTTTTCTGCTGAACACAAAAGAAGATATTTTGAAAAATGTCTGTAACCAAACAGTTGATGGACCCCATTGACTTCCATAGTAGGAAAAAAAAAAACACTATGGAAGTCAATGGGGTCCATCAACTGTTTGGTTACAGACATTTTTCAAAATATCTTCTTTTGTGTTCAGCAGAAAAAATACATTCTTACAGGTTTGAAACAACTTGAGGGTGAGTAAATGATGACAGAATTTTCATTTTTGGGTGAACTATCCCTTTAAGCCAACATGAAATGGCATTCGCAACCCATTTTATTTACAAAATGTGATGTTTTTAACAATATCTAGAAAGAAACGTATGTGCACCCTTGATTCATAATAACTGGTTGGTCGTACTATGGAACTTAGCAGTAACTTTTTTTGACGAATTTATGTGGATTATTTTTTTTTTTTTTTTTTCTTGCACCACAAACTGTCAACAGGCTTTTTCCTACTGCATCTTTAAGACTAAGGATGCACGATATATTGGCAACCATATCAGCATCGGCCAGTATGTACATTTTTTATGTTATCATCATTGGCCCGATGAGAAAATTTGATATTAAAGTGATTCCAATATGATTGGAATCACTTCAAAAAAGGAAAATACAGTTTAGTGCAACATGAGCAGCACAATCTGTCATATGTGACCCTGGATCACAAAACCAGTCACAAGTCGCACGGGTATATTTGTGGCAATAGCCAACAATACATTGTATGGGTCAAAATTATTGCTTTTTCTTTTATGCCAAAAATCATTAGGAAATTAAGTAAAGATCATGCTCCATGAAGATATTTTGTAAATTTCCTACCGTAATTATATAAAACATTTATTTTTGTGAGTGAATGGAGCACAATCACGAAAACATAAATGGTCAACTTTAAAAGCGATTTTCTCAATGTTTCGATTTTTTTGCACCCTCAGATTCCAGATTTTTAAATAGTTGCATCTCGGCCAAATATTCCTATCCTAACAAACCATACTCCAATGGAAAGCTTATTTATTCAGCTTTCAGGTGATGAAATTAAAAAAAATATACCCATGTGACTGATTTTATGGTCCATGGTCACATATAGGCTACATAAAATTATAATGAAAACATTAAAATTGTGTGCTTGGGACATGGCTTTTAATGGTGAGACTTTTAGTTTTGTAATAAGGCTCTCAAAAATTATATAAAAATTGGGATTTAGATTTATCGTATCGGCCAATATATCGATTATCGGCTTTCAAATATAAAGAATTATTGGCCAAAATTCTCATATTGGTGCATCCCTACACTGTAAAACATTTGCTGTAGTTATGCAGCTATTTGCCAGTAAATTACTGTAGATTTAAATGTATGCTATTTACTGGCAACAGTTTGTTCAAAGTTAAATGAACATTAAACATTAACAAGTCTTTGTCTTTACAGAATAAAACTATAAAATAACAATCTAATGCAAAGCATTCTGGGAACCAGAAATCTTTATCAACCTTTTTCTGTTCAGAAACCTTCAGATTTTGGTTCCCAGAATGCTTTGCATGAGGCTGTTATTTTAGTTTTATTCTGTAAAGATAAAGACTTGTTAATGTTTAATGTTCATTTAATTTTGAACAAATTGTTGCCAGTAAATAACATCAATTTAAATCTACAGTAAGTTACTGGCAAGTAGCTGCCAGTAATACTGTAATTTCTACAGATTTTTCTAACAGTGTATTTAAGACTTGCATGCACAACAAAAATTACTGACCCCAAACTTTTGTATGGTAATCATTGCTTTCAATGTCCTTCCAGTACCTTTACCTTACAGTCCCACTACTTTTAATGAAGATGATTGTGTGTTGAGCTTCAGGATGTGACGCTGAAATTTGTTTAATTTGTATAATCGGCCGTTTGAATGATGATGCGTATTGCAGTTGCGCCATCATATGTGCCTACTACACACGTTAAATTTTTTACCATTTTTGGGAGGTGTAAAATACATGCGGCTTCAACAACCAGAAGTGTTTCCAGTTTCGTTTCAGGATGTGGTTTGAGTCATCGGATTTAAATCCATCTCAAATCGTTTCAGAGGGCATTTACACCTGGTCTTTTCACGATCGGATGGCTGTCCTATCATAGAAAATGCATGAAGTGACCAGGTGTAAACAGGCCATATGATTTGAGGCAACTTGAGTGACAGTGATAGTTGGTGTGGCAGAAAATTTCAGGGTTTTTTATGCAAATAAGTAAAAACACAGACAGGCAATGCAGACAACTTGGCAGACAACTACAGACCACTTTGTGACCTTCAGCGATTGGTGTGTGAATATGCTTTTAGAGCTCTAATGGATGTCTATTTATTGACAGCTTGATTCTTTGAGCGTCAAACTCAGGTTTAAGAGTTTACGAATCTATACAGATTAAATGGAGCATGGTAAGCTTTCATACAGAGGTCTTTCTTTCACGTTCAGCCTTGTGAAATATGTGAAGTCAACACAACACAAAACTACCTTCTATAACCGTGTGCCTTTAAACTTCTGCTCTGAGAGTTAAAGAGTTTTAGTGAAAGGTCATTCTCTCAGGTCTTGTTCTACTGCACAATGGTGTGACTGTCGCACGTTTCATTAAAAATGACACATTTATGATGTGATTTATTGCTTTAATATGTTTCCACTCAGGCATGTGAGAGAAGGGTTTTATGGCGTTGACAAGACCCCCATCTAACAGCTGCTGATAACACGTCATCCTTGTGTCTCACCTTTGTAAATTATCATCTTGAGACTTCGTTGAGACGGTCGTTGCCAAATGAAAATGGAACTAGAAATGAGAGAGAGAGTACTGCCCTCATCACGGGTCACTGGAGCTCTTGTCTGCCTTATTGGAGATGAATAGTGTAAATGTATATTTATAGATGGGCTACTGTAGAGTGTGAGTCCTTGAAAGGCAGTTTATGCTCTCTAGTGGAGACCGTGTCAAGGGAAAGAGGCTGAATCAATAGGTTATGCACAATATGGCACTTTTGGAATGGAATTCACAACGTTTTCTCACAAGGAGCCAATCGCTTTTTTGAATAGAGATGGCTGCATATTTAATTAAAATGCTGTTTTAAATGAAAATGAAAATTTCTTATTTAAATGCAATGTTTTTTTTTGGCTTTGGTTTGTTTTTGGTTTGGGTTTTCTTGAAAGCCAATGTGTGACCGTGAAAAGATTTGTGTGCACAGATAACTTTTTTGTCACTGATTTAGTGTTAGAAAGTTAGTTTGCACTTTCAATATATTGACTGGGAAGGGCTCGCTGTATACTGCTGCGAGTATACAGCGTGTTTCTCCCTCTTAACTGCTTCAAGGTCTTGATAAATTGTGGCATTTCTTTGTTGTTTAGAATCAAGTATTCCTGTAAATCTTTCATCTTTTATGAGTTTAATAAAGAACTCTCATCTTCTATCCAAACATACCGGCCCATCTTTAAAGAATGATTGACTTTTATGTACGCCAGGTGACCTGAAAAACCACCTCATGCAGGCGAAACTAAAACTAAAAAACGAAAAAAGTTTTTGCGAGTTTTGGCGAAATTGTTGTGTTTCCATTGGGCGTATTTTCAATTCGTAAGTTTCAATTTGCGCAGTTTGAAGGGTAAGAGAGTTCTGGGAGGGATTTATACCGAACCATTTTGATAACAGACTTTGCTCAGGCATTTCAAAACAACCAAAATGCATTTCAGATGCTGTGCAAAAGGATCGTTCTGCTGGTTAGTCCAGTTATGTCGTCCCATCGCGCAAAGTCACTTTTTTTTTTTTATGCGCATCGTGGAATTTATTCGGTAAATGTGTTTCCATCGTAGTTTATGTGCATGTTTTTTTTTTTTATGCACATTTATGCTCATCTTGGCATTTCCATCCAGCAATTTTTGATGCGATATCTCAAAATGCGCATAAAATATGTGGATTGAAACATAGCTACTGATAAGCTGGGAAGAAAGGTGCTGCAACAATGTAAAATATGTGAAAAATAATGTGTGAATAAACTATTCTTGTAGACCCCAAAAACAAAATCAAGACTCTGAAAAGGGGCATCCATAATAGGTCCCTTTTAAATAATAGATTTTTTTTAGGATTGTATATTTAATGTTTCTTACATCAATATCAAGACTTTTCCAAATGACAGCCTAGGCTACATCTGAATTTGCATATTTTGCGCATGTAGTAAAACAGCCATAATTTTGTAGGATGTAAACACTCGTTTGCATGTTAGCGTTATCATCTTAAAATTCATTATTATTGAACAAGTTGATAGAAAACATCTTTTTGTTTTGCGGTTGTGGTCAGTATTAGCTGAACAAAAAAGCATTCAAGGATGCACACTTAGAAAATCCACTAAAAATGGTATACCATTCAGACATGTATGGCGTTCTACGTTGAAAATCACAGCCCATCTTCTAACTGTACAATGTTCCCTATGCAACTAGAAGGCAACCTCCACACAATCATCCTACAGAATGCTTAAACAGAAGAAGGTCTTCATAGTACACACAGTGCTGCTCAGAGCTCTGATGAAGGGCCTAGTGTTGAGACAGAGCAGGCACCGCCTCTGAATACTGCGAGTGGGACTGTAGACATGTTAAACCGGCTTTGTTTGAGGCAAAGACAGAAACTACATTGCCAAGAATTTGCCCACTGTTTCCTGCTGAGGAATCGAGGGACTTGGCTGCCTGAGTCAGAAACCTGAATGTAGCATACCAAACGTTCTGCAGCTGTGTGCGGTTGATAGTGGGAGCAAATTCAAAGGCTTTTGCCTCAAACTGAGGCCCTGCTGAACATCAGTGGGTCTTTGATCACTTTCAGTGGCTGTTTTTGATGCTTAATATGCTGCATAAAAGATCTGATTGTGGGAGGATGTTAATAAGCCGAGTTGAAGTTATGGCACGAGTCTGATAGTGTTGTTCTTCTAACATACCGCTTTAGGCAGCGATGTAATTGAGAAGCCTTGATCACTCTCTCCACTCACAAATTTGTTGTAGTATGCAAATAACTTGGATGAATTAGCTTGTATGATATCAGATATTAGATGTGAGCTATTTGCGGCAAAGTGGGGGCTCGGGCTATTTTAAGATAATGGCGCCAATTGCTAAATTGAAATTAACCAACAAAATAAGAGAAAAATACTAATGGAATTTTGTTGTTCTCTTTGTCTTTTTATTAAATTAAGTAAATGAATCAAAGCAGTATATAGTAAGGACATAATTGAACCATAAGAAATGTTTGTAATTGGACAATGTCTTTCCAATGAAAATTATTGGTCTACTCGGATGATGCAGTGAATTTGCCATTTACTGAATATTGCACCGAATATACTTAAAAATAGATGTAAATTAGTTTTACAACGATAAACATTTCAAACAGAAAACGACCTAATTACGTTTAATTCAGTGAGAGACGTCCATTTCTAATCTCATAAATTAAATTAAATCAGTTATTTTTCTAATTTTAACTCAGTCTTCTATAAAAATGACTCATTTGTTTAGACTGCCAAAAGTAAGCCAATATTAAAATTATTTGTCATGCAGGAAATGGAAGGATAATTTAGTGCATTGCATTGTGGGGTACAGTATTTTCACACTGTGTGGTTTATGTATACTGCACTTTTTGCATACATAACATTTGCATAGTGCCCACAATTTACACACTGCTGAAATGAAGTAGGCCTAGTATGCATGTGGTATGTTTTACCAAATATAGCCTTTTTCTTTTTTTCAACTTTTCCCCTCGTTTGCCTTCCTCTCCTTAGATACTGCTTTGTGGTTACGCTGGGATATCTCAGTTTCTGCCAGGTCACCAGAATCTTTGTGTTTGACTATGGCATGTACTCAGCTGACTTCACTGGGTAAGTTATTTTTGCACTGGAATCATTATCATTAATGAAAACTGAGTGAAAACATGTTTGCTAACTGAAAAGGGGAAAAAAAAGAAAGCTTTTATTCCGCAAGTACGAAATTGATTAAATTAATCAAAAGTGACAGTAAAGACTTTTCTATTTTAAGTAAATGCTGTCCTTTTGAATCCTGAAAAAAAAAAAAAAAAAAAAGTAAATCCACAAAAGTAGAAAACAGCTATTTTAAATTACAAAAACATTACTGTTTTATTGTATTTTTGATCAAATAAATACATTGGTGAGCATAAGAGACTTCTTTCAAAAACAATTATAAACTTTAACTACCCAAAATTACCCAAAACGGTAGTGTATAATTTATATAATTACTGAAACTATAATACAATTCTAATATAATAAATATATAATATAATATAATTCAATTTAATTCTGCTTTCATTTTAGTTTTAGTTAAGTTTTAGTAATTAGTAAATCTGTCTTCTTTTTTTTTTAGTTTTTCTTTTTTTTAAATGTCTAGTTTTTATTAATTTTTATCTCAGTTTTAGTTTGGTACATCAGGTTAGGCCTAATGAAACTTTTTTTCATATTTTATTTTATGTCAGTTAACATTTATTTATTTCAAGTTTTTGTTAACTATATTAACACTGATATAGTTTGTTCTATATAGGTGATATATAGATTAGTAAAGTGATATAGACTAGTGATATAGACTAGTAAAATCTATATATTTAATAACATGCCTCAAATATAGTTCTTAGTCTTTCCTTCCTGTGACAGGGCATCACAGACAGAAGCTAAAATAGTTTACTTTAAATTAAATGAAAATTAAATTAAATTACAGTTTGTGTAACCAAATAATAACTGGGTGGAAATTGGACACACTGCGTGACTTTTATTTATAAACGAGCCCGAAATAGTCCGGGACTCTTATTTTGAAATGTCTATGCTCATTCAAATTCAGATGAGGGAGATCAAATACACAGTCTTAAAACCGTATACAACATGTTACTATATACACACCGGTGCGTCTACATGCACCCTCAGAATGATTCGGTACTAGTTTTACCTCAGGATCAAAGCGGATCAGAATTATTTACACCAAGGTGAACTCAACCCTTGAGAAACTGTGCGAAGATGTGGTCAATACAGCTGTTTAATAATAAATGTCGAATAGCTTGGTTTGATAGAAGTGGAAGCTCTCACGTACATGTGGATCCAACAGACTCAATTTCAGGTGTAAACAGGATCTCACATACACTTTCCTTTTTTCCCTCTTTCTCCAGGCCCATGATGGTCATCACACAGAAGATCACAAGTTTGGCGTTTGAGATTCACGATGGTTTGTAACAGTTTTATTAATCCCATTCTCATCTTCATGGTTGCAAAGCCTCGATAGTGAATAACTGGCATGATTTTTTTTACCTGAAATCTTTCTACAGCTCTATTGTTTCTGTCTATGCCCATGTTAGAGGCTCTAGGAATTACATAAGGGCTGTTAAACCCTGCTGCTACACCACGTCCTCGTATGCCATTGATTTGTACCATTGCTGGCTCTGCACTCTAGTGTGTGGGCCAAAGTGGTTAGGGATGCCAGCTGGATGTTGCGCTTCACAGACCACACTTACCTCATCCAACACACTATATCGCTTATTATGCAGCTTGGTGAAATCTGTTTAATGAGATACTAATTGTGCTGCATCACCACATCATTTTTGCATGATCTGGATCATTGATAAAGGACAATGAAGGTGATTTTAACTTCCTCTGAGTTTGTGAAAGAGACCGTTCATCCAAAATGAAAATTCTGTCATTTTGACACACCATATTTGAATATACAGTATCGTTCAAAAGTTAAGAAATTAATGTTTTGGAATTTTCTTTTTTTGAGGATCATGTGACACTGAAGACTGGAGTAATGATGGTGAGAATTCAGCTTTGCCATCACAGGAATAAATTATTTAAAAATATATAAAAATAGAAAAACGTTACTTTAAATTGTAATAATCTAATAATAAAATAATAAAAGAAATACTGAAATTTTTGATCAAATAAATGCAGCCTTGGTGAGCATAAAAGACTTCAATAACATTAGTGTATTAACTAACATTAACTTACAATGAGCAATACATTTGTAATTTTTAATCTTTGTTAACATTAGTTAATAAAAAATAGAGCTTGTTCATGTTAGTTCACAGTGCACTTGCTGATCCCAAAGGTTGGCAAATGTCTTTGTTTTTTTTTTTGGTCTGAGATTTGAAAATAGTGTATGTGTCAGTCAGTTATGTGGTATTTTTTGTAATTTTTGTAACTTGTCAGCCCCTGGTCACCATTCAATTTCATTGGATGAAAAAGAGCAGCTTTGACTTTCTTGCAAATATCTTCTTTTGTGTTCCACAGAAGAAAAGGGTTTGGATTGACATCAGTAAACATTGACTGATTTTTCATTATTTGGGTGAACTATCCCTTTAAGCACACAGGAATGAGCGGCAGAGGAAGCATGATGGCATGAACCCAAGAGAAACCACTCTAGTTTTATCAACGACCGGCAAATCTCTCATGCAAACAATGCGACTGATAAGCAAACTAGATTGCACGCCTTCCCAGCATAGTTTTTACATACTTAGTCATCCACAGAGCTACAGAGCTAATCGCTGTGATATGTGACCCGAGTCACTTTTAGAGTCAAACAGAAGTGGCATCAGTCATTTTCTTTAACAGGGTTTTTGGGAAGATTAAGAGAGCACATCCCGTTTCTATGAAGCAGTTGCTCACAGAACAGCTGGCCTGGCCGAAACTGCAGCCCAGCACTTCTGAGCGGCCTCCGCATGACTTGCCCTGCTCCACTGCAGACAACACACATGACATATTAATCCATGTGCTTTAATGAAGTTATGCAATCATCTCCTCCCTCCACCACTTTAGGGAGAACTGAACTCAGACTAAAAACGTGGCACTCTGATAATTTGGCAAATGATCTTTGACTTGTGCTAGACTAAAGTTTAATTATTCTTAATAATGCTGACTCATTTCCAGATTTTGGCCTACAAAAATACGTCATCCCTGTAGGCACTCTAACTGATTCAAACCCGAGTCTCCTGCATTAGCAGCATGTGTCAATGTGTCTGTAGCTATTGTGCTAACAACTAGGCCATGGTTCTGCTGTAATGTAATTCAGTTCGTTGTGCTATTAATACTAGTGTGTTTCAATGGGTCTGTGTAGAACGTGAGAGTGCTGCCCGGTGAACAAATATCATGAGGTGTTGTTGATTCTGTCGCATTTGCTGAAGGAAGAAGAGTGGAATTGTGTCTGTGTACATGACATGCTGCTGTTGGTTATGCAATTCCCAGCAGCCATTAAAACCTGCAGAAGCTGATAGGGTGACTAATCTAGTTGTCAGTGCATCGACAGAGATGAATGAAGAATGGCTTGATCTCTTTTCTTCACTAACCCGAGAGACTTCACCGCTCCAGGCTGGAGCAGAGCAGCTCAGTGCTTCAAAACACAACATCACTGCCCATAGACTCTTAATCAATGTCTACAGTCAACGGTAGTGTGTGTGTGTATTTGTGTGTGTGTGTGTGTGTGTGTGTATTAGGGGTGTAACGGTACATATATTTGTCCCGTCGTCACTGCACGGATGTCATGGTTTGGTGCATGCAGTCAGACGACGAATACAGTCAGTCACAGGTGATCCACTCTCCAGGGGCGCGCGAGGTCATGAAACATTGTTTGCTAACGCCACAACTGTAAAAAGTGCAGAAGATGATCTATGTACCAACCCAAAACAAGAGTTCAGATGGCACGCAAGAGCTTGCTACTAGCCTACACGCCGAGTTTCGATTCATTTTTCATTGCTTGTTTGCAATTATTCGCATTTTAATCAGTGGGGTGGACGCTAAAGATTTAAATAAACTGCAATCAGTTTGCTCTCACTAAGCCTGTATAATAAAACAGTTTTGTATCTGACATGTAATTTTTAAAACGCTGAACGTGTAAGCACAGCTACGTGATTTCGTCTCTGTTTGTACTTGGTGAGCGCGTGTGATTCTGCATCGTCACGTGGGTTTCATTCACACATATTTGCTGTATCAGAGTATAACTGCTGTTTCTGCAGGTCAGTGTGAACCACAGGAACCCTCTGGCCTCAAACACCCCAAACACACACACTGCTGCAGTACTGCTGCATTATAATCAAACAGAACAGTATTTGTCATATCTGTTTCTCGACTTCTGAATGTTTCTAAATTACAGTGTCTTGTGAGAATGTGTCTGATGAGTTTGGGCCTGTGTTTGTGTGCTTTTCCCACAGGCTTGATGAAGAGGGAGGAGCACCTAAAGCCCAATCAAAAGTATCTTGCTGTCAGGTATGTGTGAAAGGTATGTTTGTGGTTGGGATGAGGTCACTCATTTACTTTCTGCTTCTTTTGAAAGAAAATCAACTTCAAACCCACACTGACAACAGTCAAAAGGTGTATATACATGTATGTACATGTAATCTAATTGATAACACGATGTGGCGATTAATAATCGAATTAATCGCACATACATTTCCCCCCAAAATGTCATTATTGTGTTAAATGAGAAAAGCATCAAATAGACAATACAAGAAGTAGCTTTATATAAAAAAAGAAATGTTTTATTTGATTCAACATAGAATTTATTACACAAACTTTTAGGCTTCAACGGCCGTGAGGGTGAGTAAATGATGACAGAATTTTCATTTTTGAGTGAAATCCCTTTAATGGGTTTTTTATTAATATGGAAATATACATTTCTTTAATTAAATGATACTCTAGTTAAGAAACTAAAACTGCCAGTAGGTGGCGGTTAAATGTCGAAATGAGTAAACAATTCAGTCAGTCATTCATTCATTCATTCAAATGGCTGATTTATTTAGGAAGTGAAGTAGCTCTCTATGAATGGGGCATTGAATCATTGGTTCACCCAAATGATTCGCTCAAAACGTGGATTCATTCAGAAACGGAGCAGCGCTGTGAGTTGCTCGGGCATACTACATTTATAGGTAGTATTTTTGTTGGCAACATTGAGCAAAAGCAGTAATATTGTGTCTAAAATATAACACAATATTAACTTCTCATTTATTGAACTGTATATAATAAAAATCATCACATTTGAAACAATCACATTTGCACTATTAGCTATTCGGGACAAAAACAGCACCCGTGTGATGTTGCGCTTGTTACTCGTGTGATATTGCTTAACTATATCATGATATAAATATGAGACAAAAACTCATAGAGAGGTATTTTTGCCCTGATATCTTGAATTTTAGGGGCATTCTAACTGCATTCTATAGGCAACATCACATTTCATCATCATCATCATCATCATCATCATCATCATCATATATATGTATAGATAGATAGATAGATAGATAGATAGATAGATACATACATACATACATACATACATACATACATACATACATACATACATACATACATACATACATACATACATACATACAGTGCTATGCATAAGTTTAGGCAACCATGCTAAAGTTGACTAAAAAGAGGAATAAAAAATCATATTTTGCAAATTTAACTTAATGCCTTATTTTAAAAAATTAGGAAAAATCCAACCTTTAAGGACACCAATTTTCTTTGTGAATGAATAATGTATCGTAAATAAATAAATGTTCTTCCTTAAAAAACAGGGTGCATAAGTTTGGGCACCACTATGTTAAATTCCCATAGAGGCAGGCAGATTTTTATTTTTAAGTATTTTTTTTTTTTTTTTTTTTTAGGATACTATGCATCCTGATAAAGTTCCCTTGGCCTTTGGAATTAAAATAGCCCCACATCATCACATAGCCTTCACCATACCTAGAGATTGGCATGGTTTTATTTCAGTTAGCCTAATAGCTAGTTTGATTTGCATTGAGAGATGATCTTATGGAAAGTACTCCATGCCAATCTCTAGGTATGGTGAAGGCTATGTGATGATGTGGGGCTATTTTAATTCCAAAGGCCAAGGGAACTTTATCAGGATGCATAGTATCCTAAAAAAAAAAAAAAAAAAAATACTTAAAAATAAAAATCTGCCTGCCTCTATGGGAATTTAACATAGTGGTGCCCAAACTTATGCACCCTGTTTTTTAAGGAAGAACATTTATTTATTTACGATACATTATTCATTCACAAAGAAAATTGGTGTCCTTAAAGGTTGGATTTTTCCTAATTTTTTAAAATAAGGCATTAAGTTAAATTTGCAAAATATGATTTTTTATTCCTCTTTTTAGTCAACTTTAGCATGGTTGCCTAAACTTATGCATAGCACTGTACATACATACATACATACATACATACATACATACATACATACATAGATACATAGATACATAGATACATACATAGATACATAGATACATAGATAGATAGATATATCTCACGTATTCAACGTGTGTTTCTATGTATTTGCATATATGCATGCAACATTTTAGAAGTAAATATTTGTCTTCTAATCATGGCAGAAAAATTGAGACAGATTCAAGATATAACGTCCTTCTTACTGATCAAATGCTTGTTAGTCCCCTTTAGAGAGTGCACAGCATTGTTTAATAACAATCATTTTGAGTGTAATATGGCTCTGCATTGCCCAAATAGCAGCATAGCACTTGAAGAATCATTTACAATCAGGCCCTGAAGGCTGTTGCCAAGCAACTGAACATTCCCGCCGGATCATGTGAGCCGATTTCCACACAGGAAGTCGTCAGGATTCTGAGCTTTCGGAAGTCACACCCTACAGTTAATGAGTGCAGTTTTGAACAATGTTTGTACCAGAGCCATGTTAACCAATATGTCAATGTTTACATACTGGTTGAGTTGCATTCTTGTTCAAACATGACACAGTTTTCTACAAACACTGAGACCTTAGGAATCAAATCAAATTCCTGTAATCTTACTGTAAAACTCTTATATATCATTTTATTAAATTGTTATTCAGCTGTTTTAAAAGAGTTAAGCACAGTGTGGCAAAATGCTACTTGACTGTTCATGACAAATGTGTCAGATTAATGTTAGCAACATTTGTTGGTTAAAAACAAGAAATTTATCCAGAGAGTCCCAGAGTTCCTCATTGTGGCATTTTTTTTTTTTGTAGTGAAACATTCAGTGAGAGACTGTGATTCATCACTAGTTTTTAGCTTTTATGTAAAATAGGGAATTTTCTCATTTTATTTAATTATACATTTATCTGTTTTTAATGCTGAGATTTCATTTCAGATTTTGTACCAGATAAGAAATACAAAATATTGCAAAAATATATACATATTATTTATTTAGTTTTAATGTATTTGCCATTTTATATTTTTATTTAATTTGTCTTATTTTATTTGTATTTGTCATATCATATGTAATATTTAAAAAATGTCATTTAAAATATATCACTATGTAAATAACCTCATTACAAAATAATTTTGATGTCATTTTCGTACCGTTTTGGTGCTTGAAACTGTTAATAGTTTCTAGCTTGTAGCGCAGCTTTTTCAAAAAGGTTGCTTAACTTGTAAGTTTAACTTGTAGCTTGTTGGGAAGCTACAGTTTCAGAGCCGCTTCCCATGATCCCTTAGCCTTCATAAACTGAAGAGCGTTGGCGCTTGCAACGCCAAGGTCATGGGTTCGATTCCCAGGGAAAGCAAGAACTGATAAGAATGTAAATGTGTACCTTGAAATGCAATGTAAGTCGCTTTGGATAAAATGTCTGCCAAGTGCATAAATGTAAATGTTCATAAACTAATTAATGGCCTTAACATTAAATGTATTTTTAACATTCCTTGCTTGCTTAAATATATATGTATAAAAAAACATTATACTAATAACATTAATATGTTAAAATTTTGTCCTTTTTCATTATTATCTCTCCTACAGAGCAAATCATGTTTTGGTATTTGACATTGGGTGTGCTTTGTAACTTAGTTCACTTCATGTGGTGATTATTGTTGTTCTGTCCTTGTGTTTTCTGTACAGGAAGATGCCCAGTCTGCTGGAGTATCTGAGTTATAACTGTAACTTTATGGGGATCCTGGCCGGCCCGACCTGCTCCTATAATGATTACATAGCCTTTATAGAAGGCCATTGCTACGAGCCCAAGCACCTGGAGTCAAACGGCAAAGTGAACGGGAAAATCAAGCAGAATGACCCTTCACCTAAGGTAGTGTAATGACTCAGTTCTCTTGCTCCCTCTGGTGACTGAATCAGAGCTGCACACTAAAGACATCTCTTAGTAGTCTTGATCACATTTGGGCTGTTATATATACATATAAATACATGCATATAAATACATGCATACATGCATACACATATATATATATATATAATCTCAAACACAACACAAACCCCAAGTTATACATGGCAAATCTGAAGGAATATAATGGCCAGGTAGAAACCGATGATGTGACAGAACCAGTTTTGCAGTCCTTACACGGAAAATGCTTTTTGAGTGAGGTGTTACTTTGGTGTGGACAATGAAGACAATGAGGTTCACTGACAAGACTTTTGATTTAAATTGACATAAACTGAAATTCATTGTACTGTATGCTAAAAACAACCCTATTGGAGTGGCTTTTTCTGTTGTCTTATGGAGTTTGTTTTTTTGTCATTTAAATCAGTGAGAATCTTCTTATACAGGAGCTCATATTACTCAGGCTTTGCTGAGGGGAGAGTTTGTTTTGACTGTAGTTCTGGAGATGAACATTGCTTTTATATGCCATTCTTCCTTAGGAGCTTCACAATGGTTTTAGTTGAATGGACTTCTCCAGTAAAAGCTTCAGACCTCATTGAATAGTGGTTTTCATTCTTAAAAGACAAAGATCAACAACATTTGTTGATTCAGTTCTCTCGCATGTTTCACAAGAGCCTGAGGAAGTTCCGTTCACAAATGAATTTCCTGTCGCACAGACTCTGCTGTATAATTCACCATCTAGATCTTTCTGCTCTTCAATGATAAGATCATTGCAAAGTAAAATGAGTTGTAATTTTGTCATGATCGTGAAGACACATCTTAAAGACTTGGGTACGAAAAACTATTGAACATTCACACTATATGGGGTAGGTTGTCACAATGAGATTGATGTTTATAGTCACATAATAAAAAAGAAAGAAATTATGTAAGGTTAAAAAGGCCAGTTTTCTATAACGCACTACAGCTCAAATGTTTGGGGTCAGTTAAAGATGGATTCCTCAAAGATGCAATAAATCATCATCAGTGATAGTAAAGACAGTTATGTTACAAAAGATTTCTATTTCAAATAAATGCTTTTTTTTACTTTCTATTCATCAAAGAATCTTGAAAAAATCTTGGTTTCCACAAAAAGTAGCACAACTGTTTTCAACATTGATGATAATTAGAACTATTTCTTGAGCACCAAATAAGCATATTAGAATTGTTACTGAAGAATCATGTGACACTGAAGATTGAAAACAAATCAGCTTTGCCATCACAGGAACATTTGGGGAAAAAATATTTATTCAAAAAGAAAACTGTTATTATATATTGTAATAATATTTCAGAATATTACGTTTTTTTTTTTTTTTTTACTGTGTTTTTATCAAACAAATGCTGCCTTGGTGAGCATACGAGGGAGCATACACTTTCAAAAACATAATCCATCTTCCTGACCCCAAACTTTTTGAACGGTAGCGTATCTGTATTTTAAACTTTTCAATGGCTTTTTAAACGATGTAAACTACTGTGGCACAACTTTGGCACTATTCAGTGGCTTTTTGAGGACCGTTTCATAGATTGTAGTGTCCTGACTCTCTGCAATGGTTTGTTTTGTTGTTCTAGCGGGACGTGATCCAGAAACTGTGCACCTGTGTTCTGTCCCTAATGGTTTATTTGGTGATCTACACCGCCTGCCCTACAGATCGTGTCATCGATGACACCTTCATGGCCTCTAACCCCTTCTACATCCAGGTCTTGTACCTCTACATCTCCATGTTGGCTTTACGCCCCAAGTACTACTTTGTATGGACGTTAGGTGAGTAGGACAGATGGGCAATGTGCTCTTCTTATGTATATAATTAAAAAAAATCATACTTTTAATGAGGTCATGTGACAACATTACTGTTATAAAATTATCTTTTTATTGTTGCATAATGCATAATACTTTTTCTCATTTTAAAACAAACCGTATAAACGTATATCAACGCAGCACATAGACCATGTTCAAGGCAGCGTCACACTGCCCTCTTGTGTTCATAAAGGGTGTTTTTTCTGAATTGTTGCCTTGTTTCTAATTGGATAATTCATTCACATTGTCAGTTTTTGGGATTGACAATTGCAAGTCTCAAAATGTCCCGTTCACACAGCAACTTACAGAATACTATCTGAATGAACGTGCAAAGGGAGTCAAGCCTGCATTCTCATCAGTAATTATACGTTCACACAGTAACAGAATACGGTTGTGTGTTTGAGTCCTTAATGCGGTTACGTTCACACAGGTCAGTTATTTACAGGAGTGACAATCACATTCTGTAACCGAATTCACACCTGTACATTTTCAGGACTCACAGCCACATTCCCGAAAACCCACGCTGTGTGAACGGGACCAGACTGGACAACTACTTGTCCGTCACGTTGTCTACCAAACGCATGTCTACCATGTGTTGCGGGTTTTCATGTGTGGTTTCGGTAACTTACAGTGATGGAGATATAAGCTGTGTGTCATTTTGAAGGTTTTACATCCAGTCACTGTTCTCCACCAGAGCTGCTCCCGTCCGTGCTCTTCGCGCATCTCAAATGCTCTTCTCTCAACCCAGTTATAAAAGCTCAAGATTTGACGGATGAATTCGCAGATCATTTGAACTCTTGTCGTGTCAAAAGTGATAAGACTTTTCAGTTTTATGGACGTTACGGGTAAGAGAATACGGGCTTGACTCCCATTGCAAGTTCACACTGACAGTATTCGAGACGCTACTGAAAGTTCCTGTTTGAACGGGACATTTCGAGACTCACACCTGTAAGTAAATGCGGTTTTCAATCCCAAAAACTGACAGTGTGAACGTAGCCTACAGGACTGATAACCAAATTCTGCTGCTTTGTGAACAAAAACACCATCTTCACTCTGAGATAGTGTTTCTACTAAATTCTTTTACTCTTTTACAGCCGATGCCATCAACAATGCAGCTGGCTTTGGATTTAATGGATATAACACAGATGGCACCCCAAAATGGGACAGAATATCAAATTTAAGAATACTTCACATTGAGGTATGAGACAGACAGAACATGCTACTTCTAGGGGTGTTACAAAACCCTCATGTCACAATTCGATACATATCACAATACTAAACTCACGATACGATATTATTGCGATACTCCAAGACATATGATATAAAAGGTTAACAGAAAAGGTACTGTTGATTAAAATTCTAAATTTGGTATTACATTGTGGATGTAAATGAATAGGCTTGGA
The DNA here is from genome assembly GCF_951802725.1 of Rutilus rutilus. Classification (NCBI taxonomy): domain Eukaryota; kingdom Metazoa; phylum Chordata; class Actinopteri; order Cypriniformes; family Leuciscidae; genus Rutilus; species Rutilus rutilus. The sequence continues at coordinate 26,274,504 of NC_140226.1, read as the reverse complement.
CTTGGTGCTAGTAACATAATGCACGTCCTGATGGTGACACCAGAATAAAAATAATCATGATTCTGAAGCTGAAAATACAGAATTATTTATGCTTGCATTGAATAGACATATTTAAAATAATGTAGGCCACTTTTTACTACTAACATAAGACATTTAGCATTATCAGGACCCACAGATATTCCCCCATTGCATTATTATACATTATATTCAACATTATAGTTTAATGTAGTACTGACATTAAAACTCTGTAAATTTGAATTTTTTCCTCACATAGAAATTTTATTTTGGGTGAACTATTCACAATACATATTGTCACTATCCACGATACATGTTGCATTTTTGTATTGCGGTATATATTGTGACACGATATATTGTTACTTCCAGGTTGGTCTTCTCACTCGACCTGAACCCTAATATATCATCTTTTTCCTTATGTCCTCAACAGTTCGCCACCAGCTTCAAGATGTTCTTGGATAACTGGAACATTCAGACAGCCCTTTGGTTAAAAAGGTGAATGCCGCAAACCAGAAGTATCTTGACCCGAGCATGTCTTCTTCCTGAAATCTCAGAAACAAGCTTTTGTTGTTTTGTCTCCGCAGGGTTTGTTATGAGCGCTGCCCGTACAATCCCACCGCGGCCACATTCCTCCTCTCAGCCATCTGGCACGGACTTTACCCGGGGTATTACCTGACCTTTGTCACGGGCATTGCTGTAACAATGGCTGCACGGGCAGTGAGTATTCTTAACATGAGATGGGCTGTCAAAGCAAGATCAAAATTCAGAATGATATCACAAAGGTTTTATCTGATGAATACTTGGAATGCAGATCTTTTGGGAGCTGTTTTGATGGAAAAATACTGTTACATTTGAATAAATTGGATGTTGGTTTTCTCCAACAATAAATGCGAGTCATGCATGGGCCGTAAAAAGACTGTACGCGCTCAGTCAGGGTTATTATTCATCCAGTCGTGCTGCATAAAACTACGATTCCTCTGTCACACTGTAATGATCAAGGCCTCTCCAACTAAAGAAAAAAGTAGGTCACTTACTTGCAGGAGTCCATCTTAAAATACTACTCTGAATGTAAACTCTTTCAGCCCACGGCATTGCCTGCATGATGCACTGTTGGGTACAGAGCCGTTAACACTTTTCAAACTCGAATAATTTCCAAATCCACAAGTAAAAATGACTGCGCTTGCTGTACATGAGTAAGAATATTCTTACATTAATCAGAATTTAGGCTGTTTGGATATTCTGAATATATATATACTGTAATCTACTTTCATAACCCATCTAAACAAATATTCTGGTTTCTAGAAACATGAATAAGAGAGCTGTTTGGGGTCAGTAGGTTTAGGGTAATATAATTAAATACTATTACAATTAAAATGGCTCTTTTCTAGTTTAATATATTGTAAATGGCGATTCATTCCTGTGATGGCAAAGTTGAATTTTCAGCATCATTACTCCAGTCTTCAGAGTCACATGATCATTCAGAAATCATTCTTATATGCTGATTTGCTGCTCAAGAAACATTTCTTATTATCATCAATGTTGAAAACAGTTGTGCTGCTTAATATTTTTGTGCAAGCCATGATATATATTTTTTCAGAATTCTTTATCAATAAAAAGTTAAAACGAACAGCATTTATTTGAAATTATTAATGTCTTCTTTGTCACTCTTGATCAATTAAATGCATTCTTGTAAAAAAAAAAAAAAATATATATATATATATATATATATATATATATATATATATATATATATATTATATTATATTATATTATGTTTTTTTATTATTTTTTATATATAACTTTAATATATTTTTAATAATTTAATATATATATTTTTAATAAACTTTTTTTTATTATTATTATTTTTGTTGTTAATTCTGTGTCAAATAAATACCTTATTCAGATTCACCATTTATTTATATCTGAACATGTCAAAATGAAAGGGAATCTAGGTGCTACATAATAATACAGTCAGTCGTAAAAACGTTAAGCAACAAAAGAAACATCTTTTTCCTTAAGAAACATTAAAAAAATAGAACAAACCAATAAATCAAGAAAAGAATGTGCATGCCAGTCTATATGGAATATTCTAATTATCTAATGCTTTTGAACTTTTTTGATTGAAGACTGAATGACTTAATTATGGTTATTATTATAATTATATATAATAATGATAATTTTTGTTTGAAATGTTTTAATAATCCTCCATAATCTTTTGAACATTTTAAAGTTACACTATTTCCTCTTTGTTTTTTTCAGGTAAGACACAATGTGAGGCAACACTTCCTGGGCTCAGACACACTCAAGCTCATCTATGACGTGATCACGTGGTTCAGCACGCAGATCGCCATTTGTTACACTGTTGTGCCATTTGTACTGCTGGCAGTAGGGCCTTCACTAAAGTTTTATAGGTCAGTAATGCATTTGCACCATTATGTGAGCACTCCAGGGCAGGTCATGATGTCTCCGACCCCTGCCGTTAAAGATTCACCTCGTCTGACTGATAAGCAATATGCAACAGGCTCTTCCTGTTTGTTTATGAGTGATTAATCATTAATAAAGAAGTGAAATGCTTTAGAGAGCAGGTCAGGGAGTCATTGTAAACCCAACTGCACCACTGAGCCGTTGATGAGAGTTATTAGCGGAAGACATGAAGCTGACGGGTAAAAATGAGAGGCTGATTTTATCTCTCCCCGCCGCAGCCTTGCCTCGTTCATTAGACGGCTTTACGGCAGAGTCTGGTGACACTTTATGAGCTAGCGGAAGACCGTGTATTTCACAGCTTCTGCTGAGATAAATGAAATCTATGATGGTAATTTGTTGGAGCAGGGCTGTTAAATGAGTCTGCCTGAAGAACACATAAAGCATTTTCATTAAAGAGCCAGAATTAGGTCAAGAGATTGGTGACCGGCCACTGCAGATCTGATCGAAGGCTGTGGGAGACCAGTTCATCTCAGTGACAACAACACTGGGAAATCCAAGATCCCATTGGAAAGTAATATAGCCGACTGCATAAAGATTGGAGGCCTAGTGTATAAAGCTTAGATTTCATCTTAATTTGTGTACTCGCAAAAGTTTTTGAATTTATAAAACAAATGTTATATAAAGCACACATATTATATTATCCCTAATGTTAGAAGATTGCACAACTTTTTTTTTTTGTTTCCTAATCATGTAGCTTATAGTTTACAACACATTTTTTATTATTATTATTTATTATTTATTTTGTCATCCAGACATGCAGGATGGATTTATCAGTGCAATAAACTTGTTCTGCAGTAATTATTGTAAATATCTATATATTTTTCTTGTTTATCAATAAGAAATATCTTGCACTGCTAAAAATAATTTTATTTCTTCTACCATTATTTTTCAAAAATGTACCATATTTTACCTTATTTTTGCTGGAAACAATTTGTTTTGTAAAATTGTAGTTCATAATAATAATAATATTCGATTTATTTTAATTAAAATAAATTATATATTATATAATATTTTCAGATTTTTTTATTTTTTATTCATTCAAATCTATGAGTGGTAAATGTCTTTAAAAAAATTTTTTTTCTAAATGTGTTTGGTTAATTTAAATATTTATGTAAAACTACCTGTCCTGTGTACTAAGCATCAAAAGTATAATCAATAAATGACAAAATCACATCACTAAAATTCCTAATGTGTCATTTCCCCCTTTTCAGCTCATGGTACTGCTGCATTCACCTGATCTGCGTGTTGCTGGCGCTGGTTTTACCTGTGAAGTCCAGACGCAGGAAACAACAGGAAGAGCCGATCAGCATTCAGGCCAGTGAACAGAACTGTCTCTCCTCTCCTGACAACAACTGCAACCAGAAGCAGAAAGCCACATGAGGGCAGGACGGGCTGCGTTGTGAGGAACTCTGATATCAACACTGAGAGACACAGAGCGGCCATTTCCTCCCTCAGATCCGAACGACACTGACAGTGACATTAACAAGGCATAAACTCCAGCAACAATACAGAGAAAAGAGACGGTTTCCCCATAGTTGCCCTGTTGGAGTTGGTCTCGTTTTGGTTTTAAATAGGAAATCTTCATAGGATTGTATGAAAATGGGGTGATTGATTATAGAATATGGTATATAATTGACTTAAGTGTCAGTTAATCTGAAGTTGCCTTAAACCCTTCGTATATTTAGCTCCAGAAGCCTCGTATGGGGATCGTGTTACATAGGAACGGACCAGTCATTGTTGGCTTATAGCTTCACTACATTAGTGCAGGAAGTCTAGCACTGGAACCAGCTTCCACGGTACCTAGAGAGGGTTTCTGCCATTGTCAGTTAAACAAAGTAACCTCTTTTCTGTTTTAGTTCTTCTCAAAGGAAATGTGTGCGGTAAAGAAAAAAGTCCAGTCGTGTGTTGCCAAACTTGCAGGCCTTAAGTTCCTATGTTTTGCCATTGTTTCATCTTTATTCTTTGTTCTTTCTCTGGTTTTCTAGTAGGTTCATATCTGCTGCTTTCTTTGGGAACAAGGGTCAACCTTAAGGGAGTGTCTTCATTTGGAAAATTGTTTTTGTCAGTGATTCTTGTTTATTTTATTTTTTTATTAAGGGCTTTTGGTTGCATTTAAGGGTTGTATCAATGCTGTTTTTTTTAATGGGTGGTAGGTTTCCTCAGGGCACACAGGTCTCGTTTTAGACCATGACAAATGACCAGATGTTTCTCTACCATCTATGTTTCTACTGCAACATTTCTCAATATCTCAGCATGTTTGTGTGTTTTTTTATGTTACAGACATATATGGTAAGTGCAATAACCTGTATCTTTACAATGGGTGCATGTTAAAGGGTTAGTTCACCCAAAAATGAAAATCATCTACTCACACTCAGATTGTTCCAAACCTGTATGAATATCTTTCTTCTGCTGAACACAAAAGAAGATATTTTGAAGAATATGGCTAACCAATCAGTTGACGGACCCCATTGATTTCCATAGTATGGAGAGAGAAAAAAAGTCAATGGGGTCCATCAACCGTTTGGTTACCCATATTTTTCAAAATATCTTGATAAAATGTTCATTTTTGGGTGAGCTTTCCCTTTAACACATGCAGTTTCAATTATTCAAAATCTATTTTTTTTTCCAATGAATCCGTCTGTACTCTTGGGCCCTAAAGAAACCTGTACATTTTGTGATATCATATAAGGATATTTCTTGAACTTTGACCCCCTAAAAGGTCTCAGAGAACTTTGCTCATTTAATCCAAGTGTCTGGAAAATCCAACTTTTTCATATTTCACCCAGAATATACTTTTGGATAATTATGTTGTTGTGTTTATTTTATACCAAAGGTTTTAGCCCTTGGTCAGAGCGACTCTACATGTTAGTTTTTTATTTGGTAATGAAGGGCTGAAGGGACTAAAGCGTTTACCAAAGTGAGTGTCGCTGTATTCATGTTAACTAAGCCGGTTCGGTAAGAAACAGTCGTGAAGTTGACCAGCCTCCGTTTGGAGAAAACGCTCTGAACCAGCCCCCTGTGGTTTCGTAAGCACACTTCTCTAAAGTCTGATCGTATTTAGACTCCAGACATGTAAAACCGTGATGCATTACAGCCCTTGTACCAAGAATTTTAGCAACCGCAAATCGAAAGATTAATAAATCTGCAACTCTGCTGGAATGGCTGCTGGTAACCGTTCAATTCAATTCACAATTCAGTTTATTTGTACAGCGCTTTTCACAATACATATCATTTCAAAGCAGAAAAATGCATGACTGTACACAGTTATATACTGTATAATTTGTCTCTCTTTCTTATTTGTTTTAACTGCCCCAAGGCAATATGTCCCTCAGTAACCAGCGTACTAACTAGCACCTCAATGCAAAACTTGCTTCAAATGTCCAAAGTGCCAAATCACACGAGGTGCACAAAAAATCACTTTATTTGTACGGGTTTACAACAGGGTGAGAGGTTTGTACAAAAAAAAAAGAAAAAGAAAAAAGTGATTTATTTGGTCTTAAACTGACATTATTTTTACCTACTGATATTTTGGGAGGAATTCTTTTTCACTCTCTCCCTATTTGCACTTTTGGTAGGGAATAAGTCGGGAGTCGTGCTTAAGTAGAAAAACTGCCGAAGCAATGCAAGAAACCTCAGTGCTACTCAACGGTTAGAGTATGTGCTTAATAGAAGTTAAACGGATGAATTTGCCCAAAATGTTACATTCATTGTAGCAACAAAGGAAAATCAGGATGGTGTTCCAGTGTTATAGGCTTATTTTGTAAACATGCTCCATCCATAGAATGATGTTAAATGTGCGTTCATTGCTGTTTATGTGTAAACATTGTCCCTTTGTTCAGATATTGCTCATCTAAATACAGATAATCAGCATCTTGATTTTGTTGAGGCCCTAGTAATAGTGAAGGCACAGTTATCTGTAAAATGTTGGTTCAGTCATTTTCATACCGTTTGTAACTACTGATTTTGCAAAGAATGACCCAAAGCTGTGTGAAACTGTAAACTACTGTAATGCTTTTTAAAACCGTGCATTTGTTGTCCGCCAGTCACCTCAGCTCTGTTGTTTGTCACTGTCTTGTTAGTCTCTAGTGGTCATTCAAAAATTATTTGTGATTGTGGCCCTTAGTGAACTTGCAAACCGAAGCTGAAGTTTTCCAGATATTGCAGAATTAACTTTTCCATTGTAATTCCTTTTACTGACTGGTTGTGATGTTACATAACCTGACAGTGTACAGCAAAACTAAGGATGTTAATGAAATGTTATAAGTTTGTGGAGAGATAAAGGAAAAGTAATACCTAATATGTTAGCTATTTCAATATAAATAAATTTACCAATATACATTATAAAACAATTTTTAGAGAATTGTCAAGAAGGGGGGAAAAAAATCACTGTCTCCATTTATTTCTGTAATAATCATGAATTGAGATGTGATCCCCAGTATTTGAATTGTTTGATGAAATGAGTGCTCCAAGTTGTACCAAGCAAAACGATTTTTCCTTTAAACAAAGGACTTGACATGAAAAATTAATTCCAGTACAATGATGACAGACACAAAACAAATAAAACATATTTTCCTTCTCGGTATTCATCTCAGTGTTTTTGGTTTTCTTATAGGTGATTGGTTTACCACAGTAATATGACATTGAATGCATATTTTAAAAAGAATCATACCATGGATGGATGAATAGATGAATGGATGTTTTTTTTTATCTATCTATCTATCTATCTATCTATCTATCTATCTATCTATCTATCTATCTATCTATCTATCTATCTATCTATCTATCTATCTATCTATCGTCAAATTAGAAACAGACAAATAAATATGGGCGTGTTTTGTGTCCTGCAGTCAGTGGGCGTGTTTTGTGCACAGTGGGCGTGGACATAGTTAATTTTAATTTCATCTACACCCCGTGTTCCCTCAAAATGGCTGTGGTGTAACGCAAGATTATGGAAAACAACAGAGTTATGTGAATTATTATCGAATTACTTGGAACTTCTTGCAGGGAGATGTAAGTTAATTTACAATTTGGACTTCTGAAACAAACTGATGTGTTTTTTAAAAAAAAACGTGAGCTCTTGTCAACTATTTTGTCATTTTCACGTGAGTCACAGTAAGTTTATATTCTTTTTAAATGCGACGTAGTAGGTTTGTAACATTGTTACAAAGAGAGAACAGTGGCTGTACACAGTTCAGCGACAGCTGTCAGGACACGTGCTCTTCACTCCAGTGTTGGTTGCAGTGTAGCCTGTATAATGTTTGTTTGTGAGCACTTGTGCATGAATAGTCGTCATTTTAATTTCCAATGTTGCTGTCAGTTTCAGAAAAGTATGGTATGATACTCATTACACCTTTAAGACAGTGGGCAAACGCGTTTAAGCTGCTTCAAAAGTTGTTTTTCACGGTGCTTGTGTAAACTTGTTTACCACTGTGCCGTTGTGCCAGGAGCCAGTGATTCCCAAACCAGGAGTGAGTAACTGATCCCCCAGGGAATTCCAGGGGTGTTTTTTTCTTTGTTAAACAATGAATATATGTGTATGTATGTATATAAAACAAACATAATTATATTATTTTGCTTTCTCTCTTTAAAATCAATTGGGGAAAATAAGTAATCAATTTAAATGTTGAATTCTAATGAATATTTATTGTGTCAAAATCAGTTTTGAATATGTTATAAGGTATTTAAACAACAAAAAGAATCATTCATATTGCAAAGTAAAACTATTAAAAAAAAGGTTACTCATAGGCCAGTCTAAAAATGCTACAGTTAATTTCATACGGTCACCCAGCATCTCTGTCTCTCTCTAATGGGTTGTTGACTTTATGGCTAGAGATCATGTCTATTATAAGAACTCAGTTTATATATTTAGAGATTGCCATGGTGCTGATTACTTCCCACTGATGTGAAATCCATATGTGCTCCCAGTCCATTGACTTTTAACAAACATTTATACAGAATTTTTTTAAATTTTTATTCTTACATTGAAATTTAAGTTACACTGAAATTGAAAAATTACTATTTCTTTCATAAATCCTGTATGCTAACACCCACCCTTGAGCAAAGGCGTGTCTCATTAATATTAATTACATGTGAGCTGGACCCTTCAGGAGGCTTACTCATAACATCAGACTTCATTAATATTCATGAGTCAAGCTTGACTAGTTGGATTCACTGCACGTGTATTGGACGTCTCTCCAAAGAGAGGTGGGGCATCACACTTCCTCATGCATTATTCATGAGTGCCTGGAGTGACAGGCAGAGCCCCGGACGGCTTGTTAGTACACTACACACACAGTCTGAGTGACAGCGTGAGTGGAGTATCAACAGCACAAGGATAGGCAGGCTTTTAAACTCATCTCACAGGGACTTTGGCTCAAGGTGAGTTTGCATATTATCAGCCTTCTTGAGTGTGAAGAATAAAGTTGAATGAAAGCATAGTATTTGGGTTATCTGTTAGGAATGGGTTATCTTCACTCGTCTTTTGTGGGCTGGGGAGAGGGGGTGAACATTGCCCTGTCAATATTTGGCTGAGGGGCTCTCCGTGATTGGCTCTCTTCATTGTGTGATGTCTCAGGAGGACAGCTGGGATGCTTTCAAGGGTGTGTCAGCAGTTCAGAGATGAACAAAGGCTGATGGAAAAGGATTCTTTGCAATACCGTATCTGTCACCTTTTGATATTTAAGTTTGTCGATAGGACTTGTATCTTCTGTAACTAAGTGGATTTTGGGCACTGAGGCCCCGCTGGGTGTTTTTAACCTATTATGATGCCTGGCATGTTGTCAGCTGGAAGTGGCTTATGGTGTCCGGCTTTCATCTTTGATGGGTTGTACCGGGGCTGCTGAGTTGGCAAGATGACCCTGGAAAAAAGTACACGCTTTTGGCCTCATTTACTTTGTTTGAATGCTTTATTATAGTGATTCATGCTCATGTTATAGTAAAACTTAACATTTAGATCTGTCTAAATTACTCCCTCTGAAAGTGTTTGGACAAAACGTTTAAAATATATGAATGCCTTTTCTATATATAGCAACATCAAACCTAGAGTCATTTAAGATTTATGAGACAAACATTTTTGTTTGGTTTTAAATATAAAATAGGATTTGAAATTTAGACAATGAAGTGTATGGATGCTGTTTTGTTGTGTGTGTGTGTGAAGCTGATGTCATACATTGTCTAAAAAGGGTTTTTTGACACCAGTTGAATGTAAATAATTGCAAAATGCATACAGTTTTAAGTGTGACTTAGATGTCCAAAAAGAGTAAGAAAGTGTAAGATACCATACAATTTTCTTCTCGACCATAAATATCACTAAATATCAATGCATTTATTGAATGGTTATGCTTTTATAATTGTTCTGGTTACTTTAAAATTGTTTCTTTTTAAAATTGCATATCAATATTAAATAATTAAATAATCAATAAAACGTTTTGAGGTTAAATTGAAATAAAAAAATTTTTGGGGGGGGGATTTGTTAATGAAGGATTTTGTGTATATTGTCCTTAATTTAGATTTGTATGATAAAATGTTTTGATTTTATAGTGAAATTTTAAAAGTTAGATTATTGGGGTAAGACGACTCCCTGAAAATTGGTTTGTGCAGGTGATTTTATTTTATGTAATAATCATTGTGAACCATGAATTATTAAATTAAATTAATTATATGCTAATTAAAAATAATAATAATTTTGTATTATTATTTAGAATTATATAGTGTAATTCAGATGCATCTCTTTGACTCAATTTCAGTTAATCAAGTAAATTTTCAAAATGCATAAATATGAGAATAAATATTGGAAAACACAGAATATTTGATTTAGTATTTCACATTAATGGCATCGTCCCCCATCTTACCCTACTTTTTGAATCCACTGTTTAAACTAGCTCGCATAATTTCATGTGACTTTTTTTTCCCACACAGTGAAGATTGATGAGTGATATAGAGCACAACTTCTTCCATAGAAGTGTGCTTGTTGTGTTTTAATGAATGGACTTGGAATACAGTGTGCATTTCTGAGGCCAAAGTTAAGCCTTGTTAATATCCTCAAACTTTGTTTTTTTTTCCTTCTAAGGACCATTAAGAGGCTTGAACTACTTCCTTCATTCTTCAGAATAACAAATTAGTATAAGCTTTGGGAAAAGGTTTTGTGTGTGTGTGTGTAGGCAGTAGTGCGCTGATAATAAGCCCAAAGAATATTGGTATAGTAGTCCCTGTTTATTGCTCAGACAGCATTAGAGGCTTTTTAACTTCACATCATTCGGGCTTTATCCTAATCGATATTGATAAGATAGTCGCCTACTGTCTGTTCAGTTGACATGCGGTTCATCATTAACTCGAATGGTTTGTGCAATCCAGCAAGACTGGGCTTGTTGCTGTGTGTCTTGTTGTTCCACATCTGCTCTGCTTCAGGAGGAGAAGCCTGTCTTTTATAATGGCTGAACAGAGGAGATTTTCCTTTAATGATGTATCTCTCCTGCTCTTTTCCACGTTCTCCAGTGGAGCTCCCAGTGCAGCCATGGATGTGAGCACCTCTCTGAAGATGAGTTCCCTGACCATTCAGAGTCTGTTCAGTTACGTGGAGGAGGAGAACCTTTCGGCCATCAAAGCTCATCTGGACAAGTACAGAGAGGTGGACACCAGAAGTGAAGTGAGTGTGTAGGAACCCTTGAATATCACTTCTTACTTTTTGTAACTTAGCTTGGTGTTCGTTAAATATACATGAAAATATATTTGTTTGAATTTGATTTCGCCATAGTGCTGAACTCACATCAGACAGCTTCGGAATCATTACTTTATTACTGTACCACTCACTTATTTGCTCATTCACCATATATAATGTTGTACATGGCCCATGAAAGGTTTTTCCTGATTTCATATTTTCTGATTTTAAAAGTGATGTAAATATACATACACACACACACACACACACACACACACACACACACACACACACACACACACACACACACACACACACACTCACACACACTCACTTATTTCTATAGCCTATATATATGTATATGTATGAAGACTTCAGGTGAAAAAGCCTCTAAGACCATCTAAAGGTTTTGTTTAATATTAACACTTTTATCAGGCTCCTATGTATAGGTTTCTACCTAAGTACCGGCATTTCTGAATGGGCTCAGGCTGGGATTTAGTGATTTTGAAGTGAAAGTATTTCATGAACGTATACTAGGAGCATTCACTCAATATTATTATCTCATTTTTGACAGAGGTGGCTTTTAGAGGCTTTTGCATTGGAGGTCTTCATACACACACACACACACACACACACACATACATACATACATACATACATACATACACACACACACATATATATCTATATATATATATATATATATATATATATATATGGGCTGTGAAAAGATTAATCGCGATTAATCACATGCAAAATAAAAGTTTGTGTTTACATAATAAATGTGTGAGTACTGTATAATTTGTATATATAAATACACACACTTGCATGTATATATTTAAGAAAAATGTGTTATTTATATATACAAATATTTATATTTACATATAATATAAATGATATGTAAATATATAAAGTATATACATGCAAATACTTCTTAAATAAATACATGCAAGTGTGTGTATTTATATATACAAATTATACACAGTACTCACACATTTATTATGTAAACACAAACTTTTATTTTGCGTGCGATTAATCGCGATTAATCTTTTCACAGCCCTAATATAATACGATTTTCTGTATTGATTTGAGGCTCTAAAAATTAAGTTATGAAAAATAATAATTGTATTTTACAGCACAACGTACAGACCACATAAGGATACTGTTGTTGTTGTTGTTGTTGTTGTTGTTGTTTAGACTACAAGCAATATACCTGAATCAAATGTGAAACTGAAAACTTGGGAAAACTGTATTTGAACTCTGCACAGACAGTTCTGTTTAATGGGTTCTGTCACACCAGTATCATGCTATGTGTAATGTTTAAATGTTATGGTTAAACTGTGGAAACAGTGTATTTACTGTAAACATGTTTCTTGTTCATTTCTGCACACTGAGGAATGAATTGAAACTATTGTCCTTGATAACTTGCTCAATGCCAAACATGTGGTACATAAACATTAGGATGAAACCTACTCTGAATATTTCTTTTAAATTTGCTTGCCCATTACTGATATGTACTAAGTCGTTGTCTTCTGCTGTAGAACGGCCAGACTGCTCTCATGGTGGCGTCAGAGCAGGGCAGTCTAGAGATCGTGCAGGAGCTCATCCGGAGGGGAGCAAACGTAAATTTGGATGATATTGTGAGTAGTTCTTCACATTTGAACACAAAACACACACAGCAGAGAGATACAACATGAGATATCATGTAGGCAAAACATAAACTTGCACTTGTTTTTGGAACAGAATGGCATGATTTCATTTAACAATTTTTATTGAATTTCTATTAAACCATGTAGTATTTTCTACAGCACATGTTGGACCAAATGTATACAAACATATTATGGCTGGCTGTGCTATACAGATATTAATCAGTATGTAAGATACCAACCCACCCAACCATCCCAGTTTGTCCCTTTAAATCCAGATCTTCCCAAGAATGATTGTCCATTGAAGTGCTTGTCCAACTAAGGAGTGCTGCCGCTTCACTCTGATGATAACACCTTAGTCATCCATATTTAATGGTGTTTGCAAGCTCTCATAGTACTCTAAAAAGGGGGCCCAGACCTTCCTGAATGTTTGCAAGGAGCCTTTAAGGGTATAACTGATCTTCTCAAGCTTCAGGAAATGCATTACATCTCTAATCCACCTTGTGAAGCTGGGGGGGTGCCTGCTCCTTCCAGGAGAGCAGGATGAGACGCCTGGCAATCAGGGCCGTGAATGCTATAAGGGGGTGATTTTGGGGGCGATTTTCAGGGGTAAATCCAAATTACAGGGTTGGGGGTAATGTTTTTTTGAAGCATCTTAGTGTAGGCGCCAAAGATGTTGGCCCAGAACGTATTAAGTTTAGGGCAGGACCAGAACATATGTATATAATCCGCTGGTTGGCCTTTGCAGCGAGGACATGCAGGGTCCACATTAGGGTAGATTTTCACCAGCCTTGTCTTGGTCAAGTGTGCTCTTAGAACTATTTTAAGTTGTATCACGCTGTGTCTTGCACAAGGAGACGATGTATGACCTGAGTCAAGCACAGCCTTCCAGTGATCATCTGTAAATTCCTCCCCGAGATCATTCTCCCAAAGTCTCCTGACATCCTGCAAAGAATGTGGGGAGACATTGCATATGCTGTTATAGAGAATCGAGATTAGACCTTTATGTGAAGGGGATAACGAAAGGATATGGTCGACTGTGTTGCTCGTTGGAAAATCTGGAAAGGAGGCTATACTTTTCTGGACAAAGTGCTTAATTTGGAGAAATCTAAAGAAGTGAGACATGGGTAAATCGAATAATTGAGAGAGTTGGGCAAATGATCCGAACTTGCCGTCTACATAAAGATTGGAAATAGACTCAATGCCCTTCGAGGACCAAGTTCCGAAGGTAGAGTCTGAGAGAGAAGGTGGGAAATTATAATTATTCTTTATGGGAGAATGCACCGACGTTGTCTGCAACTTAAAATGTCTTCTAAATTGAGACCAAATTCGAATAGAGTGATAGACCACTGGGTTAGCGCAGAATTGGCTTTGAGGGGGAGGAGATGGGGAACAAAGTATGGAGCCTAGATCAAATGAGCTAGAGGCACTCCATTTGCGTCCAGGCCTCGTGCCCATCGGAACCCCTTCTTCCCAACCAGTGTAACATTGTCTTTATATTACATGCCCAATAATAGTAAATAAAATTAGGTAGAGCTAGGCCAGCTAGCTTTTTATGTCTTTGGAGGGTGCTTCTTTTGATTCTGGATGGTTTACTGTTCCAGATAAAAGATGATATACTACTCTCCAATGAGCTAAAGAATGATTTTTTTTAATCAGGATGGGGATATTTTGAAAGAGGTAAAGAAATTTTGGTAACATGACCATTTTGATAAGAGTAATTCGGCCTGCTAGGGACAGCGGGAGATTCATCAATCTAGCCATGTCTTTTTTACATTTTTCAAACAAGAGGTTAAAATTCTTAGTGAAGAGGGACAAAAAAGCAGAAGATATTTAAAGCCCTTGTTGACAATTCTAAATGGGAAATGTGATGCAGGGATTGAGGTGGCTGCCTGATTAAGAGGAAACATCTCGCTTTTTTCTAAATTGATTTTATAGCCGGAGAGGTTTCCGAATTGAGTCATGATGTTGAGAATGGAGGGAACAGAACTTAGTGGGTCTAAGACATATAAAAGAATGTCATCTGCATATAGGGAAAATTTGAGGTGTGAGGCCCCAATGCTCTATGCCCCGAAAATCCACAGATTGTCTAAGAGCAATGGCCAGCGGCTCAATGGCAATGGCGAAAAGCAGTGGAGATAGACTACAGCCTTGACGTGTGCCTCTGCCAGGAGAGAAATACTCTGATTGCTGTCCATTAGTAATTACTGTGGCTGTAGGATGAGAATGGCATGATTTCATCAAGCAAAGATTGTCAGTCACACCTGACTGCACTTTTTTGCAAAAGAGTCAATGAGTCAGTAGTTATGCTTCCATACAAAGTTGCGAATTTAATTTATGCACAAAAGTGGAATATCGCATAAAAAAATGAAATAGGCACTTCCTGAGAAATTACACAAAATATCTGTAATAAAAATCGGGGAAGCCACTGTGGCTCTTTTATCTGACATCATAAATGACTTGTGCATCAGAGTAATCAGACGAAAACCAATAAACACTGTCATGTTATCTCGCCTGATGTTTGTGAAGGCAATCATGTGAGACAGTTGTGGGAGGTCATCTAAATCCAAGTCCAAACCAAATCATTGTGATGACAGACTTTGGCTCAGGTATGTCAGAATAACAAAAAAAAAACATTTGAGATGCTCTGTTAGTACAGTTATCCAATCACATCCATTGTTGAGACGGTCACGTGAGTAAAAAAATTTTTTTAAATGATTCGGTAAATGTTTCCAGCATTTCGTCTTATTATATAAAAAAATGATCCGACTCAATTGAGTGCATACAATTTTATTTTATTTTTTTAATGCTCAATTTTAGAATTCATGCACATCTTAGCATTTCCATCCAGCTTTTTTTTTTTTTTTTTTAAATACGATATCCCACAATTCACACAAACGTACGTGGATGGAAACATGGCTAATGTCTGAGTGTCTACAGTTCTTTAACCAGATGTATGATTTCATAGGTGTGGGTGGGCCGTAGAATCTAAATAATTGGTACCCTGCACTGTCATTTTGTAAATGACTAGATGACGACGTTTACAGGCACAAACACTTTGAGCTTCTCACACCAGCATATACACAGTATAGTATATAACCTTTCTGGTGACAGTCGAAGAATCTTTACTATGACCACCTGGTATGACCAGCTGGTATGATCTGAAACTCTACAGACATCTTCTAAACTCAGGATCTTTAGATGTCCATGTAATTAAATAAGCACTTTTTTCCACTTGTCTTAGGATTGCTGGACCGCACTGATTTCAGCTGCTAAAGAGGGACACACTGGAGTGGTGAAGGAACTCCTGGAGAACAATGCCAATGTGGAGCATCGAGACATGGTAAGACACAGAATAAAGACATGGGATGCCTTAAAGAAGGTAATTATACTTAAATCAACAGTTGCTCTTATCATTGTGAATGATGTCTTTCTTCAACTCCTTGAAATATATATATATATATATATATATATATATATATATATATATATATATAAATATAATATATATATTTTTTTTCTGTATATTTTTGTCAAAATTAAGGTTGTCAATCAATTTTAAATAAATTAATTGTATTATATTCGGTAGCATTTTACAATAAGATTTCCTTTGTTAATGTTAACTGCATTAGGTAACATGAACTACAGTAACAACTAACTTGGTTAGTGTTAATTGTTACATTTACTTATACATTTTTTAAATCAAAAATTATATTTGTTATCATTAGGTAATGCTCTGAACTAGCATGACTAAACGATGAGCAATTGTATTTTTATAAACTAACATTAAATAAAGCTTAATAAATGCTGTATTAATATATTGTTCATAATTAGTTTAACTAATGTATTAACTGATGTTAGCAAATAAGACCTTACTGTAAAGTGTTACCTTATATTTCAAATTAATTAATCAGTGAATGATTTATATAAAATTCCAATTTAATTGCATCATATACAAATAAAAAAAATATTATTTGTGAATTGATTACATCTGAATCAGATTGTTTAATTAATTAAATTATTAAATATTTTTTATTAAATTAATTAAATATTTTTTGACTAACAAATTGTATTAATCAAATTAAAAACATTTGTGGATTATATATTATTTATTAATTTGTTCAGTATTTTTAATAATTATTTACACTAAATTAACATTAAATTCAAAGCCGTAATCTTAAAACTGTGTATCCTCCACTGTCCTATCTGGATTAATTTAATTCCTACCTTACTGAAACATGTGATACTCTGTATTTAAGATTAGCAGTTATGTGTGTAGTTCCTTTATATATAGATTTTTGAGCATCATAGGCACATTTAAACATTCGAAATGGAATGTTTGAATGTGCCTGATGCCCATAAATGCTGTCTGGGAAAGCAGCTAAAGCTTATAATAACAAATAAGGAAGATAAAAGACAGCCGGTAGTTTGAGTCACTCCCTGACTCAGGGAAAATGTGTTTGTCCACATAGTCCTGTGACTATGAGATTAGTATTAAGGACGATCATGTGGGAATATAATGACCTTGGTATGTTTGTGTAGGGGGGCTGGAGTGCGCTCATGTGGGCCGCGTATAAGGGACGTGTGGAGGTGGCACATCTACTGCTGGAGAAGGGAGCAAATCCAAACATCACCGGACAGGTCCGCACAGCCTTTTCCAGTTCTGTAACAACTCTTTTAAACATTTATTGTACATTTAGAAATGCTCAGAGATGATGTCTGAGGTGTGGGTGAAAATGTGGCCCTATATGAGATTTCATCTCTAGGCTTGAGTGTTTTCTGCGGTGTGTAATTGATTTTTGTCTGTCCCAGTAGTACAGTGTTTACCCCATCATATGGGCGGCAGGAAGAGGCCATGCGGAGATTGTTCAGCTGCTGCTTCAGCATGGAGCCAAAGTCAACTGCTCTGACAAGGTGCTTTATCACTCCCATCTCTTGACACGCTGACTTGAGCTTTCACGAGATTCATAAACACTGATAGTGAACAAAAAAGCCAAGTCAACTGTTTCCACATGAAACCGATAAATGCTTTACACTACCGTTCAAAAGTTTGAGGTCAGTAAGGTTTAAACAAAAGAAATAAAGAACTCTTGGTTTCCACAAGAAGCAGCACAACTGTTTTCAACATTGATATTAATAAGAAATGTTTCTTGGGCATCAAATCAGGATATTAGAATGATTTCTGAAGGATCATGTGACACTGAAGACTGGAGTAATGATGCTGAAAATTCAGCTTTGCCGTCACAGGAATAAATAAAAATTTTAAATATATTAAGAAAGAAAACACTTATTTTAATTGTAATAATATTTCACAAATTACTGTTTTTACTTTTTTTATTTTTTTTCAATCAAATCAAATGAATGCATCATTGGTGAGTATGAGAGACTTCCAAATCCAACATTTTGAATTAGTGTAAATACTTTGCAAAATTGTGCCATATTGTTTATTTATTTATTTTTAAATAATAGATAGATGTTGAATTGCAACAACAACAAAAAAAAGATGCTCACACTGATTTGCACTTGTTAAATATTGAATAGAAAAATAATAAGTTGATATTAGTAGAATTGAATTGCAAATTTTACTAAAATTTCTGTATCTCATGGCCAAAAATGTTTTCTTTTAATGACAGAAGCAACATGATAAAGTAAAATGCACCTCTTTTTAATAATTGCATTTATGAGTTATTCTAATTTCACTACCAATGTTATTATGCCAAGTAATATATTTAATTCTGTAAATCAAGGATTCGAATTCTGTGAACAAATAATCACCACATTAATAATTCATAGATTTCAAGTTATGTAAGGCTTTAAAAAAGGGCTCATGCAGAGTTTGGAAAAAATCTTTAAAACATTAAGCTTGTTAATCAGATCTGTTAAGTCATTTCATTGTGGTTTTTCGTTGTCAGTACGGCACTACACCCCTGATCTGGGCTGCCAGAAAAGGCCATTATGACTGCGTGATGCACCTGCTGGAGAACGGCGCCAATGTGGACCAGGAAGGAGCGGTATGCACTTTGTGTTTTGAAGTGAAATTTAAGGTGGTTGTATAGTAACAGACGCAGAGGAGTAAGATGCGTGGCTCAATTAATCTAGGAAACTTCATGCAGTGAGATGCCAGTGCACATTGTGCTTGTAAGACTGAGTTTTGACATTCTTCAGGTGCACCAAATATGCTGATGTAATAAAGTCACTGAAATATGCATTGTTAATTCTATCCCATCTCAATATCTCTCCTGTAGAACTCGATGACTGCACTGATAGTGGCTGTGCGTGGTGGTTTCACTGAGGTGGTGAAGGAGCTGCTCAAGAGAAACCCCAACATGAATATGACTGATAAAGATGGCAACACGGCACTGATGATCTCTGCTATAGAGGGATACACTGAGATTGTCCAAGATCTATTGGACGCGGGCACATATGTCAACATCCCTGACCGGGTAGAGCTTCTCGTAGAGCTTCTCATTTAACCTTGAGTGTTAGTATTTCAGGCATCTTGAAATTCCCATTCGTCTTGTGCTTGTTTGTCTCAGAGTGGTGATACTGTGCTTATCGGAGCCGTCAGAGGAGGTCATGTGGAGATCGTCCGAGCTTTGCTTAATAAATATGCTGATATTGATGTCAAAGGCCAGGTAACTGCATCTCTCTCACACCACCTCTTCAATATTTCAATCGTCTGCATCCATCAGCATAAAGTCCTAAACTCTAATCTATACAGAACAGCCTCTTTGTTTTAATGCCCTTTTCACCTCATATTAGAAACGTATTATTAATCCCACGTGATTAAGGAAGTAGCTATCACGATGACCCAGGTCATATGATTCTTTTTGGCTCTTTATTATAGGATGGTAAGACTGCCCTGTACTGGGCTGTCGAGAAAGGTAACGCAACCATGGTACGAGACATTCTGCAATGCAACCCTGATACTGAGGCCTACACTAAGGTAAAGACCTGATTCTTATGGGATTTTGTATTGTAATCCTATATGAAAATTATGAATATGGTGCTAAAAATTGTTTACTGTAAAGAGTGACAGAATTCTATTTACATTAATGTGTCAGGATGCAGAGACTCCCCTCATAAAAGCCACCAAGATGAGAAACATGGAAATTGTGGAGCTTCTTTTGGACAAAGGAGCCAAAGTGTCAGCGGTTGACAAGGTAAGTGTGTGTGTGTGTGTGTACATACACTCACTGGCCACTTTATTAGGTTATCAACTGCTCGTTAACACAAATATCTAATGCAGCAACTCAATGCATTTAGACATGTAGACGTGGTCAAGACGATCTGCTAAATCTCAAACTGAGTGTCAGAATGGGGAAGAAGCGTGATTTAAGTGACTCAGACCAGCCCAACCAACAACCATGCCACGTTCATTCAGAAACTGCTGAACTACTGGGATTTTCGTGCACAACTATCTCTAGGGTTTAAAAAAGACAGAGAATAGTCTCGATTTCTACTGCGCCATTCAAATGGTAGGGTCAGAATTGGTCATAAACATGAAATCATGGATCCATCCTGCATTGTATCAACGGTTCAGGCTGGTGGTGGTGTGCAGGATATTCTTTGGATCACTTTGGGCCCCTCAGTACCATCTGAGCATCGTTTAAACGCCACAGCCTACATGAGTATTGTTGCTGACCATGTCCATCCCTTTATGGCCACAGTTTACACATCTTCTGATGACTACTTCCAGCAGGATAGCTCAAATCATCTCAAACTGGTTTCTTGAACATGACAATGAGTTCACTATAGTCAAAGAGCTTGCACAGTGATCAGATCTCAGTCCAGTAGAGCACCAAAATCTCTGAGGAATGTTTCCAGCACCTTGTTGAATCTAAGCCACCAAGAGTTAAGGCAGTTCTGAAGGCAAAAGGGGGTCCAATCTGGTGAACCTAATAAAGTGGCCTGTGAGTGTATATGTACATGTATGTGTAATTTATTCCTATTCAATGTCACATGATCCTTCAGAAGTCATTCTAATGTGCTGGTTTTGTGCTCAATAAACTATTCCTCTTCTTTTTCATGTTAAAAACCAGTTGTGCAGTTGTACAGTTGTTGTTTTTTATGATTCTTTTTTAATAAAAAGTTTTTTTTAAACCCAGCATTAATTAGAAATACAAATATTTTGTAACATTATGAATGTCTTCTGTCTTTTGAATGTTTGAATGTCTTTTGATCAGAGTAATCAATCTTTGCTGAATAAAAGTATTAATTTCCTTTAAAAATAAATGCATAATACTGTGAATTTCTGCATTTGAATATTCTCTAAATCTTAAATGTCATCTTCTCAGAAAGGTGACACAGCCCTGCATATTGCCATTCGTGGAAGAAGCCGTAAACTCGCCGAGCTGCTCTTGAGGAACCCCAAAGATGGTCGTCTGCTCTACCGGCCCAACAAAGAGGGAGAGACACCGTACAACATTGACTGCACGCACCAGAAGAGCATCCTCACCCAGATATTTGGAGCCAGTGAGTACTTCTCAAACAAAAGTGGTTTGCACATTAACATGTCTGTCTACAAACAGCTCTGATGTATTCCTCCCCAGAGCACCTGTCTCCTTCTGAGTGTGACGGGGACATGCTGGGCTATGACCTGTACAGCAGCGCTCTGGCGGACATCCTGAGTGAGCCCACCATGCAGCCGCCCATCTGTGTGGGGCTTTATGCTCAGTGGGGCAGCGGCAAGTCCTTCCTGCTTAAGAAACTGGAGGGTATGAGCCACAAATGTCGATTCAAGATCTGGAAGGCCTTGTTGTATTTTTACCATCTGATTGAGATGTGAGTATGTTGTCACTGTATCAGATGAGATGAAGACGTTTGCCGGGCAGCAGGTGGAGCCGTTGTTCCAGTTCTCGTGGTTGGTGGTGGTTTTGACTCTGCTGCTCTGTGGATCTGTGGCTCTGGTCCTCGGCTTCGCTGTTGACACAAAGCTGGCCATCGCTGTGGCCCTCAGCCTGCTCACCCTACTGTACATCTTCTTTGGTGAGCTGTCTTGCCTTTCATTACAGGCTGAGTACAAAAAAAGGAGAATAATTCCTATGGGATCATAGTGCAACATATAACAGAGAAGGACAATGGGTGTTTACACGACAACGATGTACCAAAAAATGAAAAAAAAAAATCCTTTTGCGGTTTCCGCATATAGGCGATAATGTCGTCAGAACTATCCCTGCTCACACAGATCTACAAAACATCTAAAAACGTTGTATTATGCATGCCAGGCCAGTAGTTGGCGATGTCACTTTGTAAAGAAACGCTATAGACTGAACACGTAATAGGCATGCTCATGAAGTCACTGTTTTTACAAATTCGTGTTTCTGTAGTTTACACGGCGTTGATAACGGTATCGTTTTCATAGATTGCACTTTGAATCCCATTTTCAAAAGTTTGCCTTTTCAGGCCCCCAAAACATCTGTGTCGTGTAAATAAACGGCCAAAATGCGAAGTTTTCCGTTTTTAGTTGATAACAGTGTCGTGTAAACGCCCCCTTAGGCTTTATAGTAAACAAATTCAAAGTAGTAAGCCAGAATAAAACAATATATAAATTACAAATAAAAAAAGTTAATACATACAGTAGAACAATAAATCACAAATACAGTAAGAAATACATGCAATAAATGTATTAACAATAATAAATTATTGTTATGGTAATAATAACTTATTACTATTATTATATCTATAATAATATAATCATTAATATGAATATTTAGTAATCATATTAATTATTTAATAACAAGAATTATTATTATTAGATATAATCTTGCTAATATTAAATTATTATTATTAAATTTTTTTTTATTGTTATTCAAAATGAACAATTATTTAAAAAAAAATGAAAGTGGATAAATTAGTGTCTATAAAGTTATTGTAGTGCAGCAAAGATTGAGCTGAGGTAGAGAAATAAGAAAGTATAGTCAGGGGTTTGAGCAGAAAGATCATTTGATTTAGTTATTGAGTGTCTGACTACATGGTTGTACTTGACAAATTTGGTTTTGTTTGACTTGAATACTTAAGTTTTCTTATCAGCTCTACCTTTATATAGATTATGGTTGAAATTGGACTAATATCTACCCCCTGGGGTTCATAGAGCCAACCATTCCCTAATTAGCAAAATAACACTTACTGTGTAGTTATTTTGTAATGTATATTTATTTTATAACCCTTGCTTATGATTATTCATCTCATTACTATTGTAATGCAATTATATTTACATGTACAATGGACACAAATACGTTTAATATTCAGATTAGAACTCAAATGATAGAGGCTTTTGTTGAATTTATATATTTATTTATCATTACATTTTGACCCATTTACTCCTTAATATGAGGGTTCATCCTTGGTTACCAAGAGGCACTAAACTGTACATATATACGTGTCCACTAGAGTGCAGCAGTGTACTTCCAAATCTCATGTGGATTGTGAGTGGAATTGCCTGTTCTGCATTTTATCCTGTTTTACATTCTCACAAACTTCTGGTTCAGTTCATATCAAAAAGTGACTTTGCATCATCTCGGTCTCCTGTGCTTTTTGTATGGTGTGTGCAGTGTTGGTGTACTTTGGTGGGAGAAAAGGAGGGGAAAGTTGGAGTTGGGCCTGGGTCCTCAGCACCAGACTGGCCCGCCACATCGGCTACTTGGAGCTGCTTCTCAAACTCATGTTCGTCAATTCCCCCGAGCTTCCGGAACAGACCACCAAAGCCCTGCCTGTCAGGTAGAGCTGGCACATCCATCCACTTCAACAGCACCCAACTACCTTTTCTTTTTTTTTAAGTTGGGTTTGCTGTGTTTAAGGATGTAATTTACTTTGCCGAATGATTTTGGGAAGGATAAAGAAATGTTGTGACTATTCTCTTGACGACATTATATTACCTGCACATTCTGTTGAAACACGCACATGTTTGATGCTCATTTTCAGTCAGTCTTTTTTTGTTCTCCATCTGTCCAGGTTTCTGTTCACAGACTATAACCGTCTGTCGAGTGTGGGAGGGGAGACGTCCATGGCTGAAATGATAGCCACGCTGTCCGATGCCTGTGAGAGAGAGTTTGGCTTCTTGGCCACCAGACTTTTTAGGGTCTTCAAACATGACGAAACTCAAGGTGTGTCTGTAGAATATGTAGCATGAATCTTGACAGTAGAGGAAAAAAAAGCAAAGCATTGTTTGTGTGTTTTTTTTTTTTTGTTATTATTATTTGTTAAATGATTTCCTTTCTAACTTATTTTATACAAGACACACAATGCTCTCTGTAACAGTGAAATGTACCATAGTAAAGGGTCTTATTAGTGTCTTATTTATCTTAAATCAGTGTTATTTTAGTATTATTTATATACTGTTATAGTATTTTTATTTTATATTTGAATAGTTCAAATTTTAGTAATTTTGTTATGTGCTTTTGTCATTTTTATTTTATTTGGTAACACTTTATTTTACAGTGTCCTTGTTACACGTTACATGTACTTAACATAGTAATAACAGTAAAATATGCATAATTACATGCAACTAACCCTCAACCAAACCCTAATCCTACACGTTACATGTACTTAACATAGTAATAACAGTAAAATATGCATAATTACATGCAACTAACCCTCAACCAAACCCTAATCCTACCCTAACCCTGTAAGTACATGTAGTTGCTTAATATTACTCAGTACTTAAATATATAATTACTCTGTAACGATGACACCTTAAAATAAATTGTAACCTTTTATTTTTTTAATTCTTTTTTAATTTCTTTCATAATTATTTATGTATTTATTTTTTATTATTGTCTTATTTTTTATTTGAGACAACTTGTGAATGGAAACGTGCATCATAGCCCCAGCCATAGTGAAATCCCATTAATCCATAGTCATGCTCTACATACTGTAGATCTACATATTAAACATCAAGAATGGTTTGGCTTCAAACATGGCTCATCTAATCACATTTTATACCGTTTTGTCAATATTTTACTTAATCGACATGTGCACTTTTTTTTTTTTTCACAGGAAAGAAGTGGAAGAAGACCTGTTGCGTCCCCTCCTTTGTGCTTTTTGTGTTGACGTCGGGCTGTCTGATCACAGGCATGACCCTACTGGCCATCTTCAAGGTGGATGGAGAGAACCTCACGGTGAACGCGGTTCTGATCGCCATGGCCAGCGTAGTGGGTCTGGCCGTGCTTCTGAACTGTCGAACCTGGTGGCAGGTGGCGGACTCTGTGCTGCACTCTCAGAGGAGGAGGCTACTCAACGCTGCCAACAGTATGCACAAGCTCAAGAGTGAGGGATTCATGAAGGTGAGCCAATGATACTAATATAACATGTAATGTGCTTATGTATAGTCATCACTATTACATTTGATTTAATTTAGCTGACATTTTCTTATCCAAAGTGACTTACACTAGGCATGACTTGAGGAGACTGAGATAAATCCTCTCTCTTCCATGTTAACCTTGACTTGCCTAGCTGTCCACAGTAAAATCTCATAAATGAAAATTATTATTATTATAATTTTTTTGTGTGTGTGTGGATAGAAAATGTATTTGTCATATTTTAACATATTTTGCAACCTTTGTAACCTTACAAACCCAGTTCGTAAACCACTTAGTCACACCACCGTGGTTCAGAAATTCAGGTTTAAGATTTGTTTCCTTTCTTTCTCTCAGGTTTTGAAGTGTGAAGTGGAACTCATGGCTAAAATGGCTAAAACCATTGACGGCTTCACTCAGAATCAGACCCGACTGGCTGTCATCATCGATGGCCTGGATTCCTGTGAGCAGGACAAAGTACTACAGATGCTTGATACGGTGCGTTTATGTTTACGCTATCATGCACAATCCTGCATTTAAGCCTAGTGTAAAACCTCATTGAACATCTCGCATATAACCGAATAACAGTAGACAAATCTTATTTGCTGTCAGGATTGCATTTGCCTGTGTATTCAACTAATGCCAAGAAGCTGTTGATGGCACAAGCCATCTATCTCCACTGTAAATATAAAAGACTCATTCAGTCTGAGCACATTCGCTTCCAGCTCTTGACTAAATGGACAAACAAGGTGCCTCGTGTCGTCTCTGTGGGAAGAACAAGCTCATTCACCTCTCAAACATCTCATAGATGTGCAGCAGTGCTTAGAGTTCAGGCTTGTTTAGCTCCAGAAGTTCAGATTCCTCTCTCCCAGCTGGACTAATGGAATTTCCTTCAGCTAAATGTCATTATTTGGGTATAATCCTCTTGTGTTGGCAGCCTGTTCACGGCTAATGAAATCTGCCATTTACCAGAGAGCCTGCAAACTAAGAGCCTCAAAGATTCCTTTGTGGCGCAATTAGCCACATCTCTTTTAAATTCTGATCTTTTTATCTCTGATTTTAAAAAGAATGACCAAATTGGATTTTTCCTTCAAGCTTAATATTGTTCCAATTGGTAAGGCTGATGTTCCATAGGAGAAATGACAGATATGAATGCAGATAAGTTGGCGTGGAGAACCGCAATGTCAGCAGAAATTTTGCAGCAATCGCTAAATGATGCGTGCCGGTCCACAAATCAGTATCCTGTGACACTTATACACGTTACAGCGTTCTTCATTAGTCTGGAAAGTCCCATCACATTCAAATTAGTACATGTCTGGGTGTGTGTAAACGTATATAAGGTGGCTTGTGTATGAACACACACATGATCCACAGTATATATTTGGAACTATAGGTCTGTGTAACATAGCTAGTCTACCGGTAATAGAATTACAACTAAATGACTTCTTTCATTCTGAAGCGGTCTGACAGTGGAAGAGGGAAAAATATGATATTTGTTTTATATTGCACATATAGATTGAGTTAAATCTGTGTGTTTGTTCACTGTTTTGGTTTTAGCATAATCTTACTATGAATTACATTAATTTTCTCCAGAGAAAGAGCACCCATAGAGCATTAGGATAACAAAAAAGCTCTTCAAAACAGACCTACCATAAATACCATATGATACCTAATGCATTAATTAATATTTACCAGTTCAACCTTATTGTAAAGTGTTGGCACTGTTTAGGATGTGTTTAACTTTCTCTTGTCTCTTCTGTTTGCAGGTTCGAGTGCTCTTTTCTAAAGGCCCCTTCATCTCCATCTTTGCCAGCGACCCTCATATCATCATCAAAGCCATAAACCAGAACCTCAACAGTGTGCTACGTGACTCCAACATCAATGGCCACGACTACATGCGAAACATCATCCACCTGCCTGTGTTCCTCAACAGTCGTGGCCTCAGCACCGCCAAGAGACTCTGCATTTCCACACCAGCAGATCAACTGAACTCTGATGGTCGGTATAGAGACGTTTCCAAAGGCTGAATTCCAATGTGCATTTTATTTTATTTATCATTTCTTACATTTTGCTATTCAAAAATGCTTTTGTATGCATGTATATGTATGTAAATGTGTGTGTGTTCTTTTATGTATAGCAAGATGTTTGTTGTGCATTGTTCTGATTTCAATTGCTGTGGCAGATATTTGTTGATTTTTGTCGTCTGCATCATTTGTGGTGTACTGCGTTTAATATAGACTAACAGCCCAGCATTTCTGCTCCAATACTTCCTCTGAACGTCTGACTCTCTCCATCTGTAGTGTGGCAAGAGGACATGGACAGGAAGTTGTCTCAGAACAGTCTCGGCGAGCAGGGCAGGCAGGGCAGTAAAACAGCTCTGAACCGCCGGGTAAGACTTAACCGCCAACACTCCCACCACTTCCCATCAGCATGATTTGAGATGGGTGGCTCAACGAAGGCCATATGGCTCCCATTACCTCATTATTAACTCATTAATAACTCGTTTATAAAGGCTTTAACACTGTTTATCTCTAACAGGCTCTTTTACGCGCGTATGATTTGTTTATTCACAGTTCACTGTTATCATGGACAGTTAGGACCATGTCTTGTGTTTGTTATTGTGTGTGTTTTTTTTGGATGGGGGGGTATTGTCAGAGACCATGGCTGTCGCCGAGGAGCGTCTGTAATTGATTTAATGTCTGTTTACTCTTCCCGCTGAGATGCCATTGCCTAATGACGGGGTGCAGCAGCAGTGGGTCTTGGTGACAAAGCACTGGCACGGTGGCACGGAGGCAGGAGGCTAAGTGGCTCCTCTGCTCGCCCTGCGAGGGCTGTTTGTTTGCTTGGCTGATTTATCTGCCTCCTTTATTTGGCCCCTCTTTATTTCAGGGGCACGCTCCTCTTGTTTTGCCTCTGCTGTTTCTTGGCTGAGCATCCAGCTCGCTATACCCCTGATCTGCACGTTTTGTTGTGGAAAGTTGTTTAGCGGGTTTCATGAGCAGCTCGTGGAAAACTCAGTCATTAAAGAAGAAAAAAATTCGGTTGGCTCTGTTCGTGTTGTGTCCTTTTCTTGGTTAATGTGATCTCACATCCCAATAAGCTGTCAGGTCAAACTGAGGTTCTGCACGGGTCGTTATTGATACACAATCGGGATCTCTGATAAGTTTGGTACACCCATACTTGTGAGTAATTTCATCATGCATATTTTTACATAAAGACTCCCCTCCATCATCCTGGATCAAGAAGGGGCCACCTTATTTGTGGCCATGTGTTCCAAGTAGCAGTCAAGTCACAAGTTCAGCATTATAAACTTCAAAGTGGGCTTTAAGCTCTGACCCACCAGAGCTCGTGATCGGATCTACATTGTGCTCGTACCGGACCAGCTAACGCTTTGAGACGAGCAGACATCTCAGTCAGTCAGACCTCTGGATGACAGCACGGACAAGAAGGCAAACGGTCATGCACATCGATTTATCTAGACTTAACAATGAATCAGCACAAAAACACAGCTCCTGATACAGTCCATGGGATCTGCCATTTCACTGGATCAGGATGTCTTTGGATGTTTTTTGGTACTTTTGTCGTGTTTTTATGTCGTGTTTCCAACAGTCTACGTGAGAATTTGACATAAGCCAAAAAGAAAGATGAAATTAAATGTGTGACCATTTATAGAAAAAAAAAAGCTTTATACAAGTATGAATGTTAACAATTTTGTAACATCATCATTATTATTATTATTATTATTATTATTATTATTATTAATAATGAATTATTATATTGCGTGTGTTATTTACACGCACACGCACGCGCACACACGCACTATATTAATACAAATTATATCAATGAATAAAAATGCTAATAATTCATAAGTGATACATTTTTATTGTTGTAGTCAAATTATCATCACTTCATACATATTTTTTATTATATTTACTATATATTATAGTTTAGTTATATTAGTTTAGTAAAAATATGGGTAACACTTACAGTAAGGTTTCATTTGTTAACATTAACTAAGATTATTAAATGCTGTAGAAGTATTGTTCATTCTTAGTCCATGTTAAAGGAAGTTCACTGAAAAATGAAAATTCTGTCATCACTTACTCACCCTCAAGTTGTTTCAAACCTGTATGCATTTCTTTCTTCTGCTGAACACAAAGGAAGATGTTTTGAAGAATGTCGGTAACCGAACAGATGATGGCCCCCTTGACTTCCATAGTGGGGGTTTTTCATACTATGGAAGTCAGTGGGGTCCATCAACTGTTTGGCTACCAAAATTCTTCAAAACATCTTCCTTTGTGTTCAGCACAAGGTTAACTAGTGTTAACAAAGATTAATAAATACTGTAACAAATGTATTGTTCATTGTTAGTTAATACATTAACTAATGAGACCTTACCAATTTATGTAACATTGCTATATTATTATTATTATTATTATTATTCATAATTAATCTTTTTGTAGTCAAATGATCATTTATTACTTCACAAATCCACCTTGGGGCCAGTTGTAATTGCAAACAATATAATTGCAGATGCCAGTTTGTAACACTTGCAGGAAGAAAAGTATGTGAAACGTCTATGGTTCCGATAATCTCTGCAATTTATTCGTTTATTTAAAGTGTCAAAATACTTTCTGGAGCCACTGTTTGACATTTTATGATTTAAGCTACATGCGTATCGAAATGTTGCATCTTAAGACTGTGTAAGTGTGTGTCTGTCTGTTAGTGAAAGAGAGAGACCGATCTGTGAAGAAATTGAACAGATCTTATGGAAACACTGTTATGGTTGTAAATGGATTTGAAGTTCAGAGGTACATGACCCTGGACTAAAGCGACACATCAACACTGTGTGTGCTAAACTGGCCTACAGGATTCACACAGACTCCTGACATTGAGTTCTCTGCATATTGGTGTGTATAGGACACGTACCGCAGGAGACAGATGCAGCGCACCGTTACGCGGCAGATGTCCTTTGACCTGACCAAGATGTTGGTCACCGAAGACTGGTTCAGTGACATCAGCCCTCAGACGATGAGGAGACTGCTCAACATAGTGTCAGTCACAGGTCAGTGTGACCTAATTTTTGCTTCACACATTCATTATTGATTGTGGCATGTTAAAGACATAAGCGATTGCTTTACAAATATATATAATAGTAAGGAAGTGTCTTTTGATAGGTCGCCTGCTTAGAGCCAATCAGATCATCTTTAACTGGGACCGGCTGGCATCCTGGATCAACCTGACGGAGGAGTGGCCGTACCGCACATCCTGGATCATTCTCTTTCTGGAGGAAACTGATGGAGTCTTGGACCAGGTCACACTGAGGACTATTTATGAGAGGTCAGCTTTCACATTCTGACAGTACACATCCTCTGTACCTCACATCAAACATCAAATATCTTACTGTACAAATATCATAAGAGGGAATATATTTACTTTAAATTTATAAATAATTTAATTTATTTGAGTTATTTATCGATAATTTACTTTAGTTATTTATTTCATTCATTTTATTTAATTTCTTTATTTAGTTATCTATTATTTAGTTCAGTATTTATTTACTTATTTAGTTTAATTCTATTATTTTAGTTAGTTCTTTAATTCTATTATTTATTAGTTTATTATTTCTTCAGTCCTAGTGAGATGTGTTTGGGTATTTTTGTTCATGCATATTGCACAAAAACTCCCCTTCAATTAAATACAATTCAAGTTGATATGTTTTTCAGTGTAATAATGCCTGCAACCTGCAGGTGGCAGTAGGAAATTTCTGTTTCATATTTGGTCCACTGCACAATTCCTATAAACGCGGATGTCTCATTGGGTATGATGTACCATGAAGTATTTCAAGCTTTGATCTTTACTTTCAGCCACTTTCTTACAGCAGGATGTGTGTGTGTGTGTATGTATGTATGTATGTGTGTGTGTATATATATATATATATATATATATATATATATATATATATATATATATATATATGAAAAGCAAAACAAAAAAGAATGATGCTCAGTCGCTGCCTGACTAACAGACTGTCACTCTGTAATAATCGTCTTGTTTACTTGTTGTTAAACATGCAACAAAATCACATTTACTTCTGCTGCATCCTCTCTAGAGCGTTTGAGGGGTGTATGTGTGTGTAAATGCTGGAAGGGGAGATGTTGAGGCCGTTAGGTTTGCTGATGCTCAGTGTTTGGCCTTTAAAGGTTGCTCTGTCACACTGCACTAACATGCTGTGACTCCTGGGGCTGGAGAAGTGTCAGAGCATCTCAGTGTCAGCATCTGCTCTCTCTCACCATCGCTCTTTCTTTCCCAGCCCCCATGATGCCCTTTAGCGCTTCGTCTCACCCGTTTTTCTCCTCTTTCATACCCCGAAATACTCTTCATTTCCTCATGTCCACAATAGCACTGCATTTCAGCGGCAGCGAATCTTTCACTGTGGAAGTTAAAATAGAGGCCTGTAATGTTGGTCTGTTATCTGTCACAGATGTTGCTCAGATAAGAAACGGTCAAATCTACTGGTGCTTTTTTTTGTTTTCTTCCTTCTGTTGCGCTCTCGAGGTCACATGGCCACGCATTTGCTTGTTTTTTTTGTAGAGATGACTGCGTAGACGCAGACCTGCGTGTGTCCACTTGGTGTCCGTATTAGCAGCCGTTTCTCAACAGTTACCCACAAACTGTTTATCGGTTGATCTTGGAGGGGTTTAGGCCCGTTAGTCTCATGACCAGAGTGACCCGAACGGGTGTTTGGTCAGTATGTGGTCTGCAGTGATGTAAGAGCCAATCAGGAAGCACCGTACTGCCTGTGTGGAATAGAAGTGAGTGAGTTTCATAGGTCAGCTGTCATTCTCAATCGCAGTCACAAGGGCTAGGCTTGTGTTCGCTCTTGTGATAGTCTGTGAAGGCCGATGGACCGATATAATTTGCTTGGGAAATGGACGTATTGTGTGTATGAGTGTGTGTGTGTGTGTTGCCCAGTTTAGCTTGGTTTTCTACATCCTTCTCCCTTTCTCTCTAGCACACACACACACACACACACACACACACACACACACACACACACACAAATTCCTAGAAGAGAGAAGTGGCGAAATCTCCTCTTTGTAAGATTGCTCCATGGTAGGTCATTATGAGGCTGAGCTTTCACAGTGCCATTGTGTGTTTTCTGGAATGAATGTGTGTATATTTGTTTGTGACATTTCTTTCAAACAGTTTGCGCAGCATAACCCGTAAAACACTACAATACAGAAACTCCTTAGTTACAAGGACACACTCTAATAATTAGTCAGGATAGGTAATAGTTGATTATTGAATTTGACTTGTTTGTCTTTTTTTTTCTTTATCAGATAAGGAAAACCCTCTCAGAGAAGTTGTTTCTGTAAAAAAAATATTGCATTGGGTCCTTTTTGAACCGGAAGAAGTACATAAGGAAATCCATAATTTTTAGTAAGAAGATTAAACTTTGTTAGTGTGTTAAGACAAAAATACAAAATAGATCATTTATTTTTTTCCAGATTTTTTTTAACAAAAAAAAAGAAATATATTTATTTAAGATAATTGTTTAATAATAATTTGTGTTCGGGTCCGTTTTGACAGAGTTAACCTGTATTTGTTTTTTTTACATCTATTAGTTAGATTTGTATCAAATTACTGTCAAATACCATTTAGCCTCCTTCCTATACACACACACACATTTTTTCATTCCCACTGGGGCTGCATTTTGTTTATAAACATGCACACAAAATAAATCTGAAATTAAAATAAAATGACACACTAATTAATTAAAATGAATGAACTGTTTTGAGCAGTCATGAGTTATAAGTTTCAGATGAATTTAATTAAATCCATTGAATTTAATGAGTTCGTACTGGTAATTTTCATATTATATGTTCTTATAAATTTAATCTAATGATATATTCAAAAAACATTTTTCTTTAGTTTTGATTAGAAATATATTTTCTTGCATTTCTTGCTTTTTTTTCTGCAGTTCTTGAAAAATGAGAAATTTCAAAGAATTTCTCATTTAAAAAAAAAAAGTTAAATGAAGTAATAGCATGATAGAAAACATAACATTCATATCTTTAAAACTTGTGACTTGTGAAAAGTTACTGATTAGATAAAAAATATTAAGTTAGGACTTTTAAAAGCATACGTTCCACCAGGTCCAAACAGACCCTGGAAGGCAACAAGTGTACTTTTTATTTTATTTTATTTTATTTTATTTTTTATGCAGTAGAAACACTGCTGCTACAATATATTAAAGCAAAAATATCTAAATTGTTGATATAAATTACTGCTATAAAAAAAACCTTTTAAACTTTCTTTTTCACTTTCTAAAGTGTGTCCCGAGACCTCTGTGTTTTGAATACAAGAATATGTCCTGTGTGAACGCCCTCTAAGAAACTGCGCCTGGTGGACATGACCCTAAACCTGATCAAAAATTATACGTGGCTTTTTCAAGACTGACAGATTAAATTGACAATATGTAGATTTGTGCATTTTTATAGATTAAAAGCAACTCAAAGTTCTTTAAATATCAGCCAAGACAAACAATGAAAGTAACTGTGTAATATTATTTATGCGATTGCATTAGATCGAGATAGTCAAGTGAGAGAAAATGAAAGCGTGACTCAGTTTCTTTATATCTTCCAGTGAAACAAATGGCCATATTTGGGGGAATTTTGTGTGAGAGGATCTTTTACTCATAGTAATTAATCTTTAGTCATTTTAGTACTATGGCCATTATTGTTGTCATAATACTTGCAGTTTGCAATTTCATGCCTTTTGATGACTTTTTTTTTTAAACTATAACTGCTATTGAACACTTATGTATAATTTGTACAAAAGCATATACATTTTTGTTGTATGATGAGAAAGAACAAGTGATGTAAACAAAACAAAAAATAAAATCTATATAGAAGTACTTTATTTTATTTATTTTTTTGCATATGTTCATTGTGTTTCTGGCCTAAGACTACACGAATGAGTGTTATGTCTTTTATTGTCTGTACTATGGAAACAACTTTCCAGTCCCCTAGTGATCTGGCCCTTTAATCTGCACCAGAATGTGAATAATCTGTTAATAACATCAGCTTGTTTTATGATTAACATTAAGACAGGCTACAGTAATCCAACCACGCAGGCGAAACACAAAGATTCCTGTGTCCTTAAGGTACACTGGCTTATAACCACCAGGTCTATAAACCACCTTGACCAGAGAAAAGTGTGTTTGTACCTCTGTATTTGGAGTAAAACTACTCAAACTCACACTGGCTAACAAGCCCAACAAATTGAAAGGAAAGTTTCCAACCAATTACCTTTCTGCCCGACATTGACACGCTCACTTCAGTCACTCTCTGTTTCACTGTGAACCTTTTTTTAGGCCATTCAGTCTGGACTTAATGGTCTCCATTCTGTAGGACCATGAGTCATGGTTGTTTTTTGGTCTTTACAGTCATTATTTTGGGCCTAGAATGTCTTGGTTATAGTGAGACACATAGTGGGCCGTTTTACCATAAAAAGCAAACAGGCGGAAGTCCAAATGGAGAGTGAGCGAGTGAGCTAAAGAGATGTTGTGGTGGCTGATGGCCATGATCTGTAGTGGACTTTTTGAGCAGAGTCAGGTCCACCGGGAGTTTATTTATGGCACTTTGCTCCGGTTTTGCGCTTGTTACGAGGTGTGGCCCGCCGAGCCGGTTCTGCTCTGACATCTGGTGTCCGGCTTGTGCCAGGATGGTATGACAGAACCTGACTGGGCCGGGTACCATGCCCAGTCCGCCCTCCCCTTATCAGCCGGCTCTGGCCCGGTAACATATGTCCTCTCCTCCCCTACTCTGAGAGCGGCCCTTGTTAATTAACCCACCAGGAGAGTTGGCGTGGCATGCTCCAAAACGACCAATCGCTGGAGGGATTCAACGTGGACACGCCCCTTCACCTTTCGTCCACACTTCTCGGCATCTCCTTGGCTGCGAACTCGGTGTGACATTCACGGGTGAAAGAAAAAGAACATGGAAGCCCTTGCGCTTTACGAAAGGCTCGTCCCACTCACAATGCTTCCTGTCACAGTGCTCGGCTTATTCTTTGAGGGAACAATTGGCTCTCAGTGCTGGGATTCAAATCCAGGATTTAAAGCGATTTTTAGCAAAACTTTCTAACTAATGACACTCGAAGTGAATGTGTGCGAGGCTATTGGAGCTAATTAGACAGACTCTTCTCCCAAGTACTGAACCATTAAGATGACATACTGTTCATTCAGGATTACTTTAATTGGTACAATTATTGTAATTTCAGTCGCAATTACGTCGGAAGATAAAAGCGACTTCTGAAGCACATTTATGTGATTTCCTTTATGCGAAAAGACTAATAAGCCTTTAAGTAATTCTTCTGAAAAGCACACGGCTTCCTTTCTTCTGCTCTTTTGAGCCCATTTGCCTTTGAGTTGGAACTTCTCACTTTCCTGTGAATTCATATTTTTGTCACGTACCGGTCTTGTCTCTAGCATCTCGATGTGTTTTCTTCCCCCGCCTTTGGAGGGAAGCTATTGTCCATGAACCTGATCCTTCAAGAACTCTTTGGTGGAAGAGGTAAACTTAGTAATTTAAAAAGCGCAGCCATTATTTGCCCAGAGGCTCTATAAATGATTAGGCG
Source organism: Rutilus rutilus (assembly GCF_951802725.1). Taxonomy (NCBI): domain Eukaryota; kingdom Metazoa; phylum Chordata; class Actinopteri; order Cypriniformes; family Leuciscidae; genus Rutilus; species Rutilus rutilus. Next base: position 26,238,763 of record NC_140226.1, on the reverse strand, counting down.
GTTGAAAGCCCCATCTATTCCCCAAAGGAGAGAAGCCCAATCTAAGATAGGGAGTGCATTTATTGGGTGCACAAAGTGACCTCCAGATGGATTAGATGAGTTTGAAACTGGGGAAGAGGTTGTGTGCTGCACAGGGGGATTTAATCGGCCCTTTGGATCGGTCCTGCGATTCTCTGCAGGTCTGTGCCAAAAGGTCCATTTTCATGGCCATTATTGTGAGTAAAGGAAAAGCCATCATGTCGGCTCACACATGTTAGGGCTTCTTCAAGTTTGCTGATTTTCAACCAGCTTTGTATTGTTACAATGTTTGTAGTATATGCAAATTAACAATGTGTACTTTTTCTCCATGTTACCTACATGCAGATCTACCTGTTATGCGTAAATGTGGAAGTACGATCTGAAAGCCCTGAAGCTGTCAAATGTATGCCGGATGACACACAATGATACTTTTGTTAAAAATACTGTACTTCTGCATTTTTGTATCCACGTCCATGAACGGTTGGATCGACAGAGGGGTGGCATCCAGTGCATTATGAATGTTGAAGTTTCCCGACCTTTCAGGCAAAAGGGAACGCCGCAGGCTTTTTTCCTGTAGCACCGAGTTTTTTTCTTCTTTTTTTAAAGTTCACATTTATACTGCATAGACAGCCAAGTTTTAGTAAAAGCCCATATTGCCAGCGGTGAATTACCACTTTAATCACCAGGGGAACTGAAATTGACACCCGGAACCCTAAATTGTTGTGTCAGCAAATCTGAGGGGAGAACATTAGTGTAAAACCGAACGATGCACTCCATAACCTGTCAGTTGTGTGGCTAAGACTGACATTCGTGCATAATGTAACTCTAAGGTAGAGGCTGTATAAAGAGTTTTTTATGAAGACGATGGCCTACTTGCACAGGCAAAAAGCCTCAAGATCCTGTCAAATATCTTTAATCAGTTGATAGTGATATTTACGTTTAGCAAGAATAGTATGCCCTAAATGGCACCTTGCTGTTTTTTGTAAACTTTCTGGAGCACCTTAAATTCATAAACTTGCATTTTTTCCAATTAAATCTATGCTGGATGAAGAGTACAAATCATTTTGCCTCCTTTACTTTTTAAGTTTGAATTGTACAAGCACATGTTCCTTCTGACATCCTTGCACTTCCATTGTTATTGTTTCCACCTTTGGCAGTTGTTTTCACTCTTGTTTTTATTGCCGTTCTCCACCTTCTTCTTCTTCATGAAAACGGTGGCCCAATTGTTGTATGTTGCCACCTAGTGTCCCCTCCTGCTACTGCAATCAATTCCAGGAACATGTGCGGAGGATGCGTATATGCTCAATTTTTTTTTACCCGTTGATCAGATTATGATTGATCATATGCTTCTGTTTTGGATAGTTGACATCTCTTGGAATGTATAAAAATAGAACATTGTCACTTTGATCAGGTTACTGTTAGTCTGCTTGATTATTATTATTGGCCAAAGTTATTCTCAAAGCTTTAACTGCCAGTAACCAACATCATTAGACTTGGTTCTATAAATATCTATTGTTTTCCAGTAAACCTGTGTTCCACTGCTGCTCTGGGAAAGCGCTCGGCTTTCATGAATGGGGGGAGGGGGGAATCCCATGAAAGTTCATTATAATTTTTTTTTAGATTCTGGGCAAGATGTTTTTGTTTACATATGGGTTTACTCATTTCTGGAAGTTTGGCTGCCAGTTTGGAGGTTTCTCTGGATTCTTGCACTGCTTAGTTTATTTTAGTCATTATGTATTTGTGAGTTAGAACACCATAACTCTGCCATAAAAATGAACTTGAACTAATCGAATAAAATGTAAATCCAATTCTACCAAGATCCATCTGCAAGGTCATTTTGCCATCCCCAAGAGGCCATCATATACAAGAAAATCTTTGAATGCTTCCTTAACTAATGGCTATCACTCCATGTGCCCTGCACCCATCCGTCCCTCCTCTCAACACCCCATGGCCGCCACCATCCACCTATCATACGAAATCTGCCAGCTGGTGGTGGCGACTGTTCTTTTCATGGGCACATTGATTCTCTTTATGGAGTTTAGAAATGAAATGTGTGTTGGCATTTGCGTCTCTGGCCCCTTATAGAGCATCACCGTGTTTGGGCCTCATTGAGCGTCCTCAAACTGTCCACACAAGGGTGGCTGTAAGCAAAGTCAAGTGCCACATTCAGCACCAGGCCAAAGGGGGAAATAGTGGGAGAATTATACTCTTTCCCATCAGCTGCTTTGTGTGGGAGTCTTTGAAAAAGAACAAGAGTAGGAAAAAAAGGGCTAAGCCAGCTTTGGGATCGATTAGCATTTGGATAAACCCGACGAGAGACCTCTCAAGTGCTCAACATTTAAGGCAGCCACTCCGCTAGCCCGAACGATTCAACACGGGTGTGATCAATAGCAGTATTGTTTGAAACGCCTTTGTATTCTTGATGTGCTTTTATCTTTGTGTGCACTTTTAAAATGGCAAGTATCTTGAACGCCAAAGCTTAATTTCCCTCATTCCCAGTGCTTCCATGACAGATGAATGATAGCACTTTTTCCTTTGCAATGTTTCTCTCGTAGTAAAGGCAAGAATGTCAGAAGTAATTGCTAAACAAATCACTTGATGTCGCAGCCAACTTCTCCCACCAGCTTCAAAAGCTGTCTTTTTCTGGTGGAAGAATTACATCAGCTTCAATTGATTACAAATGCTATTCTTAGCATGCTGATGTGTACAGCTGGGGAAAGATTAGCCTTCCACTGGCCATGGCATGATGTTTGTTTGTTTGTGTGTGTATGTATGCATGCATGTATTTAGTATTGTTGAATACAAAAATTTGCTAGTGTATTCGAGGTGGAATTAGCATGCTTAAATCCACTGCCTACTGTGTCTCATAAAATTAGCTGTAACTGCGCATATCATATCCATAACCATCAAACACGCATCTCCACTTTTGGCAATTTTGACTGTGATCATAGACTGAATGCACTAAATGACTACTTCCTGTTGTTTGTGTATCAAAATGACCAATGAGAAGATGTTTAATCAGGCAAAATGTGTAACAAAAAATCTCCAGATGGCTTTGAGAAAACCATGTCTCAACTTTCTTTTGAAGAGAATCTGTGCAAAACAAAAGCTAATTCTGAATAAACAAAGAAAAATAATGTATTAACAAACAGCGCAACGTTTCGACCAGTCTTCACCAGGCACGATAGTTTTGGGTCGACGATTGGTTTAACGATTTTTAAAAAGTATTTTGGAAAGAAGAATTTCATGTGTACCAAGGGTGCATTTATTTGATTAAAAAAAATATATATACAGTGGAAAAATAACTATTTTTAATAGACAATCTAAGCAAGTCTCTATCTCATCTCTAGTTGAGAAGCTTAGGAGTTACCTTCAAGAACAAAAGCATTTATTATTGTTAATAGTGTGTTCTAAAGCCATAATTATTTTGGTTGGCCAAAAGAGACATGTCTGTACATTTATTACATTGTTCGATTTAAGCTTGAACATTTCAAAATGTAACGTCATTAAACAAATCTATGAAGCAATATTACTTCAGTAATGCATGAAAAGCACACACACTGACACATTTAGCTGTGGTGCTCATGCGGGTGATGAAAGTTCAAGTCCAGCTTGTGTCATTTCCTGATCCCTTCCCATTATTTTAATAAGACAGACAGAAAAAACATCCCAGTCTGACTAACACAAAAGGCTGAAGTAAAGGCAAAGGAAACCAGCACATTAAATGTGTTGGGAGATAGCCTGGGTCTGGCTAAGAGTGAAAATTCCCCTGAAGACCTGCAGATGTGTCTCTTTCTCCTCATCTGGTTGGTCTTGTTTTAGCCAGTCATTGGAATGACATCGTCATTCTGGTGTGTTTATGGACGCCTCAAGGTTTTAGTCTGGGTGTTGGGTTTGGACGAGGCCTGTGTTGGGGTGTTTGCGCTGTCTCACTACACGCCAGATTAAATACAGCAGTTTTCTCATCAACTGCTCACTGCACACTATTGAATGTATGTGTGTGTTTGTTTTAGTATTCTATAAACAAGTCAATGACAAACATCTCTATTTAGAATTACATGATTACAAACCCTTCATTATGGACGTCCAAGTTGCTACTATGAACTCATAATGTGTGGCACTTTGTGCTGTCATTACAGCTTTGAAAATAGCCAGATCTTGTCTCGTTAAGACATAAAGTTAACATTTTCACACTTGATATTTTACACTGATATTATGTGCTGCTATTTTTTTTAAAGAAAGATTTCCAGTTGTTAAAGGGTTGGTTCAACCAATCATTTACTCACCCTCAAGCCATCCTAGGTGTACATGACTTTCTTTTTTCAGCCAAACACAGAGTAAAATGTGGCTAGCAACCATATCACCCTGTAGCCCAAGACTGGTTGCCCACTGAAGCTAAGCAGGGCTGAGCCTGGTTAGTACCTGGATGGGAGACCTCCTGAGAAAACCAGGTTGCTGCTGGAAGAGGTGTTAGTGAGGCCAGCAGGGGGCGCTCACCCTGTGGTCTGTGTGGGTCCTAATGCCCCAGTATAGTGACGGGGACACTATACTGCCAAAAGAGCACCGTCCTTCGGATGAGACGTTAAACCGAGGTCCTGACTCTCTGTGGTCATTAAAAATCCCAGGATGTCCTTCGAAAAAGAGTAGGGGTGTAACCGCGGCATCCTGGCCAAATTTGCCCCTTGGCCTCTGTCCATCATGGCCTCCTAATCATCCCCATATACTGATTGGCTTCATCACTGTCTCCTCTCCACCAGTAAGCTGGTGTGTGGTGGGCGTTCTGGCGCAATATGGCTGCCGTCGCATTATCCAAGTGGATGCTGCACATTGGTGGTGGTTGAGGAGATTCCCCCATCTATGTAAAGCGCTTTGAGGTCTCAGAAAAAGCGCTATATAAATGTAATGAATTATTATTATTATTATTATTATTAAAATAAAAAAATACCCTGGCTCTTCCCAGCTTTATAATAGGAGTGAATAGTACCTTGTTTTTTGAAGCCCAAAAAAGCGCATCCATCCATCATAAAAGTAATCTATAAGGCTCCAGGTGGTTAATAAAGGCCTTCTGAAGTGAAGCGAAGAAAAAAAAAATCCATAATTAAAACTTTATAAACTGTAATCATTAGCTTCCGGTATGCACATTCACGAGAGAGTCCGCCGTATGACGTAGGAATTAGACGTATCGCTTCAAACAAACAGGGCTGGGCAACAAACTCAAGCTGCTCTGAGATTTCTCTTTAAAAAATACTCATTTTAGACTTCTACGTGACCAGTGTTTTGTTTTGCTTGATCCTCTGCGCTTCCGCGTTCATCAATACGTCATGCGTCGGGGCAGAGGTCACTCTTCGGCTGGAACTCGACTCGCCAGCCATTAAAGTTATAAATATGGATATTTTTCTTACAAAAACACATCGCTTCGCTTCAGAAGGTTTTGATTCTCTGGAGCTGTATGGCTTTCTTTTCTTTCTTTTTTATGATGGATGGATGCGGAAGGTACCATTCACTCCCATCATAAAGCTTAGAAGAGCCAGGATATTGTTTTAATATAACTCAGATTGTGTTTGGCTGAAAGAAGAAAGTCATATTCTTCTATGATGGCTTGAGGGTGAGTAAATCATGGGATAATTTTCATTTTTGGGTGAACTAACCCTTTAAGAAGTGTTCTGTAAAATGTTCTTTGAGGTATAATTTCAAGTTCATCAATATGACTCAATTTCAATCAAATACACAATCTTAAATCAACACGTCAGTATATCAGGATGGATAATTGAAAAATTAAGCTATTCTTACTGTTAATTTATTTAGACTGAAGTCAAATTCATACCACTGTTCCAAACTAATTTCTAAACAAACCGTGGTTGATCGCTTTTCGTGTCGGTCAAGCAGTCTCATCTTAGCAATATGGACCAGATTCAAAAGAAAAATGAAAAGTCTGACTATGCGAGACTATGCTTACTTTAGAAAGCGCCTCTAATTCAGAGATCATTAATCGAATACGTCTCACAGACACATACTTGGCTATGAAGAATTGTTTAATGTTTCTAAATCTTTCTTAAATGTTCTTCCTCTGTAAAGCAGGTTCCTTCAAACTCGAGACAGTGGAAAGTGTGTGTGTGTGTGTGTGTGTGTCTTGTGACAGAGGAAGTTGGTTCTCTAGAGGCTCTTGTCACTGGCTCCTGTTTGTCTGTGTGCATGCTCACACACACATACAAATAAACAAGCCCAGCTGGATTTCGGAAGAGACACAATCTGCCCAGTTCTGCCTAATCCAGTGCGTGGGAAATGAACCAAACCTCTCTCACCAGCACACGTCTCTCTCGCTCAGCCCTTCTTAAAGTGATACTTCTGCATGTGTGTGTTTGTGGAACAGACAAGCAAGCATGTGTTTGCGCTGAAGTTTGATCTTTATGTTGGTCACGTCCTTGAGCCTCCACCCTAAGTACGAGACCTCTACCTAATGTCCATCATGCGGAAGGTCAGCTGACTGTTAGCACAGCATCCGACTCTGACCCGCTGACACACAGGCCTGCTGTAGCACAGTGTGGGCCTTTGTCCAATGACTTCAACATCTGCTCTCACACCCAGCCACTCGCTCACCCTCCAACACGCACACTTCTCCACTGAAATTGTGAGTCATTTGGTGACCATCGCTATTTATACAGCCATCAGAGGATGATGATGAGACCAAAGCAATCAACTAAAATGGTCTTCTAAACTTAAACCTTTTGGAACATGATATTTTAACATGCCATCCAGGTCATAATGACCATAATTACCATAACACTGTGCCCTCACCAACATGTTATTTTTCTATCCACACTTTGAGCAAAACTGTTGTGCAATGCAACAAAATCTCATGGTGAAATCTTGATAATATTTCACTGGCACACAAAAAGGCATAATAAAGATTATTAAAATGGATTTTATAAAAAGAGGTCTATACATATAAAAAAATAAATAAGTTGTAAATAAAATAAATACTATTGGAGTATGTTTTACAAGAAAATACTATTTCAGGGTTTCTACTTGAATTTTTTTTCCGAAAATTGTTAAAAACAAACTATTAAAAATAATTTACTGCAGTTGAAATTAAATATATTATATAAAAAACTTGATACATACTGAAAATTAGAAATGATGCCTTGGCAACTAACGGAACTAAGTTGATGCTGAGGTGAAGAAATGACTAACACTGAAATAAAAAGTCTGACAAAATGACAAAAACCTATAGCAAAGTTTCTTTCAGTTTTATCACTACCGTTTGGCCTAAAACACTGTTTTTGTGGTCATCCAGTTTTAAATGTTGACTATGGAGCTTTTTCAGATTTTTTTCAGATTTTTCTCTCCGTATTTCCGATTCTTTGCAGCCTTTAGCCACTGCCTACTACACGCTGGATCCTTCACTAGAAACTGAAAGTAACTCACTCCTGCTAAACATTAACTCTTTGAATTCTCGAAAGACGACAGATTTTTTTTATTCTCAAGTCAGGTAGCACATTATTGACAGCCCATTTTGCCAGTGGTGAAGTACCCCTTTAACAATATTAACATTGTTGTGTGATTTTTCTCAACATCCACAATCAATCTCTCCCGGCTCATCCATTTTTTATGTTTCATATACATGCAGAGTGGATTTTTGTTCCAATGAGCTCTCAGTTTAGGCTGTACCATGGCGTTGCAGAAATAGCAACCAAACAACCAACAAAACACAGTGTTGCTTTGTTGTATCTAGTAAGGACACTGTATAAATAGCTTTGACATCAGGTCAGAGGTCATTTGATGAACTGACCATTTCAGACGCTCCCTCCAGGTGTGTATCGTCTCACATTTAGATATCAGTGTTTGTTTACTCTGCCGCACCATCTCAGTTTAGCAACAGGTCATCTGAGTGTCATTGTGTCAGCTCTCTCCTGCCCAGTTTAAACAGCTAAAATCAGATTACTTAAACCGGTGGTATGGGACGGGGCCAAGCGCTGAGCTCACCCTCTCCACGATTTAATGATCAGTATGGAAAAAGGACTTATTGTGCCCTCATATCAACCAATAAAAAGATTCATCTGGCTTTTCTTACCAGAGAGACAGAGGTGTGGACTGGGGGCAGATAAGAAGATAGAGGAAGAAATATGGGGTGCGCAAAATGACTGCGTTCAGCAGAAGCAAATCTTCAGATTTATTTGATATGAATTCCCACACTCAATAAGATAAATTGCAAAAGGAAACCATTTATCTGAAAGCGCCTGACATGGTGATGCAGAAATAACTGCAGAAACCACATGCACTCAAAAACTTGGGCGAAGAGTAAGCTTGTGACTAGTGAGACATTTTACTGCAATTTAGAGTAAGTTTACATGTTGTTATTAATACACACTAAAGCAATGTGACCATAAATCAGTCAATCAATCAATCAGTCCACATCAGTATCAGAAATAAACCCCCAATGTTTACATGCTGGAATTGATTTTCAGAGGTATTTTGCCTTTTATTGAGGGAGTTATACATGTAATATTTGTATTATTAATATATTATATATTTATTTAACTGTACATTTAATTTGCATCAACCCCCACCCCAAGATTTTAAATAACATGGACATTTTTAGCCCCAAACCCGGTTGAATTTCTGAAACCGGTATACCTTTGCTGTTTATTCTGTACGTTAATTGTCACCTTCTCATTGCAGGATTTCTAAAAACATCCCCACCACTAAAGATGTGGAGCCTCTGTTGGAGATCGATGGTGATATTCGCAGTTTTGAGGTGTTTCTCTCATCGCACACCCCTGTTCTCACCGCTCGTGATGTGGAGATGTTCCTGCCCTGTACTGTCAACCTGGATCCCAAACTAAGGGAGATCATCGCAGGTACAAACCCACACAAACAGAGTTTGCCTAGCTATAAATAAGGAGGACATACCATGAATATAAATACCATAAATGCTATTTGGTAGTCGACAATAATTGACAAAATGTCAAATTTAGATGAAAGCTTTTATTGCTTGATGCTTTGTGTCACATCTGGTATAAACACTGTGAAAGAAAACTTGATAACACTTTACTTAAAGCCTGTTCATATAATGCATTATAACGCATTATATGCATTGCATTATTAATTATGCCTTGTAATGCACCTTACGTATGGTCTCATGAATAATTCTAACCACATTTATAATACATTATAGTACATATCTATTCATTAAACACACACCTTCAGAAAGTTTAATGCATTAAACATATGGCAAAAGTGTGTGTGTGTGTTTGTTTTTTAGTTTTTTGGTCCTTATGAGGGAAAACAGCTCACACCAAATTGTTTTTGGAAAATGTAAAAATACAGAAAGTTTTAGTGTTTGGGGATAGAATATACAGTATAAAAATCATTCTGTCTATGAAAAGTCCCCATAAAACCAAAAACGTGTGTGTGTGCACTACAGTTTTATATACACAAGACATATATTTTTCTTTTAGGATGTCCTCTGGCTTTTCCTAGATTTAGCTGGGGTTTTTGGGGGGTTTTCCTCAAGTATAGATGTGTAAATGCACACAGTGCTCTCTTGAGCAGACTTATCTAAATCATTGCGGATATGAGAGGTGATATTATCTCATCACATGATATTGGTCAGCTGGTGTGTGCTTCGAGACAGAAGACGTTGCATGGTGCAATGTGACAATGGACTGTGCAATAAAGGTTCCTTTGTGAACCCAGAGAGATGAGTAAGGTCTCCATTGTGTTCACCTCAGGAAATGAAACATCACTGAATCTCGATGAGCCGCTTGTTTTCTGAGTCACCCAGCCAGTCTTATTTGGTCTGCCTGGGTGACTCAGAAATATCATTTCCAAGCTAACAAATTCTGACGTTTGTTTCAGCCCTTGAGACTTTGACGTTAAAGCGAATGTGAATTTCTTTGGGAGCCATTTCACGTTTATTTCTTCAAGGTGCGTTTTTGCGATTTGCCGCTTCTGTTGGGAGAACTCAGTGAGAATCAAAACCACAGAGGCCTTTCTTTTCTCACATGTAACGTACTATAAATGCTTCATTTGGCTGAAGTCGACTGTGAGTGGGAGGATTTGAATGCCTTTAAAGTGCTGGCCAAGATTCGGATCTAACTTTCTCCTACTCTTTCTTTCTCTGTCTCTCTCTCTGTCTCTCTGTCTCTCTCTCTCTCTCTCTCTCTCTCTCTCTCTCTCTCTCTCTCTCTCTCTCTCTCTCTCTCTCTCTCTCTCTCTCTCTCTCTCTCTCTCTCTCTCTCTCTCTCTCTCTGTCTCTCTCTCTCTCTCTCTCTCTCTCTCTCTCTGTCTCCCTCCCCGTTTCAGATGTACGAGATGCACGAGAGCAGATGCACCTTGGAGGAGTCAGCTATCCCTCACTGCCCCTGCAAGATGCTTCGGTACGGCCACACTCTGCATTTGGGCAGCATTCTTTGTCCTGCTCTCCCACGGGCTCTTTCCCTGGGCCTTTCCCCCCTGCTGGAGTGATGCCAGCCACTCAACCCCACAGCAGCTACTTTAGTGGGCTTACGGGACCCCAGCACCCATTCTACAACCGGGTGAGACATTGGTTATTGTGTTGAAGCAAAATGCACCCGTGTTTACGGTTACTAAAGCATACTTGTGATAATTATAGCAAAATACGAGTGAGAACAAAACTGACCTTCTGGCATGTTTTTTTTTTTTAGAAAACATTATTATTATTATTATTATTATTATTATTATTATTATAATGAACAACATATTATTTATGTTGTAATATAAAATTAACCTGCATTAAAACTTTTTTTTATATTTAGTTTATTTTTTATTCATGGGGTTTACTAATAATAATAATAATAATAATACATATTTATTTATTTATTTATTATTTTTTATTTTATTATTATTATTATTATTTTAATAATATTTCAGAAAATAGTTATACTACTATTAATATTAAGTAGTTGTAGTAGTAAGATTATTCATAATAATAATAATACTAACTAAATTTCAGCTTATAGTTTATTTTTATTGTTAATAATAATGGAAGATATTAAATATACTTAGCCCAGCCCTAATAAATCATCAGTGTGTTTATAGGCTCTCATGGGTGTTTGACCTTTCATTAAATGAACCTGATGTTGCGTTGACCCTCATCTGACCCTCAGTCCTGAGTATCCGTCTGTTCTCTCCACATCTATAGCCGTACTTCCCTCATCACGTTTATCACCTGCCCCGAAATTACCCTGGCAACCCCCATCACACCCCTTCACGCCCTGCTACTAAACTCCATAAGGACCCAAGTCTGGGACTAGTAAGTACATAACTAAACGACTCTGAATGTACACTGCAGGCAGACACGCGTTTTACTGCCTATAGTCTAAATGGCCACAATAATGTCTTTATGTCTCTTGGCACTAAATGTCTTTTTTCATACTTTGTTTCAAGCTCCTCGTGACAAACAGCCTGTGGCTTGTAGCTATAATTTACACATTAAACTCACAGAGCAGTTTTAGGGTTTAATGTCTCTGTGTTAATCACAGTGTAGTGCCATTTTATATATTGTAAGTGTTTGTAGCATTCTAGCATTTTCCCCTGATGCTGCTTATCCAAATATGGATATCATTTGATTTTAAACGACCTTTTTCGTTTCCTCCTCTCTGAGTCTTAGAATCAACCATTAAGACCTTTGTATGTAAATGGAAAGTTTAATGATTAGCTAACATTTTTTTTGCATGGCAAATGAGTAGTAATCTCTCTGCCACTATACATTCTAACTCATAATGTTTTATGAATATGACATTATAAACTTTGTGATTTCTGGCTGTTTAGAGTCTGCCTACATTGTAGATCAGAATGTCTGTCAACGATTCAGTCTGTCAACTCTCGTTGAAGACCTGATGAAGGTTAAAATTATAGCAAAATTGGGAAAGCTCCCATAGCTCATGCCAGTCTCTTTGTCAGTCCTCTCTCTTTTCTATACTAAATGTCCACACTTCTGCAACAGTCTTTTATCCTCTGGTTCTTCCTCTTTCTTCCGCTCTGTCTCCCTCCATCAGGATATAATCAGAGAGGACTCGCGTGAGGGTCTTCCCTCTCCATCCCCCTCTATGGTAACTTTAGTTGTGTGTATGTATGTGTTTATATCTGTGCATAAAAGATGCAGCAGAATCTTTAATTGTCTACAAACACACACACATACACAAATGCACTTGTGCTGGTGGCATGTTACACTTACATAGCTGTCCAGTTTCAGCCTGCGCTGCTTGAACCCTAAAGCTTGATGTGCAGCTAGTGAACAAAACTTGAGCGTTCAAACAACCTATTGCTGGACCTCAGCGTCTATTTCCACCTTTACTCTTTAATCCATATATAGATAGAGAGAGAGATAGATAGAGAGATAGATAGAGAGATAGAGATAGATAGATAGATAGATAGATAGATAGATAGATAGATAGATAGATATAGATATAGATATAGATATATAGATATATATACTGTGTATGTGTGTGTGTATATCAAGAAATGTTTTTGAGCAGCCAACCAGCATATTTGAATGATTTCTGAAGGATCATGTGACACTGACGACTGTAATGGCTGCTGAAAAAACAGCTTTGCATCACAGGAATACATTTTATATATTAATTCATTATTTTAATAATTCTAAAATGTTTTACAATAAAAAGCTGTTATTTATAAAAAAAAAAAAAAAAAAAAAAAAAAGTACTCTATTAAATAAATGTGGCCTTGGTGACTTTTACAAACATAAAAAAACTGCAAATACTATTTCTGAATTAAATGACAGAATATTTATACAATTAGTGTGCACTATCCATTGACTGCGGGCTGTTAGAGTTACGTTATGAATTCGGTTCCCTGCTAATGCCAATAATCTCAAAACGGCCCGATATTGGACAAGATGATCTCAGATTAGACCGATTACATCATAAATCACTTCATAACAACCATTATCAATGCTCACTGACATATCATTTATCAAAACTATCATCAACAACACCAGCATATTCTCCATTCCTGCGCCTCCGTCGTCCTTCCCCGCTGTTTTCGTTTGAGTCACGCCCTACCGCTGCTTTCTCTCTTCATATCCTGCCCTCCTTCCTTCAGCTCTGTTGTTTTGCCCTTTCATGCCTCCATCATTTGATCCGCTCTCTGGTCTGTCCCCTCATGGCTGCTTTGTTGTGCGTGGTGTGAAAGGCTGCTGCTATCAGAGGCTGGCTGGATTAACATCAGCAGTGCTGGGACGTCTCGCTCTTATCAGCAGAGAGAGCCGCTTCCTTCAGCGCACACGTCTGTTTCCTCCTCCCGCTAATTACACTCTTATCGCCCCGCTCCAACACTCGCCCATCAGGGTGGGGCCGTTTTGGAATCAAACAACTTCTTCTCGCCATGAAGTCCTCTCCTTTTCTCCTTTTATCGTTCTGTGTGTCTTTTCTGCTCGAACTCTTTGCCAGTTCGTCCTTTCTCCAAAATGTTGTTGTTATGAGACACTTCATCTGAAGTTTTCTGTTTGATTGGCCCGATCTAATCATTACTGTGAAATCCGTGCAGGTCGGATGCAGCATCTGTCGTAATGTTTTTGTGTGCGTTTGATTTATTGATGATTGAAGCATGTGACCTAATCCCTCCTTTCCTCTCCTTTTGCCACTCCCAGATAAAATCTCAGCCCTTCAGAATCAAGCAGGTACAAATATTGAAACCTTTCAGCTTCCTCGTGTTTTACTGTGTTATTTACAGGACTCATTTTGGCTTGCTTCACTTCGAACCAGAACAAAATGAACAGCCAGTTCTGTCATTTTGAAATTTCTGTTCAAATACACGGTCCAAATTTATGTGAACAATCACATGCTGTCCAGATCCAGAAAGGACTAAAAAGCACCATTAAATATACAGCACACAGGTTTGCATAGAAGTTAAGTCCTCTGAAGCCATTATGATGATTTATGTAAAGAAAATTTAAAGTGTTGTTCACTGAAAATTTGACGTCAACTTGAATCTAAATGCAAATGAGTTTTTAGAGAACGGGCTAAATTATCATTGAATGTAGTGAATATTTATTCACAGGCTCCTCCTGATTGGCTGCTTCTTTTTCAGTGTTCTGCAGTTCCACCCAAAATAGCTTTCAATGCACTAATTTACTTTTATTTCTTCTTAGTAAACATGCCTGCTGATGATGAGTAGGACTTAAGCACAAATATTTTAGGTGAAAACAATTGGTGTGAAGCTATGTTGAGAATCCACAGCACTCATTTGTGAACAAAGAATCATGGTCATGGGCATTTAAAAATAAAAATAAAAATTATTTGGCTGCTTATCACAGAAGATGTTTTCCAAGCAGGGTTCCCCAGATATAGATACATGGCCCAGTCATCATCATAGAAAAAACATGCTTGTAAGATTTTAATTTTGAGTCATTTATGGTGTTTACTAGGGCCTCAAATGATTGAAAGTGCAATTTCATAGGAATTCATATGAAATATAATCCATGTATTGTTCCTTCATCCATAACTGCTCAAGAGTTCCTCACTCTGTGATGACATTGGATTACTGCTTTGGCTTTTCTTGAGTTGCACTGCTTTTGCATTGCATGGCTTTTACTGTGCCTCATGCCTTGCTATCCCAGAATGTATTCTGAATTCATATTGAATACATTATTGTATGTGTGTAGGGCTCTGGTTCTGTGGTTTCTGGTGGAACTCAGGTCCTCCTCAGTTCTCTTAGCATTGATGGAGTGTGTGAGAAGCTCAGACAGATCCAGGGCCTGGACTCCAGCATGCTGGAACAGTACATCGGCACAATCAAAAAGGTATGTTGTGGAAGAGTGTACTAAAAGGTCCACAGAAAGGTTTGCAGTCGGTTTTAAGGTTTGGCGTGTGATTTTATTGTGCATGTAATAGGCACTTTCACAAACACAGTACACATTGTTGTTCCATTGCTTCTTTAAAACACTAGAGGCGCAAATCTTTATGGTAAATATACACTACTGCTATAAAGTTTGGTGTCAAATAAATGCTGTTCTTTTGCTCTTTCTATTCATCAAAGAATCCTTAAAAATATTTATATTTATTATTTTCTACAAAAATATTAATCGGCACAACTGCTGCTGTTTTTTCTTCATAGTTTTGATAGAAGTCTCTTATGCTTACCAAGACTGCATTTATGTGATCAAAAATACAGGACATTGGTAATATTGTGAAATATTATTACAATTTAAAGTAACTGTTTGATTGATTCTTCAGAAATCCGTCTAGTATGCTGATTTAGTGCTCAAGAAACATTTCTTATCAATGTTAAAGACAGTTGTGCTGCTTAATATTTTTGTGGAAAACGTGATTTTGCAAGTATTAATTTATTTTACCATATTAACCCCTAATACTACTCCTACTTTAGTACTTTTACTCATAATAAGTACTTGATTTTTATGGTACTTAATATTAAAAGTAAAATTTCTGATTGATTAAACATATATTTATTCTAGCAAGCATTAGTCGGTAATCAGTAACTTAGTTGCACGTACATTCGAGCTCCGACGATATCCGTTTTTGGCTCGTTTTGACCGAATCAGTGAGTTGTTCAATCAAGAACAGCTGCAATTGGATCAGTTATTTGTGAACCAATTCAGCAGGTTCTTTGGAATTAGAAAGAATCAACTCGTTCACGAATCGCACATCGCTCTTGCGTCTCAGATACTAGGGTGGAGATTTCTTCAGTTCGAAGTAACTGGGACAATATTGTTTTTAAGGAATGTAGTGGAGTAAAAAGTGCAATATAATGCTATGGAAAGTAGAGAAGTAAAAGTAAATGTTTCCCAAAATAAAAATGCTAAAGTACAGATACGTTAGAAATGTTCTTAAAGGGATAGTTCACCCAAAAAAGGAAATTCTGTCAGCATTTACTCACCCTCATGTTGTTCCAAACCTGTATGAATTTCTTTCATTTGCCAGACAGTTAACGGTAGCCATTGACTTCCATTAGAATGGAAAAAAATACTATGGAAGTCAATGGCTAATGTCAACTGTTTGATTACCCACATTCTTCAAAATATCTTCTTGTGTTCAGCAAAAGAAAGAAACTCATGCAGGTTTGAAACAATATGAGGGTGAGTAAATGATGACAGATTTTTCATTTTTTTTCATTATTTTGTACCCTATTCGTGGGAAAATACCGATTACTAAAAGAAAAGTGGGGAAAACAGGACAGAGACGGGGTGTGGTAAATTACTATTTTCCAATAGATGAATATGTATTTACAGGGATGAACTAGTTTCATCAGCTCCATGTGGTGCATACAGAGGATTCACAATAAGGCCTTTCTTTCCACTGGACAACATCTGAAGGAAGCAATGACATATCTGATGTCTCCGTTAGACATCCATTAGTCAACCTACCAGCTGTGTCCCATCAGCCTGCATACTTAAACATCTCTATTGTGAACTTTGTTTCAACCCCCTATACACTGCCAAGATCAAATTGATCTAAAGTTTGTAAGCTATTTTTTCAATGCCATAATGTTTTGTCAAATTGTGTCACTGCAGGCCAATGTGAACGGCCGGGTTCTGTCTCAGTGCAACCTTGATGAGCTCAAGAAGGAAATGAACATGAACTTTGGAGACTGGCATCTCTTCAGGTCCATGGTAAGACATCAGCTGACTAGTGATTTTTTTTCTGGTCTTAATCCTACACGTTCACATCAGATAGTGGTCATCTTTCTGTTTGTGGTTTGTAATGTTTAGCACGCAGCTAATCTCTCTGTTGTGAAGAAGGCTGGATGGGGTTGAAATAAGGAACACATGTAGCTGTGTTGATCAGATTTCCATTTGCGCTTATACAAACGAATGTTGTGTTGCCAGCAAGCAGGCAGCCATCTGGTCCAAGATGGCTGCTTTCTGGATGAAGGAGGGTTATTGTCAGTGGGAGCTCGGTGTCCACTTGAAGATCTGAATAGCTTGACGTTTACAAGAAAGTAGCATTCTTCAGGCTGGAAACGAGTCCAAATGGAACAACTTGGGGCTAGTTGTGATATTGGCATGCCTTAAAGGTTTCACATAGTATTACGGCCATTCAGCGATTTCACATAAATGCCTTTGTGAAGCAGTTAAAAAATGTTTTGTCTTGTATCCATGTTCTTTAAAACTAAAACCTATTCAAAAGGGACACTTTTTCTTAGAGGTCAGGGAACATTCTTGTTTCACAAATGTATTGTTTCTATTTTATCAAACACTTCTGTGATCTTCTCACTCAACCATGGTAAAAAGTATGGAATAAATTGGCTATTTCTAATTCGAACCGCATCGAAATGTCTGTTGTGATTTTAATATTTTATATAAATATTTGTAATGAACTTAGAAATTTTCCTCCCAATTTTGAGTAAAATGCCATCTCACAAAATGTAAAAAGAAATAACTCATTAAGCAGAGTCCAATCATTCTTAATTTTATAATTATATCACATAGACTATCATTTAAATGTTTGGTGTCATTTAAGATTTTTTTTTTTTAAGAAATTAATGTAAATGTGACAGCAAAGACATTTACAGTGTTACAAAAGATATACATTTCAAATATATGCTGTTCTTTTGAACTTTCTATTCATCAAAGAGTTCTTAAAAAATAAATGTATCACTGTTTCCACAAAAATATTAAGCAGCGCAACTGTTTTTAACATTGATAATAATGAGACATGTTTCATAAGCAGCAAATCAGCATATTAGAATGATTTCTAAAAGATCTGAAGACTAAAGTAATGATGCTGAAAACTCAGCTTTGCCATCACAGGAATAAATTACAATAGAAAATGTTAAAATAGAAAATTGTGACAATACTTCAATTAATGTTTTTACTGTATTTTGATCAAATAAATGCAGCCTTAATGAGCATAAGAGACTTCTTTCAAAAACATTTAAAAATTGTAATGACCCTAACCTTTTGAACATTATTGTATACAAGTCTTTCGTTGAGTTTTGCGACGCGTCCAGAGTACACAACCTTCCATAACATCGAAGCTGCATAAGGTTGTCCTTTTATATTTAAACTCCAATATTATTTAGAAAAATAATCCTGTCCGAACAGTTTTAATACTTTTAGCGTTCAAGAATCAAGAGAAGAGGAACACCGTTTCACAAAGATAGCGCAAGATTTGCTCAATGAATGAAATGCACTCTTGCTATCGAATCCCTTTAAACGTTGCTGTATTTGTGCTGTAGGTTCTAGAGCAGCGTCACGTGGAGAACCAGCTGCTGAATGATGAATCAGGAGCGTGCAGCGAGCAGGGCAGCAGCGTGTTGATTCAACCCGAACCCCACAGGCCCTCTGAGCCGCCACAAGACGTGACCATCAACCCTGAAAACTTTGCGTACAGCCTCAACCTCAGCTTTGAAGAGCTCAGCGGTGTGGGGCTTGAGGAGCCCTCCAGACAACACAATGCCCACTGGCTGGTGCGTGGTACTGCTGCGCACACAGACACATTCAGCTGGACAAGTACAGCCTGTAGATAAACACAGGTGCACACCATGAGAAGACGCCGTGATTATATACATAGAGGCCAACACAAACATATGTGCGTGTGGAAACAAAGAAACTGCCGTTTTTCTTGTTGTTGTTGTTGCGCCTTTTTAACCTAACATTTTCAACACTGTTGCATTTTGACGCTGTGGAGCGCAGCTTCTGCTTTTCAGTAGTCTCTCATCAGCATGAAAATAGCATGTGGTTTACTGGGTGACAAACGGAGTGTTTTCTGACCTAGATGGGCAGAGGAAGTGAAGAGCTGACCACACACACGCTAGCTCTCTATCACACAGAGATAGCTATTTCTGCACTCATCTGTTCACACTTGGCAAGGTGTTTCAACACAAGCAAGAGCTCATAATGGTTTAGATTAGTATCATGGAAGTTGGTTGTGTACACAGACTTAGGGTGCGTCCCATTTTGCATAATTCTGCACTATTTTACACCATTTTGTAGCCTAAGTAGTGTGCTCACACTGAGTATGAGTATGAGTATGAGTATGAGTATGAGTATGAGTATGAGTATGAGTATGAGTATGAGTATGAGTATGAGTATGAGTATGAGTATGAGTATGAGTATGAGTATGAGTATGAGTATGAGTAGACATTAAATGGAACATGCTGCAGACGCTTCAATGTAGTCAAATTTGAGAGAAGTTCTCATTCTCTGCTAGAATTCATACTCTACAATAGTTGTCCCAAATGACACACTGTGCACTTGCATTAGGCGCTCAGCCATGTCGTGTATGTGTAACCAGTCCTATTCGACCCAATCCAAGCGGGATTCGAGTCTCTTTAGTGAGGAGTGAGGTTTACATGCACAGCTCTTATTGGCCAACGTCCGTTACATATGGATTTTGAGGTTATTTTATCATTCAACATCGGAAAGGAAATATAAGGAAAGTATATTTTTTTAGGTTGAATAAGTGCATCATCCAGGTTTTTAAAGTGCACTTTTTCTTTTTTGGAACTTTCTGTGAATGCGTTACTCTCACTATTTATTGTATTTTCACCAAAACGGCATCAAATAGTCCATAAGTACTCAAATTGGAATGCACCTAATGACTCATTTGGAACACAACTAGTGTCTCTACAGAGGGATAGTTCACAGTCATCAGCTCACTGTCATGTTTCTGGAACCCTGCATAACTTCTCATGGAACACAAGGAATTACTTATTCCAAGTCTTCTGAAGCCATATGAAAGTCTTGTATGAAGAACAGTCAACGAAATTCTTGAGTGAACGTGCCAGGCTTGAACATCTGGAAGTAAAAAAAAAAAAGCGTTAAATCGATTGTTTCTTCAAATCCGTAGATCAATTTTTTAATTGAATGTTCGTATTAAATGTGCTACGATAAAACTGTACCGCAAAATGATGGCAAGAAATGCCTCTCTATTGAGTTTACAAGGGCTGCATGCAAAAACAAACATACAATGCGACCTGTGTAGAACATCTACCTGTTTATTCATGAACAAATGAATAGTTCCAAAGATCTCTCTGAAACGGCCTGCAAAATGGACATTTAAAATGAAATATATAAGGATTATTTATTATATTATTGTGTGTATTATTAACTTCCTTTTTTTAAATATCACTGTTATCATCAATACCAGTATATTGCGACACCCCTAATCGATACCCAGCTAAATAATTCCTTTTGTGTTCCATGAAAGAAAGAAAAATGGCTTAAAGGTTTTATTTTGGACGAATTATTGCTTGAAATGCCTGTTACTGTCTAAATTGACCTGATCTTCTCCTTTAGGCCAACAATCACCGGACGTCCAGCATATCCAGCCTGAACTCTCAGGAATCTTCCAACGACATCTGTAAGCTGACCGACATGCAGCAGGCAGAGTATCGCAACGCTTACCAGGAGTACATCTCGCACATGTCCCAGCTGGAGGTGTCTGCTGCCGGACGAGAGAGTCCCGCTCAAGCCCTGGCCGGCCAGTTCCTCTCAGCCAGCTCTGAGGAGAAGACTAAGGAAGGTGAGCAAGATGGGCGCAAACCCTATGCCAAAAAGGGCTCCAAACCCGCAGACACTATAGCGGACTTCTCCTCAGCCCCGGATGGTGCTTGTCTAGACCCCATTACAGAGGAGGATGAGAAGTCCGAGCATGGGTCTGCCACTAAAATCCCACCCAGACGCAAGACCAGAGGCCAGGGGCCTTGTTACCACAGCGTGCCGAGCGATGAAGACGACTCTGGGGACGAGGAGACGGACGCCACCCCGCTGCTAAGAGAGGAACCCTGGGCCGCCAAACCAGATCTAGGCCTCTTATCTACAGGGAAGAGCTTCGTTTCAGACATCATGCTGGACAAGAAATCCTCTGACTCAGGAGTGAGGTCCAGCAGGAGCTCATCCGACCACTCGCTACAAGATGAGGAGAGCGAATCGCCCCAGGAGAAGAAAGAAGAGGAGACCCATCTGATCGAACTGGTTCTCGAGAGCCCGGTTAAAAAGCGAGTCTTGCCGCACAGGCTGGGCAACCTTCAAGACGAGGCCGTGGCCCGGATGTCCATCTGCTCTGACGCTCTGTCTGACAGCAGTACCCCTGAGGAAAGCTGGCCCGCTTCAGCCGTGAGTAACCTCAACTGCTCGACCGACAACGCTGCGCTCAACAACAACATCAACAACAGCACTCAGCAGGAGAACTCCGGCTCCACCGACTGCCCCTCACTCATTATAAGACCCGGATCCAGCACAGAGACCAACCAGAACCTGCATGGAGTCCAACGCAAGAGGTCCGTCGGTCCCGACGCAGCTGAGGAACGAGAGAGTGTCCTCTGAGCATGACCAGGTTTATTTAACTCAAGGAGATCTACCTTCCTGCAGAGCTCAGTTCAAGCACACCTGTCTGTGATTATCCAGTGCTCCTGAAGATCTTGTTTAGCTGGTTCAGGGCTGGAGATGAAGGTATGACAGAACAATTGTCTGTAACAACTGCAAAAGTTAGCGAAGTTCATACGCTGTTACTGCGCATTTTCTTGGCGTTGATTCTGCTTAGCTAATTTTGAATTAATGTTTTAACTATGAAAAGGATCTATCACTGCAAAATCATTTTCTTAGACAGTATTTTTTGTTTAGTTTTGCATACAAAACATTTAAAGGTTCATACAACAAAAACTAAGCATAAATCTAGCCTAAAATTATGTTTTTTAAATAAACAATTGAGTTGAATTCAGTAACATTATGAAGTTCATTAAGTAACTAACAATGAAAAATACTTTTATTAATGTAGGTTAATGTTAATTTCTGCATATACATTTTTAACATTTCAAGTTGCATTCATTAAACATTAATGTATTATAAATAAACTTGAATTACAACAATGACCAAATTTATAAAGTAATATTGGTAACACTTTACATTAAGGTTTCATTAGTTCACTACATTAGTAAACATGAACTAAAAATGAACAATACTTCTACAGCATTTTTTAATCTCTGTTAATGTTCATTTCAACATTTACTAATACATTATTAAAATCAAAAGTTGTATTAATGCACTGATTTAACATGAACAATGAAAAGATGTATTTTTATTAACTAACGTTAACAAAGATGAATAAATACAGTAACAAATGTATTGCTTATGGTTAGTTTGTTACATTAACTAATATTAACAAATGAAACCTTTGTTGTAAAGTGTCAACGTAATATTAAACTAAATTGCCGTGCAGTGTTAGTTCATTAAACCTAATTCATTCATTAATACTAACAAATTGAACCTTTACAATTTGACAACTTATTCTATAAAAATAAGTCTTAATAAATTAAACAAATTTCATCTGGATTTATCCGTAAATGTCTTATTTTAAGGACGTTTTAGATATTTTTCAACTGTAAAGCAAAACAAAATTACTGTTTAAGAATTTGCAGTGTAAAAGTGTGAGAAATGTGTTTGTTGCTGTTGTTAAAAATGCAATAAACGGAGTCTGTGAAGCTGTTCGTAGTTTCTGATTTGTTTAGTGCAAATCCTGTTATTTCATGCTCCGTTGCTAACATTAAAGATCTAGCGTAGGTGGGTCCACAATATTCCAGTCATCATGTAGAGTGAGGATTTAACCACATATATAGGTAGCGATGGTGTTTTTGCTGTGATCGGTATTGTGAAAGCTGTTATTTATTTGTGATTGAATGCCCGATTCCCATTCGGATCATCCCTATAGTATGTGTTCTGCTTTGTAGTGTTTTAGATGAGTGAATCTATTTGTGAACGGTTACATCAAGAGAAAAACAAGAAAATGTGGAGATTTCTCTAAGGAATTATTTGTGTGAATGCCTCAATGTTTTGTCCTGTTTTCTTACATTAATAAACCTCATTTTCAAACCTTTTGAATGAGTCTGAAATTGAAATTAATTTTTTCATTTTAAAATATAACAATTGCATTGCTCAATTTAAGATTTTAATATCTGCCTAATATCAAATTTTCAAAACGTAATAATAAAAAAAAAAACACATTTAAGTGTTTTGCCAATGGACAATTTTCCCCATTAAAAAAAAAAAATACATTAAAATAAGTGTCTATTATTTGCCTGCGGTGATGTCTGGCTTCCAGCAGGTGGCGCACTCTTCATATCAAGAACACTAATAGGGGTTTAGGCTGCAATTGAGATACAATTCTGCAAAGTGTACATTTAAAAATGAAAGGAATGTAATAGAGGGAATACCATTATTATCTTGTTTCTGTAGTTAAATGGTTTTCCTGTATTTTATCCCACAAAATGACTCATAAGTGCTCTATAAATTAAATCAAATCTCATTTTTAATGTCTGATTTGCTAACATTTAAAATGATCCGCTTCTCACGTTTATTCTAAGCTACGCCATTCTAGTCAAAAGGGCTTGGTGTACAATTCTGAATATGTTTAGGGTTTCCAGAGTAGTTGAGGCTGTAAAAAAAAAAAAAAAAATTGATAAATGAAATCAATCATTCAGATCTCCGATTTATTCCTTCGTGCTCGTTAGGGGGGAACAGACCGTAAACCTACAGACAATGATTTTACAAATTAAATTCCACAAATCAATAGCTCAATTTTGATTTTAACTGCCATTTCATCCAGAACACATACGAATGAGAGAACTTGTGGAAACGGCCACAATTAATGTTCTACTTCCAGACACCTTCAAGTTTCACCACATGGGAAGTCAGACAGAGGTTAAATCGCAAGAAAACCCGCTAGGCCGTATGATTTGTGGACAGTTATATATTAGGAAATAGCACATTTCCCCCCCCATTACGAACTGGAATGAATGCACTTTTACACAAACATATGGCAATGTAAAAGATTCATTCAGGTTCCTGTCAGTAATGGGCAAATGTGCATGTGTGAAAGGTCAGTGACATGCTTTTGAGTACCTGGATATAAAAGGCAAGGTCAATAATATACAGCACAACACTGGCAGATTGACATTTTTAAGATGCAAGCATAACAGACCAGTGTCAAATAAAGCATTTGATTTATTTTGTATAAAAAAAAAAAAGGTACGATTTACAATATTACTTTTATAAAAAGTCTCAGCATACAGCATAACACTTTGCAGATACTGACAGTCCAATTTCTGCAACTATACAAGATAAAACTCTGAGAGAGTTCACAAGGTTTCATCATGTCATTTTCAACGTCCAGTCCTTCATGTGCCAAAAGAATTGACAAAAACAGACTTAAACTTTGTACAGTAACTAACCACGTCGTCTCCTATTCACACGGTCTTCACGAAAAAAAGGTAAGACTTCTTCTCAATGCAGAGAAAAGGTTCCTCGCGATCATTTACAGGTTTCCCTCCTATTTTCAGGGAATAGTGCTTCTTCCTCTTGAAGAAAGGACCAAATAAGTCTTTTTAGAAGATAAATAATCAATGTCCGAACTTATAACACATCACATGGATTGTCCTTTTAGAAGCAAAAAAAAAAGTCTCTTGATTCAATTACAGGAAAGAAAGAAGAAAAAAAAGAAAGAAAAAAACTCCAGACTGAGAACAGAAATTGGAGGAAAAGCCAGTTCCCAGGTCCTGTGTGTTCTTGTGTCTTAACCAAACACCTGCAAAAGATTGAGAAAGAGGCGCATTTAGAGAATGCAAACAGGGCAGAGATCCGGACAGCCTGGCGCCAGAGAGGAAGCCGCAGTTTGAACATTTAACCAAACACTCAGAGACTGAGCAAAACCCTGGGCTCCAGATGTACACGAGCACTGCCTTCCCTTCAATGGGAGCATTTCAACATCAGCTGATGATTAATGAACACTTTACACTACTTTACAGACTGTGTGACACAAATTGTCCTCAACAAATATTATTTCATGCTCTTTATTAAATTCTGTTCTGACAGCATCAAATATTTCTGTCATTTTACAGCATATTATACGAGGCTCATCAAAACCAGTGTGTTCAAGAGCATTTACCTGATTAACGGTAAAGTGTCCTGCTGTCCTCTGTGATCAAATCTGATTGAAACTCAGGTGTCTAAAGGGACACACACAAAAAAAAACAAAAAAGTATATTTATTTGCGGTCAAACTTGGACATAAACACGCACCAAATCAACGAAGCTTTGTCGTGCATTAATAGCGCATTTCAAAATTCACGATAGATAGATAGATAGATAGATAGATAGATGTTGCACAGTCACACTGTTCTTTCTGTGGACATTCACCTGTAATGAGAGGATGCTGATGTCTGTGTTGAGTGTTGTCAGGGGTGTTCTGGATGTCCCCTGCCCTGCTCGCGGGTGATGCAGGCTGGTGATCGCCGAATTCGAGTCAAGTGCGATCTGCAGGTCCAGGATATAATCGATGACATGTTGCAGGATTTCCATTTTGCTCACGTTCTTGTTCTGCGGGATACTCGGCACCAGCTCCTTCAGTTTAGAGTAGCAGTCGTTCATGTTGTAGAGCAGGCTCAGGGGATCGTCCACGGGGGTCTTGCTCCGTGAGATTCCCAGACTGTGCTCCGTCACAGTCGCGCTACTTTTCCGGAAAGACCTCACTGGGCTTATTGCCTTCATGTTGACAGCTCTGTAAGGAACGGTTTCGTTGGAAGAGTCGCCTTTGTGTTGTGTTCGAGATTTCCTCTTTGCTCTGGGCTGTTGAAGCAAACGCAGTGGATTAGCGAGCTGTCATCGCTGTATATATACACCCTGCTAGGTGGGTTGTTCACGCGCTGGTTTGGATTGCGCCGATTTGTCGGTTAGGCCGCGTCAATCATCGCCTTCGCAGTACGCTATTGGCCGCTGTGCTGAGCGCTCAAGACCCGCCCATTTCTTCCGCGTTCTTAACCAGTGAAAGCGCGTGTTTAGGGTGGCGCTGACTGCCTTCAGCTTCCACGGATAATTTCTCAAATCAGTGTACCTGTTTCTGATCAAGAGAATTAGGGACTGGAAAGTATTAGGATGTTTTCACGCATTTTCCGCCTTTGTTTCTAGTGTAACCGTCAAAATGAGCCAAAACAAGCTTAGACTGATTTATGCAGGACATCTTAAATGATCCTATACAATACCTAGGCTATAGGTAAGATGTAAACAGATTTGATATATCCATATAATGCAGCTTATGAAATGTACAACCCCCAGTTAAGCCTTCTATTAACCTTTAAATAGGCATAGGCAGGGACTTCACTTATCTCTTTTCCAACACATTTCATGTTATTGCTTCTTTATTTTCATCTTTTCCCCTTACTGTTTAAATCATCAACATTTACCTAGAAGTCAGTGGCATGCAACCATACTTTGGGGGGGGGGGGGGGGGGGGGGGGGGGGGTTTACTAGTCACTTGACCTTGTTCTATTACAATATTTTTCTTCAAAAGTGTGCCCACTTTCACAGTGTCCCTCCCCCAACCTCCTCCAGGACACAAAAACCATTAAAAAAATCGATTAAGGTAAAAACCAAAGCTCTTGTAGTGGCGTTTCTTTATCTAGGGTGTTTGCTGTGGATGTACCAGCATGATATAGCCTACAACAGGTTCAAGTCTATATACTTTCTGCAGTTGGTGTTGTGCCCTTAATGTTTCTGTTTGTTTATACACATCATGACTGCGGGGGAATTATGAAAGCAGTCTTTATGCCTGTTTAAAGATGTAATAGTGATGACAGGACATCCTCCTGCTCTCTAGTGCACGAATGCGAGCAGCATATTGATAGACGCGCAGGAATCAATTACCGGGAAAGTGTAACCTACTACTGTAAGTTTTAACGTGAAATTGCACAGCTGCAACTGAAGTGAAAATGCATTCTTTATGGGACTGGGAAGAATATTTTTATCCTGACACGGATTATATTACCATTTTTTAGAAACCTTTTGGCAGTCTAGAGCGAGGCGAGAGTGGTGGCAGAAAATAGAAAAAAGAAAAAAAAAGCTCTTTGTTTACACATGCTAAGTAACAATGGAGACAGAGATTTCCTGGTTGCTTGTGCATATCCGACTAAACAGATGTTTGCGGAGATGCGTCGGAATGCAATCGTGTTGATGTGTCGGAATGCACCTCATACATTCTCATTATCACTGCTTAGAAAATGAAGAAGCCTAGCCTACTTGTAAGATAGGACCTCCGGGTCGATGCATTTTAAACTAGGCTATCTTTTTTAAAAGGAAATCTTTGCAACAAAAACTGCATTCAGCGCGCGCAGAACTTACAAACATGACACTAGCTTTGCGGTCTCGTCCGCATCTGCCGCAACTGGCTTTTTTCATTTTCTCCCTCGTCCTTTTTTTTTTTTTTTTTTGTTCTCACAGCTGTGTACATTTTGCATGACACCCTGACTGATCCCTGACAGGTGATGAATTGGCACCAAGCAAAGCAGCACTACAGAGCAGCGCCGCGAGCTCGCGCTCTCGCAGACTCTCTGGCGCCAGCCCCGTGACGTCACCCATTGACAGCGGCCCTGCAGCCAGTCCTCGCGGCGCCGTCCAGGCGGCTGCTATGGAGACGGGGCCAGTTCTCAGCTGATCAATGGGGCTCGGGCATTGAGAGATCGGAGTTCAGTTCGTCACCTCCGAGGCCCGCACACCTGCATCGATTTGCATTTCTTTGCTTACGTTTAACTTGGAGGACTCCTCGGCCTTTTGAAACAATCTAGACTTTGAAACGAGAGTAACCTTGAGTTACCTCAACTTTATCTCAATGTGCCTGAAGTAGAACGTACTTTCAGTTAGTCATGCATTATTATGGATTAAAAAGAGAAGAAGAAGCACCTTCATTTAAATGGGTCATTCGTTGAAACCTCAAGCGAAATTGCGAATTATGGGGTGGTTTTAAAAGAAAAGAAAAAACCTTGTGGGTTCTTAAAAGTATGTATTTTGCACGCAAGGAGGAATAGGAATCGCGCGTGAACACAGATTGCCTTAAAGGGATAGTTCACCCAAAAATGAAAATTATGTCATTATTTACTCATCCTCACGTTGTTCCAAACCTGTAGGCCTATATGAGTTTCTTTCTTCTGTTGAACACAAAAGAAGATATTTTGAAGAATGTCGGTAACCAGAAAGTTGACGGTAGCCACTGACTTCCTAATAGGAAAAATCAATGGCTACCGTCAACTGTCTGGATACCGACATTCTTCAAAATATCTTCTTTTGTGTTCAACAGAAGAAAGAAACCCATTCAGGGTTGGAACAACTTGAGGGTGAGTGAATGATGCCCTAGTGAAGTAGATGGTAAAGGCAGAATAATAACGAAAAACTCACACTTTTAAACTAGGCTACAGGCTTCTCATTGTACTAGAACATATCCCAAAATGCATATTTTAGAGTCACGTTTGTTCTGTCGCCTGTCAAAATGCTAACAATGATAGTGGCAAGAAAACAATCTAAAGTTGGCAGAAAGTTGACGAGTTTTCCACGGGATGGAGTCAGGATGTCTGTACCGCCTCCTCTGCTGTTCCAGCTCACTGCAGCTGCATAATTCCTCCGTCTCCAGCTCACCAGATCCCAAAGAGTCGCTTACTGTCGTCTACTATCGTTGAAAACAATATGCGCAACACTTAAGTAGCCCATAACATAAATATACATAAGCAATATAGGCTAGCCTACCATCTACAGTTATCCCGAAGAATCTCAAAGTCACGCGCATTATGAAAGTATTCTGAACAACGCTAACATTATTAGCGATGCTTTCATTAAATTCCTCTTTAGAAATGCGAGATTTTGAAACTCTCACATCAAACTTCCTGATAACCTGTGGGAGAAAACAAAATACTGCTGTCCCGATAACCCCGATTCAACTCGAGTCCCCACAAAATACTTCGCCATGGCAAATTTAAGCATCCGGACGCATGTAATCGTTTCGTTTCTCGTTCGGCTGTGGTTGGTTTCGGCGCTCGGTAGAGACTTTGCGAGGCTCCCACGCGCCTGTCGCGTGCAGCAGTACACGCGTGAAAGTGTGGCTCGCGACTCTTGTAGCAACATCGACCCCATGGGCGTGGCGTTGATGTTTGGCTTAAGCTATTGTTCGCCTCCCAAAGAGGGTCCTGAGAAATGTTGCAACTCAGAACTCGAGTATCTTTTTTTTTTTGGTTGCGTAATGCAGTGGTGCTGTTTGTATTCACACAATAGCCTATTTGTGAAAGCATTGAAACACATTCTTGCTGTCAGAGCATAACTATTCATAATACAAATACAAATAAGGGAGACCCTACAGCCCAGGGGCTAGTTGTCACAAAAGGTTTTTTTTTCCAAAATCATAATATTTTTTTCTGTTATAAACAAGTAAATACAGTAAAGCCACACCTGCAAGCTAGTCAGACAAGATTCATTTAATGATGGTTGATTTTAACCGAAAGGTTAATCTGTGTCAGGACAAGGTGTCGGATCGGGGCAAGTTGTTACACAACTTATATGTATTTATTTTGGCTAAAAGAGGCTCTACAACGAGTGGCTTTTGTGCCTTATAATTGTTTTACAATTATCTCATTTAAAGCTATTATTATACTGTTATTATTATTATTATTAGGCCTATTATTATTGTGTGTGTGTGTGGGGGGGGGGGGGGTTGTCTTTTTATTTAAATTAATTAAATAATTAAAGAGTTAATGGGGATTTAAGGGAATAAATAAAAAATATGCATTCCATGTCTGAACTACCTAAATTATTTGCAAATTATATTTTATTTGAAAATATGCACGCATGCAATCTTATTCATATGTATAATATGCCGAAAACACAAAATGTTTTTTTGTTTCGTCACATTCAGTTATATAATTTATGTGCTAGAGAAACAAGTGTGCAGAAATCTTTAGAATTTTGTCTTTGAACTTCCGTTTTTGCGGTACCTCTGTATATTTCTATGGCATAGGCCTAGCTGTCGAAGAGTAACTGTGAAGTGGATTTATTTATTGTAGATTTATTGAAATTGTAATATTTAAAGCGGACGTTATAACAAATGTCAGTAAAACGGGATGATTTTAAAACGAGTGGTTCATTTATAAATCTGTAAGATCTTACCTTCATGCTGTGGAAATACAAACCGGAAGACAGAATACAACAAGTGCAGCGCTGAAAAGGGGCGTGGCTAAATAATGAATGACACATGAATCATGTACATGATAGCCAGCAATGAGGAGGCCCGCGATTGGCTGTGGCTGGAGAAGACTCCATTGGGGGAACATGAACTTTTTTCCAGTGGGCAGATTGCCAAAACCCCTAACCTCGACCCCAGCCACATATGTAATTTAGTGGAGCACCTTGGAAATAAAGACAAAAAGGAAAACGATGAAACGGCCACCTGATTAAACCGTGCGGCGCGCGCATCATCCATCTTTTTTACATCGTGATTCGTGAGAGCTTCTGAACCGACTCCCGCACAGTGCTGACGCTTTGGCTGCTCTAATAGACCTTATTTAGAGCAGCGCCATGACAGGTATGAAATTATGAGTTTTTTGTCTACTGAAATTTCTTGGAAATATTATTTTTGCAGTGTTTCGTCAGCAGAACAGTAAAAAACACACACACAAAAACACACATTAAATAACAGGTCAACCCTCTGAAGAGATGTATGTCTATCCTTCACACAGCAGAGATGGAAAGTAACGAAGTAATGTTACAAATACTTCCTTACTGTAGGCTACTCAAGTAGATTTTTCAGATATTTTTTACTTTAGGCTAGCCTACTATTTATTTTTGTTCCGACTTTTTACTTTTACTCCTTACATTTTTAACACGAATATCGGTAGGCCTACTTTCTACTCCTTACATTTTACAAAATTGTCTCGTTACTTTAGTTTCAAATAATTTCAGTGGAGTTACCCTTATTATTTTTCGCGTCATCAACCCTTTGCAGGGAGTTTGATTGACAGGCGATCTGACCAATCATAATCCGCCATAAAAAGCAGTCAGGAGAGTTAGTAGATTAAAGGGTTAGTTCACCCAAAAATGATAATTCTGTCAGTAATTACTCACCCTCATGTTGTTCCAACTCCGTAAGACCTTCGTTCATCTTCGGAACACAAATTAAGATATTTTTGATGAAATCTGAGAGCTGGCTCACTCCTCCATAGACTTCTAGGTGACCGAAACTTGCTGGCCCAGTAAATGTATTAAAGAGATCGTGGGACTTTGTTTCATATAAAAAATAACCTGGTCTGTCCTGTCTGTCAGTGTGTTGTCAGTGTCCTCTCTGCTCCGCGATGTATTTTTCACTGCGTGAGAACTGCGTCGCTTGTCGGACAGCAACGGTAACTAAAGGGGATGGGAATATAGCCTACGTTGCACTTGACGCACCACTACAAGACGACTCGACAGATTCGGCGGCATTCATTCGCGGCAATTCATTACTTAGCCTACATGTAGATTCCTTTAAATGTTAAGGGGAAGATTAAAAAAGGGAAACTGGATCTGTGAATTCTCACAGAATCACAATTGAATTCTACTCAGTCAGAATCTTATTAACCTGGAGTCCCAGTCTGTCACAATAATCATATAGAGCTGGTAAGTCCCGCCCCTTCCGCTAACCCCACTGGACCTCTAGGTTGAAAAATCGTCAATGCAAGTGAATGTGAGAAAATAATTATTTTCTGGTCCCGTTTGAATTTTGCCATGAATGTGAACATATGTTGTCTGTGAATTTTTGATATAATTTTTCATGTGAAGAATGCTACAATTTAGCGGGTAGAAGTTTGATACGGTTAGACTTTGTGTGAGAGCACTTTGTGGACTACAACTCTTCGCTGCTTTCGACGCGGGAATCTGGCTAGCTTTATAGGCTATGTGATGTTTTAGGCCTATTGGCAGACATCCATTTAAAATGTAGGCAATGGCATATAAAGAACCTTTTTTCCAAATCCAGTTAAGTTTCTCAGCTTGCACTCTACTTCTACTTCTACTTTTACTTGAGTATTTTTCAACACAAGTATCTGTACTTCTACTTGAGTTCGGGAACTGAGTACTTTTGCCATCTCTGCCTCTTTCATTCCCGTTAAAAATCAAAGATGGCGTTGCTGTGAATAAGGTTTGTTGATACGATAACCAACGGTGGTGTTCTTTGGATTCGACTCAAGTGCAGCATGATATGTGAACATATGTGAACAACTTATAGATGCATCAGCAGATTAATATAAATAGAATAGACAATAGAATAGACAATAGAATAAAGATGAATCAGTCCTCCTAAGTAGAAGTAAGAGAAACCAATAGTGTATTGAGGAAGAGAAATCCTGAAAGGCTCCTTTCTCAGTCCAAACACCTTAGTCTTAAGTGTCACAAGGGAATTGAGAGTATTTGGGAGATCTGAAACTGCCTGAGACTATCTGATACCGTATGGACATGCAACTTTTTGGTTATTGTGGTAGCTTCTGCCACTCAAACTGCCTGGTTTTATTCGCTTTCTCCGCTGTAGAGCCTATGCGCCGGATTGCAAAGACTGTAGTTTTTCTTTTGAGCCACTTCCCTACTGGCTTCTGCTCTCAGTCACTGGACTCTTACTCAATCTCATCTCTTTATATAGCTCACAGGGAAGAGAGAGTCAATGGGGAATTAGTTTCTCTCACTATTATTAAATAGTTGGAGAGCATGGTAGACAAGTGAGGGGTCTGGGGTTTTGTGTAGAGCTTTGCTCTCACGGTCAACAGAATGTTATTTCTGGACTCTATATGAAAATGTCAGAATATGAGAACACCCCCTTTATGTTTTACACCAAAATGTAGAGACATGCTTTCTAAATCAAAGCCATTTATCTGTACTAAATATTTAATAATATGCCAGTTGCCCCTTGAAACCGATGATTAAGATGGAGAATTAATACCTTGATGTTGTTTAGGCAACAAGAACTCACAGTTTAGTTTTATTGTAGATTATTGTGACTGATTGAAGTAATAAAATAATGGAAATAAAGTACTGGCTCTCAAACAGGAATGTCAGGGATGTGCTTTGTGCAGAGAACAAACAGAACATTAATCATTGAGCTTTGACAATCATTGGACTTTTAGTGATCCACGATAATGTCCGCACTGTTATGTTTTTCAGAGAAGGTTTCTAGTGTTCTAGGGTTATAAAAACACTTGAGGAACACGGGAAGTATACTTCAGATGCTTGACGGTCAGTATGAGGAACTCTGAGATCTCAAATCTTTTCTGAACACCACAAGTTTGGTTGTAAGAATATTATTCTATGAATATCAAATGTCTTCTGATTGGCTGGTGAGAGTTTTTACAGCGAGGGCTCATGCAGTTGGGTCCTCCCTGCAGTGTTGTGGTAGCAGCACGACTCTGTATTCACCATGCAGCGCTGAAGAAAGATATCATGGCTGTGTGCCAATATTTCATGGTCGGGGATTACATTCAACAGGTATCGCTGTTGTTTTAAGCACTCCAGCCAAATCAATATTTCTCTGATTTTAACTACATATTGTTTGTGCTCATGTTCAAATTCAGAACTTTTCAGGATATAATGGCCCCATGCACTGTAAAAAAATGTTTGTACAGCAAAACTGTACAAATGCTACAATAAAAACCTGTTAATTGTAACTGTAAGTGTTTAACAACACATTATATGAATTTTAAAATGACAAAATCTATTAATTACATATATAATTTACAGTGATTTTTAGTGTCTTTAAGTGTCTTTTTTTAGTGAATCGATTGATCTAGTTCACAAAACCGGTCTAAATCTATTTTAACACAACTTTTAACTTTGTACTCTACATACACTAAAAATCTGTCAACTCAGATCTGCAGACTGGCTGTGAATTTCGGCAACTAGCATCGGCTAAAAGTCATATAGTGTATTTCAGCCTTAAATTATCACATGACTTTAGAACACTTGGAATGCATGAGTCATATAAACCACTTTTATTGTACTTTTATGGTGCTCATAGATCACTATATTACTCTATTAATATTTTTTGTGTGTTCCAGAGGAGAAAGTACAATAAGTCCTGCAGGATTGGAATGGCATGAGGGTGAGTAAATGATTACGCAATTTTCATTTTGGTTGAACTATTTATTTAATGCAATTGAATTGCGTCACTAAACAAGATGGCAATAATGTATTTCTTGCAACCTCACAACAAAGTAGAAAGGACAGCTCAGTTATTACCCGATTAATTCTAGAGTCTAATTCATATTGATTTACTAGATCCTTCATTTTCAACCCCTCCTTGCCATATTTGTGGCAAATAACATATGGGGTCAGAAGCGCATCAGTGCAGGCTAATGTCATGCTGTATTGATTCCTCTGCAGTGTGCTTTATCGAGGGGCCGACTCTCGGGAATAGGGTGGGCTGTGCGCACACTGATAGAGGTGCTGTTCTTCATCATTGGCTCTACACCTTCCCCACCCCCACATCTATGAATTATTCATGATATGCTAATGAGCCACAAACGAATTTCAAGGGCCTCTTTAATAGCTGTTCAATGTCCAGTGGTAGCAGCGGGGCCAGATCAGGCGACAAAGACAAGCTGACAGTGATGGTCTTGGCAGAGTCTGTGCGCTGCACGGGGCCCCTGATACAGCGGCTGTCCTGAGGGCCCCGTGTCTGATGAGCTGATCCATGCTGCTCTGCCACGCTGACCTGTGAGTGTGTGAAAGGGGATCTGAGAAAGGGAAGGGGATGTAAGCTGTGACACATGTGCTGTTCCCTGCCACTCCATGTCTGAGCTCTTACACACTAAGAGGATCGTAACACTCTCAGATCCCTGTGCTCACAGCCCAGGGCAGTTTCACCACTGTGTCTGTTCAACACAGGGAGTTTCACTTTGAATAACCACGTGAGAGCTTTTTATATTTTCACGTCATGATGGATGTTGTAGCAGGAATCAAAAATATATGCTTTTTCCATAGATAAAATGCTACATGACATGGTATGTAGAGTGGCCGCATTTACACTGCAGGTCTTGATGCCCAATTCCGATTTGTTAGACTATATCCTTACATCTTCTTTTAAAAGTGTCCCATATCTGATTTGCATTTACACTGTACACTTGGCGAAACAACCCAAGGTAGAAAAAACGTTGCGATTTGAAATGTCGAAGATTATAATACAAGCTTTTGCTTGCCGTACCATCAAATGTCAGCAAAACATTGGTCTCTTAAGGCAGAGAAACAAAGAGCTTGTCGCAGCCTGGGTGAATGTAGCAATGATCACTGCTGTGGTTGGTGTCCACTTGTGTTGACGTTGTTCGCCACCGTCGCTTTTTCAATGATGTAGGACTCACATTGACAGGGGAATATCCTATCTGTCCACTTACATGGCAGACGCAAATGGAAGTATCCGATTCATATCAGATTTATTTCCACATATGAATGAGGCCTGAAACCGATCTGAGAATATCGGAATCAATGTGCTTTTTTCCTACTTACATGTTTGTGGGTTATATCCGACCTGTGCCACATGGGAGGAAAAAATCGAATTGGGTTACTTAAGTCATGTAATGTAAATGCGACCATAAAGAATCTAAGTCATAATAAAAAATTAATGAATGCCTTTGCATTATGTAATACAATATCAAGCCAAGTGACATTTATTTAGAAAGATATCACAAATACACCTTTGTGTGTTAGGTTTTAAATGATAAGACCATAGTTATCTAGTTCAAAAT
The DNA here is from genome assembly GCF_951802725.1 of Rutilus rutilus. Classification (NCBI taxonomy): domain Eukaryota; kingdom Metazoa; phylum Chordata; class Actinopteri; order Cypriniformes; family Leuciscidae; genus Rutilus; species Rutilus rutilus. The sequence goes on along the minus strand of NC_140226.1, from coordinate 26,203,241 downwards.
GAAGGGAAAATGGACGTTGTGGTCGTCAAACGTTAGTCTATCATGTTCATAGTTAATGTGATGAACTACACCTGTGGTGACTCTAGGATTTTGAGGGGAACTGACATTCTTACACCAGTTGGTTAAAAAAGCAATTGAGTAAATGTCTTTAGCATCATTTGTTAGCAGATGCAACTGATACTTCATAACGTTATGAACATTGTGACTCCAAAAGTGTCCAAATACCTGATGAGATGTGTATGTTTACACTACTGTTCAAAAGTTTGAGGTAGGTAACATATTTTAATGTTGAAATTGAAAGGTGTCTTTTATGCTGACCAAGGCATTCATTTGACCAAAAACACTGATAAAAAGTAACTTTTTGATATATTATTACAATTTTAAATAACTGTTTTTATTTGAATATATTTAAAAATGTAATATATTTCTGTGATGGAAAAGCTGAATTTTCAGCAGCCAATACTCTTCAGTTCAGTGTCACATGATCCTTCAGAAATCATTCTAATATGATGAATTAGTGATTTTTTTGTATTATTATCAACAATGTTAAAAACAGTTGTGCTGCTTAATATTTCTGTGGAAACTGCGTTGCATTGTTTAAATAAACCTTTCTTTTCTTTCTTCACAAAGTAAAAGTCTTTACTGTCACTTTTTATCGATTTAATGCATTCTTGCTGAATAAAAGTATCGTTTAATAAAAGGAATAAAAACCTCTAACTGATCCAGAAGAAAATAAGTCATCCAGGTATGAAACAACATGAGGATGAACAAACAATGACAGTTTTTTTCTTTTTAGGGTGAACTATCCTTTTAAAAATGCTGTAGGCCTATATCTCCTGACATACACCTTGCTCTGTTCATCTCAAAATATCTCATGTCAGACAGAACAATTCAGCATCTTTCCCTATAGTGTATAATAGACTGAGTGGGCCAGTGAGATAATTTTTTCTAAAGGATTCTCCAGACGCCCGGCTGCACCGTGCAACATACAGCTTGGATGGACAGACAGGGTTAGTGGGGCTATAATAAAGCAGACCAAACATAAAAGCCTGTCATTAGCCTTTCACAGATGCCCATAGTGCTCCCAGATCGGTTGGGTGGCCGGAAGGGGTGAAAGGGCTGACCTGGGAGCTGTGGAGGAAAGAGCCGGGCGTAGGGGGCCGCAGCTCTCGTCTGATCTCAGAACAGCTCCTTCCTCCGCATCTCCATTACCATGTCAATCCCAAGGAAAAAACAGAGCCTGCCTGGTCCCAGCAGTGGTCCGGATCCATATGGAGCTGCCGGGTCCTGGAATGAATAGTGAATGGAGCGGCTGCTGCTGGAATCTGCCTCCCAGCCTTTGTGAACAGGATGACCAAAGACAAGAGGGAGCTTTTGCAGATGGCCGGGGCTATAAATAGGTAGCTAGTCTATCTCCTCGTTGTCAGTCTGTCTATCTGTCTCTCTCTCTCTCTGCTACCCGACCGGCCCGGGCTGCAGCAGGCTCAATAAATAAACGCTTCGTGGTGACATATCACATGTTAGGATGTGGCTGTAGGGCTAAAGGCATGACACGACATCTCGCTCGAACTTTCATTACTTAAAACGTTCGTGCGTAGTACCCACAGATGAACAAGTCTGTGCACTTTTTTCGATTTAAACAAGGAAGCATTGTGATCGGAAGTCAAACGTCTCGCAGATGGACTTTAAAATGATAGTTAAATCCACCCATGTTGTGCAGATTGAGGGTTCTTTGTCATTAAACTAAGCCTTAGTATTGAAGCCCATCTGGCCATGCGTATGCGTGCGTGTTTGTGTGTATGCGCATATGCAAGCATGTGTCTTTAGCTGTGTGTGTGTTTGCATGCTGGGATTGTATGCATTGTTCAAGACACACTCTATGTTCGGGATAGCATGCTAACATATACTCGCTGTTATTTCGGTTTATAGTGTGTGTGTTACATTTTTCAAGACACTACAAACCACACTGCACAGAATATTGTATGCCATAATGCAGCCTTCTTGACTTGACCTTCCATTTGCAGTCCGACAATGAACAGGAGGTAATTAGAGCTGTAAATATTGACTTTTTTTGGGATCAGATGCCATAAGTTAAAGTCTGCAAGAAATGAAACATGAAACGATCATCTTTCCTTCCCTATTGTGACGTATATTTGAGTGAAACAGCTTCTTGGATGAGAAAAAATGTAGTAGTAAACACGTCGAAGAGAAGAGATGTCACGGCAAGAGTGAAAAAAAAAAAAAAACGAATTGTCCATTTTGATTTTATGGTGTCTGTAAGACATTTTTATGGAAAATAATATTTACACATATACTGTAACACCACACATACTGTTTAAACATTTATTGTTACGTAATGCCTCACTTAGTATTTAGGTCAAAGATGTGCTGCTCAGTTTTCTGTCCATTCTATTCATGTATTTAAAAACACTTAAGTATACATATACATAAAATAATGACTTTCTTATGACTTTTGTGTATTGTGCTCTATTCGGTAAGTTGTAAACTAAAATATCAAGCAAGTTGTGGAAACTACAGGTACTGTGAAGTGCTTTTCCCACTCATCCGGTTGGCATCGAGATCCCGCTGGCTCTGATTATTGGAAACACAGATATAATGTCTCACACGCACATCTAATGCGCTCTGGCTCTAGAATAGCACCTAAGATAATCATTAGAAGTGACGTTCTCTTGATGGTTTTGCATCTGGACCACACAAGGGAAAATAATTGCAGCGCTGCACCACGGTTAGATAAGATGGCACCTGGCCTGGCGTGGACAGGTCACATGCTTTTTCTTAGAATCGCTAGAGATGAAAATGCGAGAGAGTGAGTTCATTGTCCAAAAAAGAGAGCATGAATTGTACGCCCACAGCCCACAACAATGAAATCCCTAAACAAAGCAGCCAGGTGGTCAGTGCAGGTGGCCCAAACCTATAACTCAATAGGCTCAGTTTGATTACATCACATTGTAAAACTTGTTTGGTAAAGCATGAAACATTATGATTCAGAAACAGAAATTCATTTTTATGTTTTATAATCATCTCACTCCACTTAAATTATTTCCAAATCTAGTTACACAGACATACTGAAGCCATTTGTGATCTTCACAAAATCTGTTTTGAACTACAAGCTTGTGGCCAACTGCATGCATTTAAATTAAAGACAGTGCAGATGGAAGAACACAATAGAAAACACACCAGGCTTTTGGGCCATAGCCTATTCAGTAAATCCTAATGGGAAAAGTCTCTGATCTTACCTTTTGAGACCAATACTAATACGAGATACTAATACTAATAATCACCTTGTGTTGTCATACTATATTGCCTTCACAGATATATATATATATATATATATATATATATATATATATATATATATACATATATATATATATATATATATATATATATATGTATATATATATATGTATATATATATATATATATATATATATATATATATATGTATGTATATATATATATATATATATGAAGAGTTCAGATGCAAAAGCCTCTAAATGCCATCTGAAATTTTCTTCTAGAATGATCATTTTTATCAAGCTTGTATATTTAAGTTCAGTAATTTCACTTAAATGACAATTAATAGGTCATTTTCATTGGCATTTAAGTGAAATTACTGAACTTAAATATATGAGCTTGATAAAAATGATCATTCTAGAAGAAAATTTCAGATGGCACTTAGAGGCTTTTGCATCTGAACTCTTCATATATATATATATATTGCTATAAAGGCAATATAAGGTGACAAATGGTCAATGTTTGTTCAGTGAACTATATTTTTTTTCAATAATGATAACAGCTTTTTCTAGCATACTCAGAAATTTTAGAGTAAAGTGTGACAGCCGAGCCCAGTCTCCCCTATATATATTAGGAAAAGTGTATTGTCACCTTAGTTTTATTGCAGCTCCTACAGATGAATTTTAAGTCAAAATATTCCATGTAGCCTCTTAATAAATATAAAGTAAAAAAAAAAAAATGCATATACTGTTTGCACTTTATTCCAATGGTCCACTTTAGACATTCTACTAACTTATAAGCATATTTGTAACTACATGTCAACTAACTCTCAATAGAGTATTAGTACTGTTTGATAGGGTTAGGTGTTAGGATTTGGGTTAATAAAAAAAGTGACATATAGTTGCAAAGTTACATATAGTCAGTAGAATGTCTGTTGGGTGAGCATCACAATAAAGTGTTAGCAGATATTAAGCAGACAGTTAAAACTCTAATGAAAGTGATTTGACATGTAGTTGCAAATTAATTTAGTAGATAGTCTAAAATGGACCATCGAAATAAAGTGTTACACAAATAATTACACTAGAATTGGAAATATGTTGTTTAAAATGGTTTTACGTGACGTTTATCATCTCACACTAGGTCACTGCTTATAGTCCGGTCACCTGTTTGTCCAGTCTTGAGTCCCGTCAGTGACATGTGGAGCTGGGAGCTTTGACACTGGGCTGCGTCATGACTGAGCTCCTGAGCCTTGAGCATGAGGGGTTTAGCTTCACGCAGCGTCTGTGAGGGTATAGCGGACCTCCTGCCATCCAGTTCAGTCCAGCCTGAGCAACAGACTGCAAGGACAGGGCAGATGGGCTGAGGATCAAGCCCCACACTCTTGTCAACTGTCTCTCTCTCCTTTCGTATATCTATTTATCCTGTTCTTATATCAAAGACTGTTTAAAATGAGTTCTGTAAGTAAAAAACTTTTAAAATACAGCATCTTTTCCTATTGAATATAGATATATGAGGGTTCAAGTTGGTGGGAAACACACCTCTGATGCTTTCCTGAGAGAACTGAATATTGTCTCATTACAGATAGCACAAAATTTCTTTTATTTCGTTGCCCATCCTCCTCTTCACAGAAACTTAGTCAGTGGTGTCATTACTGTAAATCAAAAGCTTCTTTGGCATTATCTAGTTCCCCTTCTGGCTCTGTAGGTTAGAACAGATGTTGGAAAAGAGGACAAAATGGATCTCCCCCACAGAGGGAAGCTTTTCTTGCCATCGCTAATAGAAACTCCTTGAAATGCTAATGTCCACAGTGAATGTGGCCCGGGCTTGCATAGAGATGGTGGGAATACACTCTGATCCCCGCAAACCCCCTTTTGTCATAAGACTACTGAAATATGCTATGTAAAGGACATCTGAGACCCTGGTGAGAGGAGAACATTTGAGCAAAGAATGACAAAAGAGCAAAGAAACATTACCTCAAATCTCCCCCACACATGGAGTAAGACTGTGTGAAGGAATCCCATCAACCCAAGCCTGCGATGGTACACCAGGAAACGTTAATTTTCTATTTGAATATATTTTAAAATATAATTTCTTCCTGTGATGGCAAAGCAGAATTTTCAGCATCATTGCTTCAGTCTTCAGTGTCACGTGATCCTTCAGAAATCATTCTAATATGCTGATTTGTTGCTCAAGAAACTCTTTTTAATTTTTTTATTACCAATGATGAAAACTTTTTTTTAGGATTCTTTGATGAATCGAAAGTTCAAAGGAACTTTTTGTAATGTGATTTTACTTTCACTTTTGATCAGTATTAATTTCTTTACATTTTCAGTTTTTTAACTTAAGTCATCAGCCTTATTTTCCAAAAAGTCATATCTGCTTATTTTTGCTTTCTTATTTAAAAAAAAAAAAAAGCATTTCTTTTTGTGTTTAAAAAAAAAATCATTTTCTTACACTCGTTTTTTTCTGCTCTGACACCCTCTCTCTTCTGCACAGATTTGTTTCCGTCTCACACACACACACACACACACACACACAGACGCGCTGGTGTCCCCAGCAGCAGCTGGTGGAAGGAGTTGAGCAGAACCCTTCTAAAGCCCTGCTGCAGAGGCCATGTGGACACTTTAAAGCTCTTCTCTGCAGCCTGTGAAGTTGTTAAGGAGCTCTGCAACACTGGCGACTGGCGCTGTAAATTCCATGCCAGCTGTAGCGCACAGCCCCCCTCCTTCTGTTTCTCTTTCTGTCTCTTTTCTTTCATTCCATCTATCACTGCGCCCTCTCTGTGGCAATAGATGTCCCATCACGCTTCTGCTGTGACCATGCGGGCACAGGATTTGCGCAGCTCTGTGCTTTATGTGTAATAGTGAAGCCCATCTGGCTACAGGAGGGATTTTTACCTGCGCTCAGAACTGAGAGCTATTCGGATCAGACGCATGCAATAGCCCCTTTACACCTGGAATTAACATGCAATTTGTGTCCAGATAGTATGTGGATATTCTTTAGCTGGGTTTTATATTTTGCCTTTAAATGCATTTTAATCATTTACGCAACTGAATGCCAGAAACATTGACATATAATTCCAAATAATTCAAAAAAGAGATTCCTTTGGATTAATACATGAGATATACAGTAAGTACCTGGTATTTGTTTTTTGTTTTTTTTTGTGTGCTTTTTTTGCATTGTGAGAGCAGAATAAAAAGAGAAGACAAAGAAAACGCATCAGCATTTACACCTTCATCAAATGTGGTCAGAGTCTGTCCTTGATCACATCCAAATGTGGTTTGATTGATCCGATTACAATACATCTTGGGTGTATTTACACCTGGGTTTTCATGTGGTCAGTTGTTCAATTGTGATCCGATCACCAGGTGTAAAGGGAACCTTTGGCTGGTGAACACAATATATGATGTTTGATCTGGTGTTTATGCTAAGACTCCACCATTATTACTCAGTACAAGTGCAATATCTCACTATCATATGACCCTTTGTTGCATGCGGATCAAAGGCCTAATTGTGAATGCGCAAATGCAGCACAATTCTTCCAAAACAATTGTCATGCTCTGATTTCTATACATCAGAATTGTCAGTCAATAAAGTAAAATGTACATTACGAGAAACATTTCAGGTTTTATATAGTTTACGCAAAAATGAAAATCCTATCATCATATATTCACCTTCATGTTGTTCCAAACCAGTATCTGCAGAACACAAAAGAAGATCCGGTTTTTGTCCACAATGAAACAATGAAAGTCAATGGGGTCCAAAACAACATATTGGAATTTCAGTGTGAGGGTATCCTCTTTTGTGTTCATGATTAACCTAAAATGAGGAAAATAATTAAAATGTTGCCGAGATTTACCTAAAACAAGGGAATGAATCGCTATATCCATTGTTTTTCAATGTAAACACATCCTAGATAGACGTCTTTAACCGTTTCGCTCATGTTAGTCTAGATGGGATGTACCCAAAAAGTGAAAGTGAGGAGCATTTATGGGTACAAGTCGGGAACCGGCCTACTTTACATATTTCAAGGGTGCTGAATCCCAAAAAACTGGTACCCAAGTGAAATTGTGAGTTTTTGACCTTCTAATTTGCATATCAAAATGGCCGCCAAATTGCCTATCTTGCTCAGTCGTTGGACCATTTTCCCCTAGTTTTTTTTTGTAAGCAGACAATCAAGATGAGGAAATTAAGTTTCTAGATCGATAGTCAAGGGTCAGAGCAAAGATATAATGGAGGCTCACTTCCTTTTTTATGTATATATATATATGCAAAATACCAACTTTTAAGGTGAAATTAAGCATTATTTGTGTCATTTTTTAAGGCCTTTTTAAGGCCATTTTTTAATCACTCTTAAATGTTCCCAGTGTATATATGATATGTGATGTATTCCATATTACATAATAACTAAGAAAAACACCATTGCAAGTTGTCTGAGATTTCATTTTTTAATGCAAATTAAGCATTTGTTCTCTAAATTCTAAGACAGGAAAAACCCAGGTGAATAAGGAAAAAAACACCATGAAACTTCCCTTGAACAGATCTACAGATCACATCTTGTTTCAGTATATTTTCTTTCATGTTTGTAGCTTAATTGCTTTGCTTTTTTCTGTTAGATTTTTAGTTCTGTAGTTCACTCCCTCTGTAAATTGTTTTTGGTAAATTGTTTTTATACCTTTCTAGTTTGCTTGTGTGCCATTTGTCTTTGGAATTTCATTTTGATTAGTATTTCTTTCTGCAGTCCTTTTCCAAGTTCTTTGGTTACCCCTTGCCTTGGTATACTTGAGGACTACAACTCCACATTTAAACAAGGACATTGGTCATCACTCTGACATGCACACATTGCAGTGCATAACAGCCCTGATTTTCGGCATTTGCACTGGCGTGTTGTGCATTGTTTTTTTACAGGTACACAGGATCATTTCCAGGCAACTTTCTGGTATTGGATTCTGTGACATAAGAATGGGCTGTAGTCCTGAACCGCCATGTTTCCATCCCATGTCCAAGGGTGAAGGAAGCTCAGGTGTGGCATAGTGAGCATTTCTCCAAACCATTGCCTGGTAGTGTACTCTCACTCAGAGCTCATAGAGCACAGGACCATTTTACTCGAACACCTCGAGAATCTGGGTCTGAGAGTCAGTTGGTCTCCCAGTCAGAAAATATATTTTCTGGGCACAGAGCTGGACGCTGTCTATAACAGCGCAGCTATCGCCACAGCGCGCACTGAATATTCAGCGCATGACGGAATCCTTCCGCTGTGGCGCTATTGTCCCGCTCAGGAAATTTCAGAGAACGCTGGGTCTCATGGCCTCAGCATCGTCAGTACTTCAGCTGGGTCTGCTTCGCATGCGCCCACTGCAGTTCTGGCTGAAAGCGCGAGTACCGCGCCGGGCGCGGACCTCCGGTCTGCTTCGCCTCAAGGTCGGTCAGAAATGCATCTCAGCTCTGAATCCTTGGAAAGCAACCGACTGGTACCAGTCAGGTGTAAGCCTGGGGACTTCCTCAAGTGTGAAGGTGGTGTCTACGGACGCCTTCACCTCGGGATGGGGAGCGCTGCTCGAGGGCAGACTGTTCTTGGGCCAGTGGTCAGAACGGGAGAAGCTTCTGCATGTAAACTACCTGGAAATGCTGGCGGTAGACAACGCACTGACGCGTTTTTGGTCCCCAGATAAGAGGACACCACGTCTTGGTCTGTTCAGACAACATGTCAGTGGTGGCTTATATAAATCGCCAGGGAGGTATCAGGTCCCGAAACCTTTACAGGCTGACGGAACGCCTCCTGGTATGGGCTCAGCACGACCTGCGCTCGCTGAGAGCGGCGCACGTGCCAGGCCTTCTAAATATAGGACCAGACAGACTGTCCAGGAACAATGTTCCAGCAGGAAAATGGTCTCTACACCCAGACAGTCCAGCTGCTGTGGAAGACATTCGGCAGAGTGGAGGTAGACCTGTTTGCGTCTCAAGAAAACGCTCACTGTCCGGAGTTTTTCTCCAAGAGCAGGGACGCGCTGGCCCACGTCTGGCCCCGCCGTCCGCTCTATGCTTTTCCCAGCTGGTTCCCAGTTCTGATGCAGTTGGCAGACACTGCCCCGCGGCCAATACCAGTGAGGAGGGACCTCCTCTCTCAGGCCAGGGGCTCGATCTGGCATCCTCGCCCGGACCATCAACAGGTACTTGCTAACCTCACGGTGGGAGTATTAAACACAATCACGCAGGCTAGAGCCCCCTCTACGAGATGGCTCTATTCCTCGAAATGGTCTGTGTTCTCTAGTTGGTGCACAGCCCGTGGCATATCACCCCCGGACTGTGGGGTGGCGGAGGTTCTCTCCTTCCTGCAAGAGCTGCTGGATGGGGCAGAAACCCATCCACGCTCAAGGTCTACGTGGCAGCTATAGCAGCGTTTACTAAACCAACGCTTGGCCAGTCACTTGGAAGGAATGATTTGGTCATCCGCCTCCTTAGGGAGCTAAGAGGTTAAATCCTCCCAGACCTCCATCAGTTCCCATGTGGGACCTTTCTACGGTTCTGGAGGCCATGAAAGGTGCCCCATTTGAGCCAATACAATCTTTAGACATCTAACATTTGTCTCTCAAGACAGTGTTTCTTCTGGCTCTCGCTTCAGTAAAGCGTATAGGGGACTTGCAAGCGCTCTCAGTGAGCGCGTCGTGTATGGAATTCGGGCCAAATGACTCGAAAGTCATACTCAAGCCAAGACACGGGTACGTTCCTAAATCCCTCAACACACCGTTTAGGGCTCAGGTGATTTCCCTGTCGGCCCTGCCGGTCTCTAATGAGGAGAAGGACGCAAGCTTCCTTTGCCCGGTCAGGGCGTCAAGGGCTTATGTGTCTTGCTCGGCTGTCTTCAGACAGACAGAGCAGCTCTTTGTCTCGTTCTACGGACATTCTAAGGGACTAGCCATGTCGAAACAGAGCCTATCCAGATGGATAGTCGATGCTATAGCGGTGGCTTTCGCTTCTAAGGGCTTGCGGTGCCCGTTAGGTGTTAGAGCGCACTCCACGAGAGGCATGGCCTCGTTGTGGGCTTGGTCTAGTGGGATTGCCTTGCAAGATATTTGTATGGCAGCAGGCTGGGCCTCCCTGTCTACATTTATTAGGTTTTATAACCTAGAGGTTCCTGCCTTGCAGGCTAGGCTGCTTTCGGTCTAATAGATCAGTATTGTCTGCCCGATGCTTTCGGCCCAGATTACTGAAACTGCCTGAGCAACGCTCGCTGTTAGATCATGCAACCCTTTGGGCAGTGTGTAAGACCCACAATATTCATCAGACTAGGCCAAGTTTTCGCTCTGGCTGTATGGTACACTATCATTATAATTGCTTCGTATAGGATGCTGTTTATTACAGGAATGATGCTATTGTAGCCTCTCTTCCTGGACTCTCTGTGAGTCCTTGATGATTTTGCACTGTATGAGCCCCGGGCACCTGCCCTTGGGACTTTGGTGTTGGATCTCAGCACGCACAGCGTTTTACACTGTTCCCTATAGCGTAAGATATTACGCAGTACGAGAGAACCTCTCGTAAGAGAACGTACTCGGTTACTAACGTAACCTCGGTTCTCTCTAGAGAGGGAACGAGTACTGCGAATCTTGCCGTGCCTGCAACACGCTCTGGTTCGCTTCAGCGATGAAAAACCAGATTATCCAGCCCATCGAGCTATATTTATAGGCCCTGGCCACGTCCGTTTCGGCGGGACGTGACGCTGAGGGCGCAAAGCGGATCATTGGATCTGACGTCATGAGGACCTCTCTCGATAGGCTGGTGCAGTTGCCGCAGAGCAGCCAATAGGCACGCGAGCCGTCTCGCCTATGTCTGCATGCTGCTGCAACGCGTTTTACATTAATACAAAATTAAGGATAATTTTTTGGCTTCAATATCTCGTGGAGAAGAGTTTTATTTCATAAATCTGGTTGTGAGATTTACATCTCACAAATACGCTGCGTGTTTTAAATAGCGTTAAAAATTAAAGACATTGACAAAGACGAAAACTAAGGACATTTACTCTATAATTTTATTTTATTTTATTTTAGTTAGTTTTGCCAACCACATACTATTTTATTTTGGCGGAAGCAATACAATCGTTTTTAAATCAATAAACTCATTTTTAAATCAATAATTTGTGTCAAATTAATTATTTAATTATTTATTTTGTAGCCATGTAATAAGCGGGATAATGTATAGATAGGCGGTCGTACATCACGTATGACCGTACATTACGTACGGACCAAATGTACCTTCGCTTCGCGTCGGGGTCCCGTTCAGCCTGTCGGGCTTGTTATTCGCTATAACGACCGCCTATCTATACATTATCCCTTACTTAGTTAGTTATCGTTTTTTTTTGTAATGCCTCATTTTTTATTTTTATTTCAGTTAAGGACAATGTTTTTCTAGTTTCCGTTTTTTCGTTAGTTTTTGTTAACGATTATAACCCTGGTGTGTGTGTGTGTGTGTGTGTGTGTGTGTGTGTGGTAAATGAAACCATTCAAAGACATGGAAGCAAAATTATACAGAAACAAGATGTGATCTGTAGATCTGTTCAAGGGAAGTTTCATGGTGTTTTTTTCCCTATTCACCTGGGTTTTTCCCGTCTTAGAATTTAGAGAACAAATGCTTAATTTGCATAAAAAAAATGAAATCTCAGACAACTTGCAATGGTGTTTTTCTTAGTTATTATGTAATATGGAATACATCACATATCATATATACACTGCGAACATTTAAGATTGATATTGATTAAATATGTATGTCGGCCTTAAAAAATGACACAAATAATGCTTAATTTCACCTTAAAAGTTGGTATTTTGCATATATATATACATAAAAAAGGCAGTGAGCCTCCATTATATCTTTGCTCTGACCCTTGACTATCATTTTAGAAACTTAATTTCCTCATCTTGATTGCCTACTTACAAAAAAACTAGGGGAAAATGGTCCAACGACTGAGCAAGATAGGCAATTTGGCGGCCATTTTGATGTGCAAATTAGAAGGTAAAAAACTCAAAATTTCGCTTGGGTAGGCTACCATTTTTTTTGGACTCAGCACCCTTGAAATATGTAAGGTAGGCCGGTTCCCGACTCGTACCCATAAATGCTCCTCACTTCTTATAGAAGGCCATTTTTCTGAAATCCGTCTAGTCTATGTCTTTTGCAGCGTCGCACAAAACCCAGCATTCTAGCATGCAAGCGCGCAGTCAAGTTCAAAAGAAGTTCAACTTAAAAATAAAAATAAAAATCTAGACCTTGTTGTTTTTTACAATCCACTGACCTGCGTCTCGCAGTTTTAACACGATTTCACTAAAACAAGGGAATGATGAGTCTTTAAATGTGCTCAAGGCAGCTAGCATGTAGTGTGCGCTAGCTTAAATATGACACCGCTTTTGTCACCATGAAAAAAAAAAAAAAAAAAACCGAAACAAATTTAGCTGCTTTTTTCTGATTGGATAATAAATTCACCAAATAAAGTATCCAATTATGATAAAGGTGAGGGTCATCATGGATTTCAGATGTATTCTTGGATAGAAACATTCTCATTAGCTCAGTCGTAGCTCACAGATCACATTCGCAATCAAGTCACCACACAGCTGTTTGCACCTCTCATGTGCCGCTCATGTGGATGAGAGCATCCGACTGTGGTGATGCACACACCTGTGAGGGTGCCGGAGATTCAGGCCTATCACTGCGTCTCAAACCCACACACACGTCATGTGGCGCGCATGTGTGTGTGCGTGGTCTCCCTTACCCTAATAAAGCACATGTGACACATACAGTACGATTGCCTGTGTCACTTGACAATCTGCCACCATGCAGATCTGACACTGCTCTCTCAAGTCATGCAATAGGAAAGTTCTCACTCCACCTGACAGAAATTGCACGTGTCACACCTCTCCCATCCCTTCCCCTCTCTTCCGATCTATTCTCCACTCTGTGAGAGTATATTTTATGAGTGAAGGTGCTGTGGAAGAGGAGCATCTCCTCAGGACGAGCGTCCATCTGTCTTGCGGCGAATAGCTTCCTGTTTCTTCCTTCTTCCTTCAGCCACATCAGCAGGGGACAAGCTGCTCCTCATAGTCCATGCCAGCAGTAACTTCACTATACCAATTTAACCACATATTCTCCACCCTTTTATATACAGAACTCCAAGCACTCGGACCTGAGTTTGATTCCTTTTAATGTAAACAGCAATCAGCATCTCTCTCTCTCTCTCTCTCTCTCTCTCTCTCTCTCTCTCTAGCTATATGTAGAATTCAGAAATCTTTGTTATTAGCGACACCGGTGGCCATTAAGTGAACTACATGCATGTACATGCAATTGCATGTTATAAAGTCAGAATTGCGAGATATAAACTTGAAATTGCGAGAAAAATGTAAGAATTGAAAGAAATATCAGAAATGCGAGTTTATATCTAAATAGAAATTGTGAGTTTATTTCTCGCAATTCTGAGAAAAAAAGTCAGAGAATTGTAAGATAAAGGCGTTCTTCACACCCTAAACTTCTGAGAGCAGCGTTTGGATGAATAATGTGCTGCGCGCTTCCCTCTCAATAACAAAATAAACACAACAGCAATTAAGAAAGCATCTGTTCATGGTGATGTGGATATTTTTGCACCAGCTCTGCAATTCACTGGCATCACGTCGAAAGATGAGGTAATTAAAATTACACTGTTATGATAGTTTGATTATAAAGTTGAGAATATAGCCTATTAGATCTGAACAGAAAACAGGTTTCATTGCTTCTGCTTTTTGGAGAAAGTGTTAACGACAGTACGAACTCACAGTGAAGTAAAAAAAAACTTTTAGAAATCAATCTGCAATGGACATCAGTTATGCTCATCTTTGCTCACTCCTTTGAAGTTATCTTATAAAACGGCTCTATTACGAAGCACATACAAAAGACCTGAACATAATCTGTTGTATTTAAGCTGCCTAGGGAAGGGATGTTTTGGGGGTGAGGGGGTTGTTATAGTAAAAATAGAAAAAAAGAAAAAAGAAAAAAAGACCTGAACAGGAAGTAGCCTAATGCGACCTGTTTTACAGAATACGGAAAGTTTGTTGTGCATAACTCTCATTAATCCCTTTTCTTTGAATGACACATTGACATTACAGTGCAGAATGGCTCTTTTGGCATTATCTTGAACATTGTAAGCATTCATTTTATGTGTACGGAAGAGAGGCTCTCGGGGGCATGTGTAAACATCATGTCACAATAACGTTCTGTCTTGTCTGCACCTGTTCTTGTTAATCCCTGATTAGTTAATCTTCCTCCACCAGTGTCTAGTTAGTTTCCTGATTTTACCCTGTGTTTTTACTCCCTGTTCTGTTCTATCCATTGCCGGATATTGTTTGTGTGAACGTTTATGTTACTCCCGAGTTTACTATTAAATACCTTGTTTTTCTACACATCCTTCATCTTTCTACAGCCCAGAAACGTTACAGAATAACCGACCAAACAAAGCTGAACTTGATGGACTCACCCACGCTGCAGCTTCTCCTCTGCCCGGAGAGCAGGCCCTATCTGGGTTACCTGGCCTGGATGATCCGGAATGGCGACCTCTCCCTCACAGACAGCGAGCCCGAGGCACCCATCGAGGTCGTTCCTGAACCAGCCCCGGAGTCAACGCAGGCGGGTCAGTCCATCACAGAGCCAGGAGCGGACTACAACCTAATAGACCTGTGGTCCGCGGATCCTATTACCACCCAATTCCCACCCACACATCATCATCTTCTTCGCCGGCCCCGTCTGGAAGTCTTCCGTCCGCATCCCTGCCTGTCATCCTTATCCCGTCTCCATCACTGTTCACGACCAGCCCCCTGGATCCGTCGGCACCACTGGTGTCGTGTAGCTCCTCGGCTCTGCCACCGCCGCTCACTCCGTGTGGCTCATCCTCCGCGCCTCGGGCTCCCCTGCCACCAGCTCGTCTAGAGGCCAAATCCCTGGCTACACCTCGGGCCTCCAGGCCCACACCACCTCGGCCTCACCTCGACAAACCACTCCTTCATCGCCTCCTCGGTCCGTCTGCCCGGAAGCTCCGCGGGGCTCACTCGACACTCCAGGTCGGCCTCCAGCGGCAGCCATGGACTTCCGGGATTTGGGCTGCACCCTTACCCTGCACCCCTTCGGCACCCCTGGACTCCTCCCTTCCTCTGACCTCCCCGTCGGCCTCCCTCACTACATCGTCACCCCGGTCATCCATCCCCACGTCACCGCCTCAGTCCCGCAGATCAGCGGCTCATCTCCCGTCTTCCGGGTCTACGGTGTCGCCATGGGCCATCGGCCACTCAGCTCTGTGGGATCCTCAGCCACCCACGGTTTCACCACCGTTGATCGGCTCCCGAGTGTCGTCCTGCCCGTCAGCTTATACTCCACCCTGTGCCACCATGGTGTCCTTGGCCAACGTCCCCAGGTTCCAGTCCATCCCCAGCTCCACGCCCTCCGCCGAAGCCTCCGCCCTTTTTTCTGTTTTGTTGTTGTTGTCATCACGGCGCGAGGATGAGCTTTCCGAGGGGGGCGTAATGTCACAATTATGTTCTGTCTTGTTTGCACCTGTTCTTGTTAATCCCTGATTAGTTCATCTTCCTCCACCAGTGTCTAGTTAGTTTCCTGATTTCACCCTGTGTATACTCCCTGTTCTGTTCTATCCATTGTCGGTAAATGTTTGTGTGAACGTGTATGTTACTCCTCTTAAATACCTTGTTTTTCTGCATATCCTTCGTCGTGTGCTTTCTACAGCCCAGAAACGTTACACATCACACCCTAAAACAATGAAACAACGTTGAGTCCTGCACATAAAAATCAGAGACAACCTATGAATTCGGGGAAGGTCTCGTTTTTTAAGTTTCGTTACAAGCTGTTCACACATTGGCAATCAAAAGAGATTAATACATAATTCTTACATATAGCCCATTTAACAGTAAAAAATATTTCATTTTATTGATTTCATTTCATTTAATGCCCTGATTAGGAGCAATAAGGGTCAACATTCATTCATTCTTTCTTTAAAAGTTTAAGCGATTCTTTCTATGTTGAGGCCTTGGCACTTTGAACAAACAAACCCACTGTAACCATGCGGGACATTGATTGGCTCTATTTTTGCCTCTCTATGTGACTGAGGCTGGCTGTTCGACATCCGGCGTCAGCGCACACCTGTTTGGGGTGTTCATTCTGTGACTTGTTTGTACAGACAACATAGGAGATGACAGGGAAGCCTTCATCTCCACAGCCCTGCCATTCAGCACATGCTAAAGAGAACCAGCATTAAAGAAAAACGTTAAATCAATCTCAATGTGGAACTGAAAACAAAAGCTATATATAACCTCAAGCTTCTGTCTCTTAAAGCTCAGTCTTCAATCTATAACATATAGCTATAATATGTAAAGATTATATTACTTCCATACATCCACTAATAAGCTACTTTTTGAAGACCTCAGACTCTGTGAATGTAAAATCTGTATTGTGTGGGCGATGTAAGTTCAAGTCCAGCATGGGTAATTTCCAGCACCACTTTTTATAATAATAACAATAATAATTGTATTTTATTTTATTTGTGGCACCCATTGACGTTTTCTATCCACCCTTCTGAACCAATAGGAGTGTGTTTCACCTGGTGGGAACATCTACATCATTCACGATATGCCAAGATGATGAGTTGGAGCATCCTGATCATTAGGGCAGGTGCGCTCACTCTGAACGGAACCAGATAAAAACAGGCACTGTTGGATTAGGCAGACCAAGGTAGGATCATGTGCGCTAATAACTTATAAATGATCGTAATGACCATCTGTTCCCTAGTGGAGTGTTCACTCTCCGTGCAGCATTTGGCAGACATGCTGGAAGCTCTGGTCTAATTCCTTTGAAAATGCCACTCGCTGGCTCCTCGCTGGGATGAGATAAGATCTGTTCGACTGAAATGGGAAAAGAGCGCCTGCACCATCCTCCTTAATGTTCTGCGGTACACATATGCGCTGCCACATATGCACATACCACAATGCCTTATAAATCAGGACGCGGGTTAGCCCTGTCATATTAATCCATACTCGTTTAGCTTTGCTTGTTGCTGTGCGCTTGATTGAAACATGTACCCTGCGTTTTTTCCTTGCAGACATCTGCTGTTGCATATGAACCGATTACGCCTGTAGATTTTCAATATGTCTGGTCTGAGAGTTTCCGTAGATGACAGCTACTCTTGCAAGGCAAGCGGCCCAGCTTTCCTTTTTAATCAGTCACCTCTAAACCACATTTGTCACTGTGGACACTCGGGTGCAAGTAAAAACCTCTGGTGGTAGACTTACAGGAATGAATGTTATCCGCAGTCTCTCTCTCTCTCTCTCTCTGGTTCGCAGCAGATTAGTGGGCAGAAGCTGAGCAGATGGGTGCAGACCTCAGCATCCGTACACAGAGCAGGAGCTTTATAGTCCTTACTGTGCTGGATCGGAGAATGTGCCCTAATCTTAGCGTGGAGGGGCTGGAGATCCTAATACTAGACCCACATTGGACGCTGTGTGTTTAGAGACTACAATGTAAGTTGAGGTGGTGTCAAAGGGCCATGGGGAGGGGAGGTTCCTAACCTGCGATGAGAATTAGCTTACATTTATAGTAGTAAAGAAGTAAAATAAAGAAGACCCTAGTATTGCACTTTTCAGAAGAGGTCTTAACAGTGACTGTGTTTACATGCACAGGAATAATCCAGTATTATTCAGAATTTGGTCATATTCTGATTATGTAAGTGTCATTATAACCTCATTTCAATAGCAATACTAAGTCAATATTCCAGTTAGAAATCAGAATAAGGCATGCGGTCAATCTAAATTTGAGTCATTCAGAATATCTACCTGAATATTTGGATCTGTGCATTCCCAAACAAAGATAATTTTGGGTTATATAAGATAAAGAAAGTTGTAAAAAGTCAAGCTGCTGAAGAAACATGTTTTTGGAGTGAGGAGGAGATTTTGCAAATATTAAAAGAAATGCTATAATTCCAATAGGATTACTCCAAAAGCTTTGCCGTATGTAAACTACCCTTTCAGATGAAAGAAATCAAGAAATATTCAGAAATAAGGACAGTTGTACTATTTTCCTGTTTAAATCTCATTAACTTTTTAATGAACTTTTAATCAAAATAAATGAATGCTTGGTGTTATTATTTCTAAAATGAGAGAACCCACTGTCTGTTCCAAATTAATAAAGAATGCAGTGGGACTTTTTTTTTATCTTCAGAAACATGTGATGTTATCTTTTAACAAGTGATGTTACCAAATAAAATAAACATTACACACACACACACACACTTATATATTTGACAAAATTACAAAAATATGGATGACTGATGTTTGATAGGTGCATCTTATTTTTTTACCACAGCCTAGTTGCCTTCATATACGTTACTTCGTTTTTGGTTTTGGTTCTTTTATTTGAACCGTTTTAATCCCTGTGAGAAAAGCTGCCCTGAAATTGCTTGGCATCTTCAACTGTAATGTGCAATTGAAGTTCATGGGACCATAAAAATTCTGATTCTGTGAGAGCTTTTTCAGAATTTAGATTTCGTTAGGCCTTTTTACTGTGTATGAAGATTTAGGACACCCTTTGAACATTACAGATAACAACACTTTTAATAAGACGTGGACGCATATGCAATTCTGTCATGTGACACATTTTGTTTTGCTTTAAAGCCCAACTTCCTTACAAAAAGTGTTTCTAAACTAGTTTTCACAACATTTGAAGTTTTGACATAGACTCATGTGCTAAAATGTAATGAAAAAAACAACAACATTGTGTCATCACTTGATGACTAGCAATTAAACCAGCTAAATCAGTGAACACTTTGAAGCCCAAAATATTTTTTTGTAGAAGTCATTTAAACAGATTTCAACATCCAATTCCACATTTTCTGGGCTATGCTTTTCATGTCTATTTTATAGCTCTATACCTGGGGTCCTCAACTCTGGCCCTGGTAATCCACTCTCCTGCAGAGTTTACCTCCAACCTTGATCAAAATCACCTGCCTGCATCTTTCTAGCAGAGATGGTCTTATTATTGGGAGATGAGGGTCCATGGCTCAACCGTTGGAAAACGTTTAACGGCTAACATGGATCATGTGTGCCTTGGTAACAAATCACCTTACAGCCTTGACGTCATTGAAATTCATTCAGAGTTGTGCGACAGTCAATCACAGTCTGCAGATACCATAGAAATGAATGAGAAGTGCCGTGAACTAAATCATACCTGTCGTGCAGTTGCCCATGATTTCTCTTATAAAACAGCATTTTTCCCCAGAGTAAACTCTAAAAATAGATCAATCCAAAACAAATGTTTAAGAGTAAACATGTTGAAGATCAGCCAATGGGCTGTCGATTCAATAAGTGATAAGCTTTAAACAAAGTCTAATAGAAGAGAACGCATCTTTAGGAGAAGTATCCAGTCAAGGTGCTCCATGGTCTAGGGTTTTTAATAGTCCATCAATAAAAACTTTAGGATGACCATGGCACTCTTTCGCATTAAAAAGCCTTTATTATCAGATGGCTGCATAAAACAATCTAAAAACTCTGTGATAAGCTAAAAAAAAAGTGATAAGCTTTATTCAGCGTAGTGAACCCTCTCCTCTATCCGCCTCTTGTCTCTTTCCCTGCGTACCGCAGCGTTGGCAGACGTTACGCTGTTTTCGGCTAAGGTTGCAGGCTTGCCTTCAGGTGTGTTTGTTCTAGTAATCCTGAAGACTAAATTCTGCAGGAAAGTGGATATACGCTTAATGGATCAACAAATGTCTTAATGTTTTGAAATGACGACAGAAAGTGTGAAAGTTGAAAAATGAAATGTAATTAAAAAGTTATCAAAGTCTGCTGACTATATGAAAGAGCAATAAAATGTTTCACTGGGTGCACATAAACTGTTGGTGTTACAGTAGGACTGTGTCGAGAGTGTTTGTGATAATGTTGGAGCCGGCGTATGGTGTTCAGATCTTCCTCTGGGAGATGAGTGTGTCAACTTCTGCCCACTAATCTGCTGTCTTTGTCGTGTCTGCTGAGCTGGTGTCATCTGTGTCTCTTTCTCTCCCTTTCTTGGGTTGCTGTGTGCTTAAACGCAGATGTTTCTTTATGAGTCCACTGCAGATCATTGGACTGAAAGGACTGCATGTGGTAAAAAGATGGTGGGATGCATGGAAAGCCATGTCTTTCTGCTTGCTGCTTTCCATGTGTGCGCAGTGCTTGTTCGGAAAGGGTGTGAAAATATATGCATCTCCCATAAGGACGGATGTTTCGCCGCCACCCCATTGGTTCCCTGTATATCTCTTCATTATCACTGATCACTCAATCACTCACAGTCGTCCAACCTCTCAGCATGTGGTTGGCTGTAGTTTGTCATCATTTCCTTGCCGAGCCGCACGGCTGCTTGCTAGACAGAAGTCTACCTCCGACGGAGTGGAGTAGCTTCCTGGTTACATCTGTGGGCTTGTTGGAGAGGATCAGACAATGATGAACTAATGAGTGTTAATTAGCACGCTCATAGGGGCTGCTCTTCTGAGAGGACAGGGGTGGAGTGGGGTCAAAGAAAGGACACTGCTGTGGAAATCACTGCCAGTTAGAATTCAATTCATTTATTTGTTCAATTTCATATCTTTTTGTACCAGTTTTGTGGGTTCACCACATACAGTGCTGTGAAAAATTAAATATACCTTTTTTGGACATACACATTTTAGATTGGTATTTCAGCAATGTTAATAAATAAAGCAATATAATTTAATAACCCTTAAAATTAACAGGTTATAATGATTTTGATGGCATATATAAACAGAAATGCCAAAGTGGAAAAAGTTAGTATACCCTACACTGTAAAAATGAATACGCTATATCTAATCAATAAAATTGTGGCAGCAGATTACAAGCAATATTATAATTAAATTTAACAAATTAGAAATGAGTAATAATTAATCAAATTAATTCCTTAAAAGGTAACCATTTAAAATGAGTAAAATTTACAACAATTTTTTTTTTATTGCCAACATTAAAGACACCTGATGTTAACAAGCAGAATCACTGAAGGAGAAAACCGTAATTTTAAGTCACCATTATGGTGATCAGTGTTTGTTTTAGTTGGGCTCTTGACCCTTAAATCATTGACTTTAGATTTTGTTTGGCTGCTGTACCTGAGTTATAACTGCCAGATGAACAAAGAGAAAAGGCGATCTGATGGTGTTGGTTATGTTTTAACATAATCATTATTTCACAATCATTTGACCTGAATCTCTGAACTCATATAGATCCCAATTTGCTTGGGAACCTAATTTACCAATTTAGGTTTACTTTATTCATTATAGCAACACTGTTCTTGCACAGCATAATATTTTGAACTTTTACAATGTAATCCAAAGATTTCTTAAACGTGTCTCATATACAAAAAATATTTTTTTTGTTTTGATTTAGTTTTTAGACACACATACATCAATAATCAGCCTGTGAATCTCAACAATGGTGACAATTATAAAGCATGTTGCAGTGCATTCTGGGTGCCACCAATCAAAACTCATTCATGGCTCCCATCATACATTGCTGCATGAATAAATAATGAGCTTATGATCAGAGGTGATCTGTTTGTCACCATTGCTGAGATTTCTGTGTGTGCCTACATAAAAACTTTTTTTGAAGTTTTTTTTTTAATTGATTTGATCATATGGATTTCATTGAAAAGGCTAAAAATATTATGCTGTACAAGGACAGAGCTGCTATAATTAATAAAGTAAACCTAACTCAGAATTTGGGCTCTATATGAGTTCAGTGATTCAGGTTAAATGATTGTGAAATAATGATTATGTTAAAACACAACCAACACCATCAGATCACCTTTTCTCGTTGTTCATCGGGCTGTTATAACTCAGGTACAGCAGCCAAACAAAATCTAAAGTAAATGATTTAAGGGTCAAGAGCCCAACTAAAACAAACATTGATCACCATAATGGTGACTTAAAATTGCGGTTTTCTCCTTCAGTGATTCTGCTTGTTAACATCAGGTGTCTTCAATGTTGGCAATACAAAAAAAGTTTTTTTTTTTAATTGTTGTAAATGTTACTCATTTTAAATGGTTAACTTTTAAGGAATTAATTTGATTAATTATTACTCAATTCTAATTTGTTAAATTTAATTAATAATATTGCTTGTAATCTGTTGCCACAATTTTATTGATTAGATATAGCGTATTCATTTTTACAGTGTAGGGATATTTCACCAAAAAAGAAAAATTCTGTCATTGTTTACTCACCCTCATGTTGTTCCAAACTGATAAGAATTTGTTTCTTCTGCTGAACACAAAATAAGAGATTTTGAAGAATATGGGTAATCAAACAGTTGATGGGCCCCATTGACTTCTATTGTATGGGGGAAAATACTATTTCATATTTGGGGCACATCAACTGTTTGATTGCCCATATTCTTCAAAATATCTTCTTTTGTGTTCAGCAGAAGAAACAAATTCTTACCAGTTTGGAAAGCAGAAGATAGCAGAAAATCGAGGGCCAATCCATAAAAAGACGAAGGGCACATCTTATACAATAACTGTAGAATGTGGCTAACGGAGAAAGAGAATTTTTTTTTTTTATCAACTTCACATGTGACAACTTCTGTTTTAATCGCTAAAAACATTATATATTAAACAATAAATTCAATATTAAACAAAAAAATATATCATATTACATTTGAATCCCTACCCCTTTGGAACAACTTGAGGGTGAGTAAGTAATGACAAAATGTTCATTTTGTGGTGAAAAATGATGTGAACGGATAAGTAATTTTATAATAAATACAATATTACATATAAAAAAAAAAAAAAAATTGTTCATTGTAAAGCTGTTGTTTTACAGCACCGGCTGCATTTCCTTCGCCCTGCAACAAAGAAAAACAGCTTTGAAAATAATGATTGCTACGGCCTGCATTGCACATTTTCATGATTATATGTGTTAAGCCACAAATAGCACTCGCAACAAGCCTCATACTGCCTATCTCTCAGTTATTACATCTGTCGTTCCTCTCCAACCTGTTTCTATATTGCCTTCTATCACTGCATTAATTACTGTTTTCCGTGTTAATGTTCCAGGAGCTTAAAGAAAAAACAGTCAACCCAGCGTCACCGAACAAACTCTGTCTCAAGGCAGGAACAACTGTGAGAGCAAGCAGGGCGACTTCCAAATGAGCTGTAGTTTGTTTGATCTTTTGCTAACTGCTTAAATCCTGCACAGCTTGAGAATGACGCGGTTTAGCGACTAGCTGCCCTGGCTCCTCTCAGGACGACTATCTGGCTGACTGCTGACTGTGTGTGTGTTTTTGTGTGTGTGTGTGTGTGTTTTACATGTAAATACTCCCTCTTAGATCAGTAGCATCAATCCGTCCCGTGCCTGGCCCATGTGACAGCGTGTATAAGAGGTGAACAGCCTGTTTCTCCTGAAGAGACACAGCTAGTATCTAGAAAAGAGAGAGAGAGGTGTTGCCGTATGCTAGCCTGCTGAGTAATGCGGTCACAATAAAGCTTATCCGTCGTGTACAGCCGACCCTGTGTGTCTAGGCTAATGAACTGGACTAGATCAAAGAAGTGATTTGTAAACTCAAACACGTGGAGTTAGTGAGACCGACAGAGACACAAGAAAGAATCCGTGTGTGAACCCTGGGTAGAAACCACTCAAGGCATTTCAGGTGAAATGCAGTTAGAATGTGATTAAGCTGGTCGCCCCTTTTCAGCTGAGACCTGGTCATGGCATGATATGCTGCACGAGGGTTTAACCGCGGTTTCACTTATAGGCTGAATTGATAACCCGGTTGTCACACAGTAGATCCTTTCCTGGCGCCTCTTAAAAGGAAAGCATTATTTTATCTCATTAAAGCAGTCAAGCTTTGACAACACCACAAAATACCCAGGTCATGAACTCTAACCCAGGTTAACCCAGTCAGTACATAAACATATTGTGTTTGCGTGAATTTTGCAAAACCTGTAAAGAACATGTTTGGGTATTTTATATACATAGGCACACACACAATATACATAGACTACACATAAATAATAGATACATATTTGCTGTACTGACTTAAAGTGTTGTGTTGATTTAAATTAATCATTGTATCACAGTTTTTTATTTATTTATTATAATTAAGTGGTTTATAATTATTGGTCTAACCTTCAAGTCAAAATTTGCTCCACTGAAAAATCTCTCATTCTTTTCCCTTGTTCTCTGATCACATGCAAGTGCATGAGACCAGAGTCATATGGCTTTCTTGAAGAATGCTTTTAAACCCATTAGGGACACCTGTGTTGTGAGTGTGTGGATAGTGGAGATGCTCAGGAGAAGCAGCCGGCCAAAGCAGATTAGCAGGATCTCACATGTTGCGTAACAGATCTTCCTCCACCTGTCTCGAACCCACAGCAGTCCACCGATCAGTTGCTCGGCAAAACATACTCTATCTTTTACTAACACTTACAATGTTCACAGTGTGTCTGCCCAGTTTGGGGAGTATATGTGATGTGTTTGAGTTCACAGCGGCTGAAATGTGTACTTACGAACGCTTAATGCTTTGTTGTGGTATGTAGATTTTGCCTTTGAGGTAGTGTTCCTGTACCTTAAACAGTAGAGCATATAGCAAGGTCATGGGTTTGACTCCCAGGGAATGCATGAATTAATAATAGCTGTGTCCCAATTCAGAGGCTGCACTTCAAATGCCTTCGAAGTCTGCGAAGGTCGAAGCGAGCGTTGAAAAATTGGACGGTCTAGCCGACGGAGGATTGCTCTTGTCGTCTAGCAGCTGTCGCTGACGAGAGGCAGTAACATTTGTAAGATATAAGTTGAAACCCAATACTTACATTTAAAAGTGTAATCCGGCATTTTCTCTCAAAAAATTCCCGTCATCACTGTCTGCAAAGGCTGCGATGGATCCACTCGTTCTATCCTTCGTGGCCCGGGAAACGAAGGACGCATTTGCAGGACCCTTTGAAGGAACTTTTAAATTGGGACAGCCTTCGCCGCACCACTGTGATGCATTCGGCATTCGGATGCCGCCTTTGAAGGATGCAGCCTCTGAATTGGGATGCCGCTACAGTATATGTAAATTTGAGTGCAGTATTGGTTTGAATAAAAGTGTCAACAAAATTTGCACATGTAAAATAAGTATCTGGTAGGGTTGTAAAAATGCACACAAATTCAACACACCGATTTAAATAAAGAAAATACAATTGATTATATTAATATAAATAAATAACAATTTGAATATAAATATAATATCATAATAACTGATTTATTATCCAAAATACAATTCTTGACTTCAGTTGTAAAATTATATCACAGTACTCTAATCAGAACATAACAGATTATGACTAAATTTCAGATTTTGTGATGCATTGCATTATTTAGTAAACAAATCGAAACTTTGTCAAAGCAAATATTTACACTTGTATGTGTAATACATGTGCCTGTGGGTTGTACAGTAGCTATGTGTGTGTGCACACGTGTGTGTGTGGCCTTGAGGCCCCTGCCAGACTGCTCACCTCACGTAGATTCAGTCAAAAGCTCTCACAAATGTCATTAACTTCCCAGCCTGTGGCTGATCAGTCCATGTGCTCACAAGCTGCTGCTGGCCAACTGCAGTCTGAGTGTGTGTGTGTGTGTGCGTGTGTGTGTGTGTGTGTGTGTGTGTGTGTGTTCTACCAAGAAACAAGACTGAGCTGTAGACAAGTTCACACTGAGTTCACACTGACAGTGACTTACAAAGTGACCAGGACACTCATTTTCAACAAGAACTACCCATTTTTGGCGACATGAGAAATAGGGGCCATTGACAATGTAATGTGGGCATGTGACAAAGTTGAGAAAAGTTCATATTTATGCAAATTAATAGGGAGGAGCTCATATGATTCCTCTCTTGTGCGCTACTGTAGCTTAGTGTAGGCAAAATGTAGAAGTTCATGTTACTGTGAGCGATTTTACTATTTCATTCATTTCAGCTCGTAGCTATATAGCGACTTCGGAAATGTATTGTTTGATTCATGCATTGACAATCATTAATCTTTTTTCATTTGTATTATGTAGATGCATTATGCACTGCACAAATGGTTTCTGCATAGTGTTAATTTTTTGTGGTAAGAAAACTGATGGGGGGAGGGGGGATTTGATTTGTTGATTTGGTGGTGATTTTGAATGAATTGATAGTTTTGTATGAATTCGTACAATTTGATCTGTATGAAAACTTTTGAGGAAAAAGAAGTAAACATGAAGGGCTACCTTTAAAACCTAAACATCAGTAGAATGTAAACAGATGAGATTGTACAAATGCAAACAAATTCGCCACCAACACTGTAAAAAATGTCTAACCTCCCCAACTCAAAATTTTCTAGTGACTGGTCACATTTTATAATTTACAGAATTTCACTTGGGCCAATTGAAAAATTTTGCTGTGACCAGTCACTAGAAAATGTTGAGTTGGGGAGGTTAGACATTTTTTACAGTGAATTGCAAATAGTTGCAAATTGCCATTAGACGGTGTGTCACCACAATAAAGATAAAAGCCTCTTTAAAAGAAATTTTTTTTAAGTAGTTTGGAATAGCGTTCTATTATTATTCTTTAGAAAAAAGGTGCAATATAATACATATTTTAATATAATATTTTACCAAACCTTCTTCATTTCTTATTAGTTTTTGAAAAACTTTGCAAGTCATGTGTTCTCTCCTCTATCCCTGCTCTGAATCAGGAGAGGTTGTTGTTGGAGTATTAGGAGTAGGTCCCGTATCGGGGTCTGTGTTGTTCAGTAATAAACAGAACCATGGTGACGGCAGCTGTTGCAGTGGCAGACAGAGAACATCAGCAGCAGTAGTAGCGGTACCAGGGGTCCGCTGAGAACTATAAACACCGGCAGGCCATGACTTCCACAAATAGATCTCTTAGGAGAAAAAAAGAGGGTAATAAAAAGCGCTAAGGGGGTGTGTGGGAGTGTGTACGACAGAGAAGGGAAGGATTATTTTTTTCTGGAACCCAGAATAATCAGAAGAGGCATAATTTTACATGTTTTAAATTGGTGCTTTTAATTGATGTGTGCATTGGTGGCAGATTATTAGGAAAAGCCTCGGTTTTTTGCATCTCATTAGATAAGCAAATTCAGACATGCTAGATGAATTAAATTCATAATGTGATTACTATTAGAGGTCGTTTTTTCTTGTCTCGGGTTTGCCACAAATTTTGTAGGCAACATTAAAAAAATATAATTTGTTGAATTATAACCTCTAGTCAGTTCTCTGCACACTGTATTAAGAGAGACGTAAATGTAAAGTGGAGTGCCCATAACCCCTTTAGTACATGAATATATTCCATATATACTGATGAGCTAAAATATTACAACCAGTCACAGCCAGGTGAAGCGAATATCTTTCTCCTAACAAGGCCACATATTAAGGTCTGGGTAGATTAGATGGTATAAGCAAACGATCCGTTCTCTTAATCAACATGTTGGATGCAGGAGAAATGGACAGGAATAAAGATCTGAGCGACTTTGACAAAGGCTTGTGTGTTGCTCCTGGTCAGCAGTGGTGAGAATTTACCAACAGTATCCCAGGAGGGACAAACCAACCAACGACAGGGTGTTGGTCGCCCAAGGCTCATCGATGCACGAGTTAATGAAGGCTATCCTGTCTGTTCCGAACCAACAGAAGGTCTACTGTGGAACAAGTCACACAAAATTTTCATGATGGTTATGGGAGGAATGTGTGCATGGGGCAGCACAGAGCAATCAGAGCCTATGATGACCCCTGTCCACTGTAGAAAGCACCTACAATGTGTCGGAACTGTAGTCCCGCTCGTGGACGGCCGTGGACTTGTGCGCCGTTTACCTGGGGAAGTGACGTCAAGCCGCTGGAGGGAGTGTGATGCTCTGGGCAATGTTCTGCTGGGAACCCCTGAGACTGGCCATTCATGTGAACGTAAATTTGACACGTGTCACCAACCTTAACATTGTTGCAGACCAGGTACACCCCTTCATGACAACAATGTTTTCTGTGGCCTCTTTCAGCAGGATAATGCACCCTGCCACACTGCACACATTGTTTAGGAATGGTTTGAGGAACATGGAATTGTTCAAGGTGTTGCTCTGGCCTCCAAATCTCAGTCCAATTGAGCATCTGTGGGATGTGCTGGACCATCAAGTTCAATCCACGGCAGCTCTTCCTCACAACCTGGACTTGAAGGATCTGCTGATAATGTCTTGGTGCCAGATAGGACACCTTCAGGGGTCTTATAGAGTCCATGCCTCGGGGGGTCGGGTTGTTTTGCCAGCGAGCAGAGGACCAACAGCATATTAGGCAGGTGGTCATAATGTTGTGGCTCATCAGTCTTTGCTTAGAAATGTCTATTTTCTTAAATAGAACCATTGGATTTAACTTTTTTGCCATCACGTATAGTATTATGCTGACATGTAATTATTTAGGCTTGTTGATGTGTTTTTTAAAGCAATTTTTAAACTACCACTAATGAGCTATATGTTGCAGCAGTGACAGAATGCCCACATATTCTTTAAAGGTTTTTTTTCTTTAAAAATTGTTTATGGAGGGATACAGTACTTAAGTCGTTTTTGTAGCTTTCGTCTTTGTGCTTCTAAAGGAAAGCCTGTCCATTTTTGATCACATGGTGCCCTGCTTTATATTTTTACCAGAGCCAGACTCTGGGCCTCAACTTTGAGTGTGCTGTGCTCACTAATATTCAAATAATCCGTGTGATTATGGGAGTGGTTATTAAAATGAATATGGCCAGCAATGTGGAAACAGATGTCCGATGACCCACATCTGTGTGTTCCTGAGTGAGTGGATGTGTGTGTGTGTGTGTGTGTGTGTGTGTGTGTGTGTGTGTGTGTGTGTGTGTGTGTGTGTGTGTGTGTGTGTGTGTGTGGCCAGGCGGGTGTCTCACAAGGCACAGCTGTGGTCGGGCTGATGGGTCATGCACCCACCCGTTTATCTGTCCAGGATCTGTCCTTTGGAGACTAGAGCAATTCACTCCAGAGCAGAAAACAACATCCATTTCTAAGAACATACTAGGAACTTTTACAGTATTGTACAGCAATAGTACATTCCTTTACTTACAGATGAGCTCTGTGTTTCCTCTGTGTAGATGCAGATGGGCTGTTTTGCATGTGAAGGCATTCCCAGCTGCATATACAGCTGAAAAACAGCAAGATGTGCTGCAATATTGGAAAAATTATCAGAAGAGGGAACAGCCTCGGGAAAGTACGCACAGAGCGGCTGTGCTGTGAAAACACAAAAATTGAGTTTATTTCTAGCAGTAATTCAATTTGACCCAAAGTTACGGTCATCATTGCTTGCATGGCTCAGAATCGCAGGCATTTAAGTCATGTAAAATGTCTGTTAGCAATATAAATTATTTGTCTTTTTATTCTCACTGCATACCCACAGACCACCCAACATCCATTCACTGACAAAAAAATGGCTGAAATCACTAGCTCCATTCTGATTGGCCTGCTTTATGCAACATTTGGACAAAGGAAATTTTAATCAGTTCGTCTGGTGATGAAGTTGTCTAAAATAATTTAAAAAAAATATATATATATATTATTCAAGGTAACAAAAAATATTATTAATTCATAAATATCCTTAGGTCTTTGGGGAGTTGCATCATGTGACATTTTGAAACTAACTTGTCCTATCATAAAATGTCAAATTATCTGATATTATTGATATTTTAAGACACTTATTAACCTTGACACACAGTCATGAGGTTCTGCAGGGAGTCCTCTCTATAATTTAATTTCCTGTTTTGTGTATTTTGCAGCACATAACTTTGATTTGTCGACCAAAAGCAGTCCAAATATTAATAAGCACATATTATGAATATCAAATATTAATATTCATACATAAAAAACAAAACAATAAAAGACAATGCCAAACTATTTTTAATTTAAAAATGTCTTCATTATGATATCAGTTACTGTCTATCAATAAAAAAAAAAATACAGAAAATAAATGCTCATCATAGAAGAGGTGCAAAAATAGAAAATAGAGGTTGGTCAGATTACATGACAGTCAGACAGACAGGGTCTTTCTGTTTAAGTGGATGGTTTCTGTCTAGATGATGACTAGACTTTTTCCGCTAGTCGTAGCGAGACTAATCTTTTCGATTTTCTGTGTCCTTGCCCAACCTTCGTCACCTCATCCTCCTCTTTTTATCCTCGTCTCTCTTTGTTGCACACATCGCTGCACCGCAGCACTTGGGCATCATTCGGTGATTGACAGCTGGGGTCAGCATGTTGACACAGTACTCTGGCCCTGTCATCATGACTGTTCATCCCATGCTGGCCTGGGTTAGTGACAGACGCCGGAGGAGCCATTTACTCCCGCTGCTGTTAAAGGCCCATCATCATCGCATCGCAGCGGAGGGAGAGGATCAGTGTTTCCTGAAATCGTCTTCCTCCGACTGCCATAAATCAAAGGGAATCTGCGGGAACTTAATTAGCTTAATTGCTATGTTTGCTCTAACATAACACTGATCACTCTACCATTTGAGATACTGCATTTGAATAGGGATAAAACAGATGGTACACTGTCTTTTTTGCGCCCTTGTAGAAAATTGTTTGGAGAAGATGAGAAGTAGAGTTGGGGGGCAACGTCTTTAGTGGGGGTGGGATTTTTTCATCATGCTCTTTTTTCATCCTCACTGTGTTTTGATAGGTAAGAGAGTGTCATGGTATGAGTCCTCAGACCTACAATCAGATTTGTATCACATTTTCAGCTCAACGACTGAGATTCAACCCAGTAGTTCAAGTAAAGTAAAGTGGGATAGAAGTGGTCACTCACATAGTATCTCAAATCACTTTCACTTCCAAGTCTGCTGTCTAAAGCTGCTCAACCCCAAGTGCACCTCTTTTTATTCATTTATTTATGTGATGATTCTGCATGTTCAGTGGTGAATTAATTGTATCCATCTATGTGTACCTTAGCCACCTAAATAACAAGTTAAAGATGAAGGGACCAAGTAAATAGTCACTACATAGCCTTTTTTACGTCATGTGGTAAATGTCAAACTCTGGTAAGCAAAACTAGTTTTTGTAAATAAATAGTTATTTTGTAGTCATTTTGATATATTGTATTTTGGTATGCTATATTTATATTGTAGTAGTGTTTATTGATCAGTTTCAAAGTCTCAGCCTATCTCTGTTTACTTCAATCAAAATATCAATTTCAAATGTCTTAGCCTTAAAGAGGTAAATCATCTGACAGCATGTTCCTCTTGAGATTACCTCTGTAGTTTGGATTGTATAACAGAGCTGGTGTATGTGGGAGTGTAGCTGTGGTATTCATTTGTTTGCAGAATTGCTGCAGGAACCTTCTGCATGGTACACTGATGAATTTCAAAGATGTGCTTTCGCCCACTGAAACGCAACATGAAGAGCACTTTCATGGTTTGAGAAGATATAACATTACAATAAGGAGGAACAAGGGGAAAAACTTTATGTCTCTAATTGTTTTTTGAGTAGATTATATATTTCAGACTCCATTCTTCTCCATATCAACCCTTATTAGTGTTTTATAAACCTTTTTGCAAACAAGCCACTCATGATAAAAAGTAGGTCAACTACAAGCCACCCTTAAAAAGTTAAACACATTTTACTAACACAGACAGCAGCAAGCTACATCATAATGGGATAATATAGTCTACATTTATAAATGATTAAATTAGCAAGTGTGATAGGCTGTGTTGGATTCTGCATTTTCCCTTTCTCAAAACAAAACAAAGAGCGACCGGTTAAGTCCGAGACACAAACACTCATATGAACCGATTCTTCAGTGAATCGTTTAAAAGACTCAGGAGTTAACTGTTTGAATCTGCCTGATGGCCACTGAATCAACTCACTTAGGCTACTTAACTGCTGAAGTTTAGTATGCATCAAGCCTTAGGCCTACAGTAAAACATGGAATTCACTTAACGATATGACAAGGTAAAATAAATAAGAAAAAGATTAAAGAAAAAACGACAAATGCAAATGTAACCTTTATCTTATTTTCACTTACATTTTTGGGTTAATCTCGAGATTATAGCTTTGTAGGTAGGTCCTAGATTATTTGATCTATGAATCGATTTTTTTAACCAGTGAATCATTTATTTACATTTACAAACGAATCGATTCATAAAATGAACCGGAAATCCCCACGCTAGATTTGAGGGAGAGAAGTTTCTTTGCGTAATTTCGCGTTGCTGTAAAAGCGCAAGTCAGTTAAAACAGGCCTTATACGATAGAAAATACAGTGACAATACAGCGCTTTTGTAACTCTGCAGTGTTACTCGATGAAATAAGAAGAACCCTGATGTTGGAAAAGCAACACCGTTTGAAAACAGCGGAACTAACGTTACACTAGGCCTAATGAAAATGTAAGTAAGTTAAAGCGTCTCTACTTGTCAACACTGGTCAAAAATAACAGTAGCGCTAATGATTAACGTTAGACTTCATGTAAACGTGTGGTTTACAGATGTTGTAACTGACATGTTCTTAAAAATAGAGCAAAATGTTCAATCTCTGTTTTGTCATTGGTGATAAAACACGGTTCTATTTCTGGCGCGTGGGCGAAAGGCCTGTGTTTTGAATCCATTAAGTTTCTCTAGAGTTAACTAGTTGTCAGTGTTTCTCACAACATCTGACATGTTGATGTTGCACGGGGAAACAGCTGAGTAAGAACAGCACTCCACCTCCTCTTATTCACCTCTTGAGGTTTATAGAGCATGATATAAGATTTCTGTTTAGAAGAGAAGGGCAGTTGTTGGCTTTAGGAAGGAACTTGAAGTTTGTTTATACAGTAGGTCATTCATTTCGCTGTGCTTTTGTTTTGGTTTATGCATAGCTGTCAGTCAGTGGATTTCTAGGCAAAGCCTTCTAAGATTGCATCATTTGCAGAGGCTTTTCTCATGAGCTCAGTCAACTTTCTCACGAGATCAGACAAATTTGAAAACTTTTCATGTGTCTTACTTCCTCTTTCATAGGCAAGTAAAGCGGTGATCCTAATTGGCTTCACTGACTCATTTATGTACAAAAAAATGTTGATGACAGGCTGATTTTTAGATCTTGCTAAAGTGACGACAGAGTCTTTTTATATGGCATAAACAGTTACTTATTGTGGTTAGTTCATTTTGGTCTGCATTCTGTTTTCAACATTCTGTTTTGTTTTCCTTTGTTGACTTCTGCTGACAAAATATTGTGTGGGATTTCTGTCATTGTTGTCAGATGGATTTCAAATTATAGTTTGTGAGCTCGCAGAGCCTCAGGCAAGAAAACCGATACGGTTAGTATGTGATTAAAAAGGAATCAGGTTCTGATCACCCTGTCTGGGTTTAGTAGGCATAGTCTGGCTTAATGTCAAAAATACAGATTTATTATATTGTTGGTAGAATATGGCAGAACAAGTAAAAATCTTAACTACTGGCCTGACCAGGGGTCTCATTTATAAAACTGTGCGTAGGAACCTTACTAAAAGTGTACGTGCGCCCGAAAGCCAAAAATGGCGTACGCAAAGAAATATTCAGATTTATAAAACCGTTCGTACGCCAGAACCTGCACAGAATTCACTTTATAAATCCTAGTCAGCGGAAGATTGTGCGCACATGCGTCTCCTCCCCGAAATAACCATATATGGAGCTTACAACACCTCGTTTTACTATGCAGATCCTCATCTGCATATCATTTGCATATGATTATTCATCCACGTGATAACGTTTAACGGTACAAGACACATTACATTAATAAAAATCAAGTAGTTGCCTATCCTTGCCTTGTTTTTGAATACATAAATCAAATAGTGTAAAATACATTTCAGATAAAGTTTTTCTCAATCTTTTCCACTGGCCGAATTGTATTTTTAATTGATTTATATTTTAATGGAAACAGATAGGCCTTGGGCATTATTTGCACGAAACTGTTTTCTCAGACAATCTGGTATTATCATGATAAGCAATTATCTCTGTGGTTAAAACATTAAAACACAGCACGCCACAGGAAAAGTGTTCAAAAAACATCGCATCCACAACAAATATTTCTATTGATTGAATATAATTTTTTTTGTAACTTCTCAGTAATGATTTCATGTTTAAGTGTTTAACTCCATTAATTTGAATGGCATATTTAATCTAAATGTTTATATCAGAAGTAAAACATAGTTTAAACTAGATGTACCGAATGTACCGAATACAAAATATGACCGCCGCTCAGGCCTGCACTGGCTTTCCACAAAAATAAATGACGTGGAGCAATTTGGCTGTATTGCGTGTTTATGTATATACCTAAAAAAAGTAGTAGTATGTGCATGTCTGTCTGTGTGTGTGTGTATGTGTGTGTGTTTGTGTGTGCGCATGTGTGTTTGTGTGTGTGTGTCTGTGCATGTGGATTTGTATGTGTGTGTATGGGTGTGTGTCTGTGCGTGTGGATGTCAGTGTGTGTGCATGCTTGCGTTTGTTTGTATTCCTGCATGTGTGTGTGTGACAGTATCATCCTAAACCAGCAACCCTTCGCTCAACAGCACCATCTACAGGCCGATGAGTGTACAGTCACTAAATGTGCACATAAATGAATTTATTTTATACCCCCCCATGGATGAAATTCTTCGAAACTTAGCATACCCCCAGAGGATGTCAAGTTAATCATACACATGAAATATGGTGCAGTTCTGAACATCTCCACTGAAGATAGGGGCGATTAAAGCAGAATAATATTGCATTTTCATTTTTTATGGGAAGGGGCGCAAATCACAAATGAGTGATTATGGGCTAGGTTGATGTGGGCCCTTAAGACCAACATACCATAAAAATTTCTTCATCCTCGGTTCGACGGTTCAAGTAGTTATTTAGGAAAAACTGCATTTTTTGGGTTTGGGGGGGCCCAGCGCGGGGGGGGAGTGGCCCCCGGGGACCAAACGAAATTTTTCCGTAAAAGTCTAGTGGGGCTACATGCCCACCAAATTTCATGTTCCCCGGTGTTTCGGTGTCCCTGGTATCGTTGACGGAAAATTCAGTAGATTGACGGGAAAAAAAAACTAAAAAACGTTGACAATGGATTATGGGCTAGGTTGATGTGGGCCCTTAAGACCAACACACTTTGCAAATTTCTTCATCCTCGGTGCCACGGTTCAGGTAGTTATTTAGGAAAAACTGCATTTTTTGGGTTTGGGGGGGCCCAGCGCGGGGGGGGGAGTGGCCCCCGGGGACCAAACGAAATTTTTCCGTAAAAGTCTAGTGGGGCTACATGCTCACCAAATTTCATGTTCCCCGGTGTTTCGGTGTCCCTGGTATCGTTGACGGAAAATTCAGTAGATTGACAAAAAAAAAAAAAAAAAAAAAAACTTTGACAATCCCTATATGACCATAATAATTATTTTATTTATTTAAACTGTTATTTGCGTCAGTTTCACTAAACGGCCCAACGCGCCTGCTGGCGCGGACATTTAAGAAGGGATGGATATTTGCTTCAAGTGATAGGCTTGGTGAGTGAAATTATATTTGTATTATCTTTCTGTATATGTTTAATTTTCTTTAGATTTTCTGTCTAAAAGTGACCAAAAGACATTTAACTCCAGCTTACTATCGGTGTCGTCAAACTGCTCCATCTCCAAAACGTTCGTACGCATAGGTCAGAGTTTGCGTGCAGGTGCGCAACTTTTCCCGTCAAGTTTGTTTTTATAAATCACAACTTTTGCGTCGGAAAATAGAAAATAGATTAATTTTACTTTAATTGAAAATTAAAAGTTTGTGAATCAACTAATAGTTTAAATAGTTTAAACAACTTAATTATACAATGTGTAAGTTTAACTTATATAATATATAAGTTATATATTATAGTAATGAGATTGTTTTAATGTAGTTTTAATTGTTTTGTTTTGCATCACGAGACTAGTTCCCAGCATGCTTTGCAAGAGACTGCATTGGGAGAGTACATTTAGGGATTAAGTGTTATTTTATGTGAAAGACATGTTAATGTTTAATGTTCAGTTATGTTGGTTATTTGCAGGAGTTTTTGTAATGTTTTTGAATATTGTGGTTATTATATATTTGTGCTGAAGAGTGACGCTTGTGCTTAGTGAGTATAACTATAGCAAAGTCAGAACTGACACCAGTCTTTTCTTATTTGTTCATTATACATTGCATATTCACCAAATACATACATGAATGAAACGGCGTGTTTAAATATTAGAAAACTAATTAAACCTCAGTAAAAAAAAAAAAAAAACTTTTAAACTTAAATTGTTAACTTAAACTTAAAAATGAATTTAAACATATTAGAGTAAATGAATGTGATCTAAACCAGCTAAATTGTGTTAATCTAATCAAACTGATTTATTTTGGATGAACTAAATTAAATTGTGTGTAAAAAACTTTTTTTCATTTAAATTATTTTTTTTGAGTTGTCTTTACATGCGATTTATCAGCTTCAGTCAGGCACATGCAAAAGCGTGCAGATAAAGACAAGGTTTCACGAAAGAGGATGTGTTTATGCAACACAGTTCTTGCTTTTTGTTATGATAAAATGTTTCTTCACTAAGTGTCTCTGTTCCCTTAGATAAAAACTCTCTTCTGAGCTTCCTATTTCTGTTAGGAAGCTTAAGGGCTGTTGGGTTACCGGCAGTTCTGTGAAACAACACTTCGTGTCTATGATGATATAAGTGATATCTGCTTGTCCTTTTGCCTGTCCGCTCTGGCTATGGAGATGGAAGGGTGAGGCGGAGGTGAAAGCTTTCCTGTGAGGAGGTTCACCTTGTGGAAAATGACGCTGTCTGGAGACCTGACCCAAAAGTTAACTTGGTAGAAAAGGCAAGAGCGGATAGAGAGGTCTCTGGAAGAAAATACTGTAGCTTTCTCAGTGTGTGTGTGTGTGTGTGTGTGTATGAGCAGAATTTTTCCCCTTTCCATAGGATGATCCTTAAACATCCAGAAACTTCTCATTTGTTCAATATTTTTTAAACATTTC
The DNA here is from genome assembly GCF_951802725.1 of Rutilus rutilus. Classification (NCBI taxonomy): domain Eukaryota; kingdom Metazoa; phylum Chordata; class Actinopteri; order Cypriniformes; family Leuciscidae; genus Rutilus; species Rutilus rutilus. Next base: position 26,166,011 of record NC_140226.1, on the reverse strand, counting down.
AAATAAATATAAATTTACATTTTACATTTATTCATTTAGCAGATGCATTTATCTAAAGCACCTAACACATTATATATTTCACTTGCTGCTATCTAACACTAACTTTGTTAATCTCTAATTAAAAATAAATAAGTATTATAATTAAATGTAATCTTTAGCAAATCTCAAAATGAATATCCATTTTTCATACTGTACATCATAATGCTGTGATGCCTTAATTTGTAACTTTTCAACAATTATTTGTTTAGTGTTTTATTTTTATTTTATTTATTTTAGACAATAGTAAATATTTATTCAAATTATAAAAAAATAGCCTACTTATTCAGAATTATTTATATTTAGCCAGAATTTTAATAACTGTTATTGATAATTACTGTATCCCTACAAAAAAGTTTCACAAATGACTTTTTGTGTTTTAAGAAAGTTTAATTAACAATTGTGAGAGAGTTACACTGTAAAAAAAAAAATTGTTTTGACTGAAAAAACTGTTAGTTGGTTAATTATATTTAATTTTACTGTAAAATGTATGGTTTTTGGAAGTCAAAACTGAATTATACAATATAATTTGTGCTAAAAAACAACAACAACAACAACCTGCAAAAGCACATTCCCAGAAGTTTGGCTTTTCAGTTTATTTATTGTATTCCGAGTATTTATTAGGGGCCAAGCACTGAAAGTGTGTAGGCACCTATTGAAATCGTTGCCGTTCTTATTCTTCTTCTTCCGCCATGGAAGTCTATGAACCGCTTGCGGGAAAGTTATGAAATTTGGCACAGAGATAGAGGATAGTCTGAACTGTCACTATAGCAAATTTGGAATCTCTAAATCAATCCCTCTAGTGCCACCAACTGTCTAAAGTTTCACTCACGTTTAAGGGCTAGGGGCATAACCATAAGGGCTAGAAACAAAATTCGATTGCATCATATAACGTCATTTTGCGTCATGAAAATCTTTCCGCCATTTGGATTTTTTATGAAAACACATTTTTTCGAACTCGTCCTAGACAGTTGCTCCGATTTTCACGAAAATGTAACCAGATCATCTTCAGACCATGTCGACAAAAAGTTATGGAATTCAAGTTGATTCGTCAAACCGTTCTCGAATACTGCGCAAACTAATTTTACGTAGTGCTTACAAAAACAGACGTAAGGCTGTATCTCCCTAACTATTATCGTATATTCAGACCAAACTTGGTACATGTCATAACAAGCAGGACCTGAGGCAACATGCTGCGTTTCGGCACAGCGCCACCTACTGGTCCGGAGATACGAAAAATGGCTATTTTTGCATATAGCTTTTGAACAGTTTGTCCAAAAATCATATAATTGATCTTGTTAGATTTGGGGCGTCATGTCGAGTCAAATAATATCCAATTTTCCCATAGCAGCCATTTTGGACGTCGGCCATTTAGAATTTTGTACTAAAATGCTGTATTTTATGAACTCATGATGAATGTATCGTTACAAAACTTGGTATGGGTCATCAGCACAATGCTCTGAAAGAGTCTGAGAAGTTTCGGACTAAAAAATGATTTACATGTTTATAACTTTGGATTTGGTAGACTTATTTTCACGGGAGTCATCTCTTTACATTCCTGAATCCTTGCCGAGTCTAATGATACCAAACATGCTAGGTCTTGCCTTATGGTTAGCGCAATGTTGTAAATTAGCGCTTAAAAAAACATTTGCCAATATCTTCGAAATCGTTAGACTGATCGAGACAAAACCACAGTAGGAAGTTCGAAAACATAGGTCATTGGCCATTCACTATAGTCCAAATATCAAAATTTTTATTGTAAATGGCACAAAAATCATATTTTATGCTCTCATACATATAAATGTTTTTAACTCCAAAACAAAATGTTTCACAAATTTTCAAAAATTTTCACCAAATATTTTCACCGTAAGACTTTCGTTCATCTTCGGAACTCAAATTAATATATTTTTGATGAAATCTGAGCGCTGGCTCACTCCTTCATAGGCTTCTAGGTAATCGATATCTGCCATCTCAGAAAAGTTAGTAAAGACATCGTTAAAATAGTCCAAGTGACCACAGTGGCTCAACCTTAAGTTTATCAAGCGACGAGAATACTTTTTGTGCGCAAAAAAAACACACAAAAATAATGACTTTATTCAACTATTCATTTTCTTCTGTGTGGGCCTTTTGAGTGAGTTCACGTAGTGTAACAGTGCAGCGCTTCTGGGTTGTACGTCAGAACGTAGGCTCACTATTGGCCGACGCTGGTCATGTGTGTGATGCTGGCCAATAGTGAGCCTAGGGTGAGTAATTACTGACAGAATTTTCATTTTTGGGTGAACTAACCCTTTAAATCATATTTTTAGTTACTGTATATATGATCTTACAGCCATTTTGCCTAAAATCATCTTTAAATGTCTTTAATTGCTCATTGTTGCAGTTGGTCTGACACTCCCAGCAATGTTGGCAAGTCTTATCGTCTTTGCGCTTGGCCCCGATAATTGCTGCTTGCAGCTATAATTTGAGCTTTAAATTGCTATAAGTTGAGATATTGAACTTTAAATTGCTATAAATTGAGATTGTGAGTATAAATCATTTTAAAGTAATTATTAGCGGGCACCAGCAGCAATTTGTCCAATTTGATGAACTGAATCAAATGTGTAAATATACAATGAAAAGTTCCTCCAAAGCAGCTACAATGGGTGAGGTTGTATTTCACACGGCTCATTCCTCCACATGTCCCTCGGGGCCTTCACAAGACCTTAAACCTCTGGCACTTATCTAATTAGCTCAGGGAAACACTGAATTATTAAAGTCGCCTAAATCATTCAGAGCACGAGCCTAATGTCTACCGTGTTCACAGGAGGTAGAAGGACGCGGAGCAATAATGTCACTGCCTACCGTCCAGCTGTCAGGATGATTGTTCATCTGAAGGCATTTGTCACCAGCATCAGTTACACCGGTGATACCTCGTTCAGTGTAACTTTACCCAGACATTCTCTAACACGCCATGTCCTTTACATATCAGAGTTATTTAAACTGTGATATTAGTGTTTTTGGCAACTTCATCTTGAGTATAAGTCTGGGAACAATCATCATTTTTGTCCCCTTCCAACAGCTGGAAACGTTTGCACTTACTTTTAATGCGTCATTGTAAACACAACTCATCTGAGGGCCAAAAAAATTAAATAAACAGCTTTCCCAGTCATCCTATCTGAGTGTTCAGACAGGCCAAGGCAATGATAGTACTTGTTTAAAGAAAATAATGCATCAATGCTGTCGAATCCATCAATAGATTCTTTCTTTAGCAGTATTTGTCTGTTTCTTAAAGTCTTGAGAGAATGGTAAGTGGTCTGAAGTTTTGTCCCACTGACCTTTCCTGGCAGCAGCTGATATTGAAGCTGGAAAGAACAACAAATTTAGGTTTTATGTAACCACTTGGACTAATATTTGTGGACATAAACCTCTCCAAGTCGAAGTTTCTCTGGCCCACTTGATTGATTCCAGAGAGACATCTCAAGGCCATTTCACATGAATCAGGGCTTCAGCGGATCTCCCAGCTCGTCATTCGCCACTTTGACCTCCACATGAAAAACATTGCAGATACCGTCAGTTTTGTGAGGTTGTTAGTTGGTTGCTAAAACAACAGAATTGAACATGAAATGCTTTTATAGGCATATTTACATTGTTGCAGATAAACACTCAACAGACTTGACAAAGATAGTTATCGTGCCTCCAGGCTGATCTTATTGGTCCGTTGTGTGGGTAGGCCTAATGCTATACAGTAGCTTGCCGTTTTGCTTCATAAGGCTGCATGATATAGCTATTGAAATAAAATCGATGTAATGCGATCATATTGCGAAGGCTATGATTTAATTAAACAAGTATAAACACTGTATGCCAGCAAACCACAAAATAAAAGCTTTAATGTTTGAAAATGAAGAAATAAAGAGGTAAATATTAGTATTGCAGTTTTACACCAATGCCAAAAATAACATTATTTGGAAAAATTTTATGAACTAGTTTTTCTTTTAACAGTAAAATAGTAGGCCTATTATTGAAATATTTTTTTTATTTTATTAAACTTAAAAAAAAAAAAAAATTCACACTAAAAATCTTATTATTTTATAGTCTTACTCTTGAGTGGGTCAAAAATTAGGAATGTGGCCTAACTAAATTCTGTTCACTGTATGGTTTGAGTCATTTAGCTCTAAAAGGATGGTTTGCACTTAAAAAGTCTTCAGAGTACAATGTCATTTTTCAGCTTTTAAAATGATTATTTTTTAATGCATTTGCACTCAACAAAATCACCCTATAATAATTCTAGAATGATTATTCTTTCCAAGCTATTCAAGTCATCTTGTGAAATTATATCGCAATATATGTTGCAGAACAATGTCAGTATTTTTCAATATCTTGCAGCCCTACTCCATAGAGTTCAATGCATTAAGGAACATTGACACAAGTCATGTGAAAGTTCTGTCACAGCAGCACGGCTATATGGATAGTTTACAGTGACAAAGAAATAAGGACGTAAATAAATATTTAGGCATTCAAAAGCAGCTCAAAGCTTTTTTGGAAAGCTAATTTGTTAACAAGTGAATTTGTTCACAAGAAATTATCAAGTGAATTTGTTAACCCCCCCAACCAACCCCCAACCCCATTTTATGGCATACTAAGAGTTTAAGAGCAAAAAGCTGGAGAAAAAAACACTGTGAAGTAAATGAATGTATAAACAAATGACATAAAATGACATTACAAATCTCGAGGCGTTGAGGCAAGCATCCTGCTTTAACCTTGTTAATATGCCTCCCACCCCCACTTCATTTCAATTAAGAAAATTACTTTTTAGTTCAATTAACAATAATTCATGCTTAACTGAATAAAATTTATTAAACAATTAAGGCAGGCATCAAGAGAGTGTGAGCAATGTGATTAGAAGACAACAATGTGAGCTCCTGGTGGAAGGCGATGCTGGATGAGAAAATGAAAGAAAGGAAGCTCAAGAAAGCAAGGTGAGCATAAGAGACTTTCATTGCCTCCGTTGTGCTTGATCTATTACAGATTAAATGTGCCACCATGGTTTGGAATACAAAGATTGTATCCTTCTTTCCCCTTGGGCAATGTCTTGCCTTTCAAAGAATATTTTACCCATATTCTGTTCTTTACAAGGATATAATGAGCACAGGCGGCGTTTCAGATACGTGCAGCAGCTCAATTTAAAGCTGTTTTCCCTTGAAGAACACATTTAAATATGTTCTTTGTTTTAAGTAACTGTTCGCTCGCTCTCCTAATCATGGCGGCCCATACCCGACCGAAATGATTTACGCATCCACAATCATTGGATAATCCCCACTGTCATTACTCCAGGCATCTGCTCTGTCACAGCGCTAAGAGCTTTTGGCTGCGCTTCTGCGAGGTTATTGTGCTCTCCTGTAGTGAGACCGACCTGCCTTCATTCCTCCGAGTTCAACTTTAAGTCAATGGAGTAAAATGAGGATTTTAGTGATCATGTAGAATGTAGAGGTGGTTTATGTGGGTCGGTGTTAATGTTACCCATGAGCATGGGTCTTGGACAGAGAACAGCCAATGATGCTGAAGTTGACGGCCTCTTACACAAATGCCATAGTTGCTACAGCTTCTATTAGGACTGCAAAATCACAATATATATATGTATATGGGAAGCTTATCTGTTTTGTTTAGTTGTGCGACAGTCTATAGCAGAGTTAAACAGTTTCGTCATAGTAATGGTTTTATTTTGTTGTGCTGTTTTTTTAATTTTATTTTTACGACAGTGGTGGCTATACCAAGTTAAAACGGTTTTATCATAGGAATGGTTTGGTTTTTCCGAGGCCGGGTCGCGGGGATGCCCAGACTTCCCTCTCCCTAGACACTTCCTCCAGCTCTTCCGGGGGGACAACGAGGCGTTCTCAGGCCAGCCGGGAGACATAGTCCCTCCAGCGTGTCCTAGCGGAAGAAGATGGATGGATGGGATGGATGGTTTGGTTTTTCTGTTGCTGTTTTGTCTTATTTTTTTATGACCGTGATGACTATAATAAGCTAAAAATAGTGGCACTTTTTGCTTGAATTCATTTTTGGATTTTTGCTTTTTGCATTTATTTAATTTAAAACAGTTTTGTCATAGTAACAGTTTTGATTCGTCGTTGTGGTATTTTGTTTTGTTTGTTTTTTGACAGTGATGGCTATGCCAAGTTAAAACAGCTTAAAATATAGTAATAGTTTTGTGACTAGTTGCTAATACTAAATTAACACCGTTTATTATACTAGCAGTTTTGTTGTGTTTTATTTACAGTTATATTTCATTTGCTAATAGAGTGCAACAGTCTTTTTCAGTAGCGTTGGTTCCGGAAGTATTTTTTTCCGATCCTTTCTCCCTTAGGGATTTCAAAAAAAAGTATTTGTTTAATAAGTGAAGTGAAGTGACATGAAGGCCAAGTATGGTTACCCATACTCGGAATTTGTCCTCTACATTTAACCCATCCAAGTTAGTGCACACACACATTAGGAGCAGTGAGTAGTAAACACACACACTGCAAACCGTGGGCACACACACTGTTAGCAGCGGGAAGCCAATTTTGCTGCGGCACCTGGGGAGTGATTGGGGGTTAGGTGCCTTTCTCAAGGGCACCTCAGTCGTTTCCTGCCGGTATTGAGAATCGAACCCGTGACCTTCAGGTTACAAGTCTGACTCTTAAACCTTGTTAAAACGATATAAGCATGGACCAATCCAACCAGCTGCAAGGTGAATCATAACATTACAAACTTTGATTTGAAGCAAAACATTTTTGAAAATTACAAAAATACAAAGGTACAAGACTGTGTACTTAATGGCTTTAGTGAGGGAAATAACTACAATCCAATGAAGCCTTGCATGGAGAAATATAAAACTGTAAATTAGGGATGATATGAAAATTTTGCCTATACTGATAATTCTTAATATCTTAAAGCCAATAACAGATATATTGGCCAATAAATCTAAATCCAATTTTTTATACACATTTTTAAAGCCTGATTACAAAAACAAAAGTCTCACCATTCAAATCACCATGTTTTGTTTTATGCTTTGTTTTAATTTACTAGATATTGTCGATATCTAGTAAATGAAACCTAAACATATATGTATACTGCAATCATCTCTTTTTCTGAAAATGTATCACACTCTCTGCTGGTCTGTCATTCATTTGCTCAGTTTTTGTCTGTCAAATTAATTAAACGCTTAGGGCCCTATCTTGCACCCAGTGCAATTGACTTTGTACACCGACGCATGTATCATTCCTATTTTGCACCCGACGCACAGCGGACTTTTCCCTCGACAGACGCACGTCGGTAAATTAAGGAATGAACTTGCGCTTCCGGGGGCGGTTCTGCGAAAAGAGGAGGCGTGTTCCGGCGCAAATGTTCCCTAGTGCTATTTTGCAGTTCCAGAAAACAATTTTGCCACAGACCAGGAAAAACCTAGTCTAAAGTCAGTGGCGCATTCAGATGCTCTTGTAAGGGTGCATGCTTGGCTATAATGTAGCGTGTGCACAACGCGCATACACTTTGCTTCTCTCATCTACACACAGACGCAGAAGTTGGCATTTTTGCAAACCATACATAATTACAAGGAAAAATATTCCACATGTGAGGGTAGGGCTGCACGATTTAGGGAAAAAGTCATATTGCGATAATAGAGGTCAATATTGCAATTGCGATTTGCGATATAATAAGCAAATATTTTCATGAGTCAACTTGCTTGGTTCTCAAGGAAAATAAATGCACACACAGATTAGTGATAATCTGCCTAAAGAAAAAAGTTCTTTAGTCAAGAGCAGTGAGTGTTTTTCTCTGTTCCCTTTGTTCTTTGATTAAAGCAGCACTCAGTAGCTTCGGGATTTCTTCGCTGTATTCTCACTTTTTGCTCGCAGGTTTCTCTCTAGAGCTCCCCCCACAGCTTCGGAATAGATATTTGACAACACTGTTGTAAAAACTCTTTGGTGATTCTCAGACACCAGAGGCTAGTAGATCAACGACATCAAAGCAGATGGGACATTCTTTAAAACGTCTTCTTCCTTCGGGTTCGGACAGCGTGAGGGAGCGCAATAATGACAGTATTTGAGCAGATTTCTTTTGGCCGTAAAGCAATTGTTTACATCGCGAGACCTGATATCACGCGATACTTCCTGCCGCGGCGGCCGGCGGCCCGCCGTCTCAAAGTTGCAAGTGCGAATTTTCCGCTCACGGGCACCAGGGGGGTGCGAAACGGCCACCATTCAACCCGAAATAAGTAATATAACCATTCAAATGACTCCGAAGCTGTTCAGTTAAGGTAAAAAAGTTACTTAGTTCACCTTTAACTTTAGCGACAGATATAATTAGTGGCTACTGTGTACTGTCCCTTTAAGACCAGCTGCTGCTGTCGAGACGCGGATCTCACACGCGCCTCATTCTCTCACGAGTCACAACTCTTCACGTTCATCATAAGACTACTCTTATGTTATGAAGATACTCGACAAAAAGACATTTTGGCATAATTGTGTGTGTTATTGTTTGTTCAAGTCCGAAAGAGAACTGTATTCTGGCATGCTGTTTTGTGCGCACGCACGATATTAGCGCAAGTCTTTCTGTGTGTCACAGTCAGGACATTCACAGGCAGCGCGTTCATTTTGGCAGACATGCGTGTTGTTCGTTCTACCGCGAAAGAGAACTTGATACTGGCGCGCGTCAATCTGTGGGTCGTGTGTGTGTGTGTCAGGAGGACATTCACTGACAGCGCGTTCTTTTTTGTCTTATCGCGCATGAATGGTTTAAAAGCTTTTGCATGAATAAGAGCGGGATCATGTAACACTAGCCAAAGGATGCCAAAAAATGGTGCATCAGATGCTAACAGATGCTGCGTTAATTGCCTTAACAGCGCTAATTTGTTTATTTAATATAAAATCGCAGCATTTTGCGTCATATAATAGCGTAGGCTTGACATCGCGATTACGATACGATTAATCGTGCAGCACTACATGAGGGAAATCATTGTGGTGTCCATGAAGATGTGAAAAAATAGGCATAAATCTAGCTTACACATTTACCAAAGTTATTATACGCCTGTTTAACCGAAGCTAATTTGGGTGGGTTTCTCCCATCCCCATACAATGTCACTTCTCTGTCTTTTACGGCCCTGACGAGAACGTTGGTCTTCTCGGCTGTGAACCGCTCCTGGCGTGCGCCTCTGGCAAATCCACCGTTATAATAGCAATCCGCCATGGAACAAGCGCTCCTGTTCTTAAAGGGAATGTGAGATGTCGCTTTGATTGGTTTATTTCATGTTACGCCCAAACCACACCTATGAGTAATGTAGCTACTTCAGACCAACCCATTTTAGATTTGCGAGAGCCACGAGATCCGCCCACAAAGTTACTTTCGTTCTGCGTTTGATACTTGCATTTCAGATCGTTAAAATAGGGCCCTTAGGCTATTCGTTTACTGGCTTCAAGTTCATCATAAAGGAAACAACTTATATTCAAGGATTTTTCTGAAAGATTTCCTGATAAACCTTGAGCTCATATACATCTTTAAAAAACTTCATATAGTCTGAACATTTATTCAAATGGTTGCTTCTTTTTATTTTCCATGTAGTGCCCTTCGAGATGCCCTTTTTTCTTTAATATTTCTATCAAATGAAGGTTATTCATTCATCATTCAGTCTATCAAGTCCTTTCTTGAAGCTTATATTGCTCCAAGTGTCCTTGGAGTTGTCTAAACTAGAATGCATTTATAAAGACTTCAATCCCATCATATATCAGTCTTTATATTCGCTAACACGCATTCATTTCTTTCATTCAGGAATAAGTGTTTTCACAATCTCTTATGTACCTATTTGTTTTCTTATTATCCCTTGATGTGTCAGTAAGACAGTGATTTGCTCTCCAGTTTGGATGAATTACAGCAGGGATTTGGATGACTCTGGTCCAACAGTGAGTGATTGAGATGAATGATCTTTTATTGTCATCCATTTTGTGGATATGATGGGGGAACACATTGTGACCCTCCACTCCAAGCCACTGGAGGCCACGCTGGCAAAGGGGAGAAATGATGATTAAAGACGGAGGAGCCCAATTGCAGAATGTGGTTTAATGAAGCCCAAATGAAATTAATAACCCCGTTGTCCCAGCAGAAGACCAACACAAATGAAAATATGTTATGGGAGCTTAGCGTCTCCCAGATTGTTCATGTTTCAAGGTGATAAGGATACTGAAAGTTTTGCCCGGTAACCCAGAATTTGAAAGAGTTCTGCTATAATTAAGAAGCTCACTAGACAGTAAAGGACAAACTAGTTCTGGAGTCGAGAAATCATTGCCCTAATGGATTTATAGGGTACAACAAGGCAAAAGGCTCTTATTTACTTTTATTTTTATTCAATTTTGCTGCATTTTTAATGATCCATAAGCTCATTTTGTCTAAAATTATTGATAGTCTTTTAAATATGCATTTATTGAATTTTGCAGATTTATATACAGTAGTTAATAAGAATCCCTGAGCTAAGATATGTTTTGAGAAATGTATTGTTTATGTTTGATTTTATTATTTTTCCTTTTGAAGGTGATTAAATCAGTAGTTTTACAATAAGTGAATGAATAGTAGTACACTGTAAGGTAGTCAGAGATGGATGCCAAACCTAGATGTCTTCTGAATGTAATGCATTTATTTTTTTGTTCGTCATAAACTTTGGGACCAGAATTTATTTTTTGTTTCCGGTTCCCTGTTCTCCTGTACCTAATCTATTGTTTTAGCTGTTGTGATCTGATATGATCTCTTTCACTTAATTACTCATTAATTTGGTTCTGACCAACTGGTTAATGAACAGTGTGCCTTGGTTAGCTATTATTGTTGAACATAAACTATTCTAGTAACTGATCACAAGGACATTGAGACCATTGGGACAGTGAGTACACTCTCAGGAATCACGACGATGCCATGGTATCCATTCATTTCAGGGAAGGTGTCTGACATTGTATGAAGCATGATGGAAAGCAATTCATGTGTGTGCATGCAATATGGCTGAGCCTCCTGACTCTCTGAGCGAGTGTATGGGCTCTCCAGGCTGCTAACAGCAGGGGAGAGCAGTGATGAGCTCATTCCTGTCCTACTGGCAGGAAGGAAGCAGACTCCAGACTCACAGGCCCCAGGCCTCAGGTGCTGCTGCGCTGCTCATTTAGCTCCTGGCTGCTTTGAGAACACACCAGAAACCACCGCAGGCAGACCAAAACCTGCTCTGAGATGATCAGGATCACCTGCAACAAACAAAGACTACTAAACCGAAGAGAAGCTCTCACTTATTATTTGATTTCTACCCCATAGGCTTTTCAGTATTAGGATGTATATCAATTAGCACGGCCTGTTAGCCCTGGCTGGTAAAGGCCGTAATTACACTCTCTGAAGGAAAAAAGCATATATTTTTCTTTTGTCGGGCCATTCAAAATCATCTGTGTATTCTAACAAGACTTCTCTGGCGTGGGAGGCAGGCGCGCTAACAAGGACGCTAAAGACCACAGCCGATAGCGTCAGTCGCTATAGCGTGCCTCTTTAGGCCAGGGGAGTGAGGTTTACACGGACCCCCCTAAATCTCACCCCCACCCGGGTCAACTGCACCAAATGCAACTGGTCCTACTTGACCTGCTCCGAGCAGGACTCAAACCGCGTGGGAGGGGGGCGTGCTAACAAGGATGACGTAGCCTCTAGCGCGCCTCTTGTGGCCAGGGGAGTGAGGTTTACATGCACAGCTCTTACTGGCCTACGTCCGTTACATTAGCAAATCTAAAAGTGAATCCATTTGAGTTTGATTCAATTTCATAATCTTCATTATAATGTAACTTGTGATGCCTAATTTTACTTGTAGATTTTAAAATAATAGATTTAAAAAAAAAAAACTTTTTTTTTTTTTTTTAGGAATATAATATAGAATTTTAATATCAGACATTTATCAGCTGAAATAATGATTGGCTTGTTCTGTCGACCACTTAACTTTGTGCGTCCTTAACCGTTGTTGGCATGGATCTTTCACAAAAATGTAAAAATATCAAAGCGTTTTAAAAACGTTTACTAAATAACAAAACAGAATGTGTTTTTTGGAATATTTTGATATTTTATTAATCACTTATTAACAGTCTACATGTACATTGTTGGATATAAAAAAATCTTTACACCCCTGTCAAAACAGCTGTTGTTTTTTATGTAAAAAATTAAACAAAGATAAATCATGCCAGGACCTTTGCACGTTTAATGTAAAAATGTAACGTAATTTTTGCATTAAAGGTGCAAAAGTTCTTATGTCATTTATCTGTTTAATTTTTTACACATAAAAACAGGGGTGTGTAGAGTTTTTATATCCACTGTTATTCTCCTGTATCTGATGCCATTATGTACGCTAAATGCATATTCAAAAGGTGACGCATAGCCTAGTGAATGAGATTTATTAAAACATGGGCATGATTTCAATCTTTAGCAATGTTTCCAAGAGCAACTCTGACTGAAATGTCCCTTTTTGGCAGTGCTAGCGTGAGAGTGAACAGTGAGGAGGATCTGAACTCGCAGGTGTTGTCACCTCAGGGAACAGGCGGCCAAGACAAAGACATCTGACAGGAGACACGTCTCACCTACTGTCAGGTGTCTGTTACACTGAGTCTGACACAGATGATGGCTCCCTACGCAACTTCTACCAAAACTGATGAGGGGGATTCATTTGCTCTTCGTTATCACAAGCTCACATGTGACGTTAAGGCGTTAAGCAGTCTTCAGCTTTCCTTCATTTGCACACAAGCTATGTCAGTTGTACAAACAGTCATTTGTCAAGTCGATGTTATTGTGCGATTATTGGCTAGGCCAAGTTTTAATAAACTTTCAACATTTTAATAAAACAAATAAAACTTTTTTTGGACACTTGAAGGAATATTCCAGATCAGTACAAGTTCAGCTCAATCAGCAGCATAATGTTGATTACCACAAAAAAATAAAATAATTTGTTTTAAAAAAAGCAAAAAGTAAATGGGTTGCAGTGAGGAGCCAATCTTTAAATGTTGAAATACTCACCGTTTCAATAGAAGAGCCACAGGACCAGCATTATTTTAGTATTATTTATATACTATTATAGTATATTACATTTCATTTATTTAATTGTTTAATAATAATTTATTTAGCTTAATTTTTTATTTCAGTTTGGGTTTTAGTCATTTTTAATACTTCAGCTTAAACTTATTTCTGTTACTGGCCGAGGCAACATTTCTAAGTTTAATATATTTTCATATTTATTTCAATTACTTAAAATAAGTTTAATATTTAAAAAAAAACAAAATACTGCATAATATGTAAAGATGTGTGGTAATCCCTGAAAATCTTTTTCTGTGTAAAGTTATATCCAGTTTTACAACTTTTCTTGCCATGACAACACTAAGCCAGACATGCAAAAACAAACTAATGATTTAAGCTTTACAGCTCAAATAATGTTAATAATACGTTTTAACACAAATATTAATGTAAGTGTTTTTTATAAAGTTATAAGCTTCACATTTTTGCTTTTAAACCTTTAACAGTGGTGCCTGAACTTTGTTTTTAGTTTTTTTGGGTGTCTAATTTTTTGTGTGGAAATCAACATTGTGCCACAAAACCCATCGATTCTGAGTTTAACTCAAATTGAACCTGGAATATTGCGCACACGTGAATATCTAAATTTAGTTTCATGTTTTTTTTTTTTTTATGCAGGTCTTCGCTGTCCTTTACAGCTGTCACGCTTTCTTTCAGCATTAGCTACATCTGATAAAGTGTTGGTCAGTTTGGCTCGACATTTCTCTGTTACGCGATTCGCTCACAGCTGTCAACCCCCGCCCGATCGGTTTTACCTCCGCCGTCGTTCACTGTTAGTGCAAGTGCGCTGCTGCTAATCACAGCCATGTCCTCATCTGCCAAACAGCCACATTGCTAGGAAGCTCAAGCTCAACAGTGGAGCTCCTGCCAATTTTAGTGCCACTCTTGGTGGCAGCAGCAACACCTGTGTCATCTGAGACTTCTGACCCGCGGTCTGTTTTCCCTCTCTGTCTCCCCTCCCTTCTCTCAATCACTCGCTCCATTGTTTGTCTTTTCAGCACAACCTGAGTCATACACAACAAAACATTTTTTTTTTTTTTTTTTTTTGTGGTTTTGGAAGCTGAGAGATAGTGAGGGGGGAAAGAGAGAGAGAATGAGCCCCAGATCTGGGAAGTCTTTCTCTCTCTCAGGTGACTGGAATGCCATCAAGGACATTACTTTAGCCTGTGCAGGTGTTGTTTGTTGAATTCTCGACAAGGGCCTCTGGTTTAGGTGTCGAAAGACGACCTGGCTAACCAGTTTTAACTTCTGTTTGTTGTGTGTCTCTGTCTGACAGGCTGCAACTGATTTGGGACTCAACTGCAAAGCACTTCATCTGCCAGTAATTTTCAGTGCACATTATTCAAGTGTGATTGTTTTTGCCATATTTCTTTTGTGCGTTTAAAAACAAAAAAACAAATTGAACGTATTCTTCTTGTCGTTCAAAACTGTTTAATTTTCAGTATTTTTTTCAGGGGGAAATTAATGTGGGTAGCAAAGCATAGATAAATTTGGGTATTCAAAAAATTATGAGAAATATTTGAATTTGTATTAAAATGTCCAATTTTGCTTGCAGACTTAGATGGGTGCAAATTTGACAATTCATTTTGAAACCCTAGAGGACGAGAGATTTATAGGGTGAATTTATAGGATTTATCTGTGAAACGTGACTTAAACTAATGTCTTAACTCTTAAGTCATTGCTCTCTAGGAGAAACAACTGTGATTATTTAAGAGATTTGTGTTGTGGTCCTATGGAAGCCTGTCTCCTGTCATTTTAAATAAAAACTGAGGCTACAGAATTTAAAGAGCCCATTTAAGAACACAGACTTTGTACTAAGTGAGCCCTCAAACCAATGAACAAAGAACAAATAGTTATTTCTGTCTGTTGATTAATTATTCTGCGCTTCCAGTGCTGTGCATCTCTTTCTCTTGTCAATGTATTGATAAAACGTGTTTTTTTTTGGCATTTCTTTCTTTTGCAATTAGAAAATGTAAATCAAGCAGGTGCTGCTGGCACCATTTGGAATTTGTATTTATTTTACCTGAGGCTTCAGATCCTCCCTCTTTCTCGACATTACACCAAAGAGAAGTCGACACACACAAACACACACACTCTGCGCTAGCAGCTTGTTGTTGTCAGTGTAATCACGGCGCCTCTCGTCTGTAGACTCAACCCGTTCTGACAGCCCCTCAAGATACTGTGGTCAAGGTTACTCTTCCATCATCCTGCCATTTTCATCACTTGACTCCGCTGCACAAAAATGTGAGCAATGCTCGTGTTTTCCCATTCTGTCACAATGTTTAATGTGCTGTAACTATTTAAAACTCTCTTCTCGTTCAAATTAGTTTCTTTTAGTCTTCCTTTGTTTTGTTTTGTTTTATTTTTTATGTTTATTTATTATTTTTTATTTATTTTATTTGAAAAAACTTGGATATCATTCACATTTATTCTAAGTCTTATTGCAGTACAGTTCATTGTAGCTAAATACCATGAACAAAAATGTTGCCGATGGTTTAAAAATACTATACATTTCAAGTATTATTTAAGACAAGTAAATACTCATTAATTAAAGAACAAATAAACAAATTAGCAAACAAAGATACAATTGAAATAAACAGTGTTTTAAGATTTTCAGGTATTCATGTACAGAAACTGTAATGTAGAATAACACTGCACTTTATAAATATGCATTACAAATATAGTTACAAAAGTTATTCAGTCAAGTTTATTATAGAGACGGCAGCAGGAATATTAGTCTGCTGTCACTTTAATAGCTGCACCAATCCAATATACTGTTGCACATTTGACATGTTTTCTTTTTCAGCTGTTTACGTTAACTTTAGACATAACCAGTTGTGTTCACTTGGATATTTTGACCTGTTGTCTGTGTGTATTTGTCTGTTACTTTGTCTGTCTTAACTCAACTTGCACTATTCACTACAAGAGGTAGCTTTCTGCGTGCACGTTTTAGATGTGTGTGCACACAGCACAGAAAACAGCGGTCTAACGTCATATTAAAATGCACACAAAGGCATCGATAAGAGGAATCGAAATTTTAATTTGATAACAAGTATCCGATTCCTGACCGTAAAGCCCCTTTCACACAGCGCATTGAACCCGGGAAATTGCCGGCAAATTGCCGGAACGCCTTCTGTGTGAACGCAAACATGACCCGGGATTGATGCCGGCATCGATGCCGGGTTGGGGACCTAGTAACTTTGCCGTGTTCAGTCCCGGAACGCACGCTGTGTGAACAAAAGCCGTAATAATGCCGTGTCGCAGTGATGACGCTGAAGAGCGGGATCGTTCGCCAGCTGTGAAGCGGTACGTAATGCGCAAGTTTATGATCGAATCAGAGAAATAAATGCACAAGCGTGGTTTCTCGAGAGAGAAATCGCAGCTCATAAGCAAACTGAAGACGCTGCTGAGACATTACAAGTCACATCGATGTCACGTGTCTTTCCGGGACATACACGGGTTGTGTGTGAACGCGCTCTCTGATTCCGGAAAATCACTGGCAGTGTGAATGAACCAAAATCAAACGAACCCGGGTCAAATCCCGGGTCACTTTATCCGTGTATTTTCCGGGATCTCTGTGTGAAAGGGGCTTAAGTTTCCCAACCCCTAGTAGTGACGTCACCGCTCAGGATTTGTTACTTGTGCATTTCCTGGCTACCAGTTTCTCTGTAGCTTGCCAAGTGTGCTATTTGTGTTTTAACTTGTAAACAAAAATAATAATAAAACTAAAAGAAATATCTGATCATCCTCCTTAACGCAATCACTATCTACATCTCATATTGTCTGTAAACTCTTGTGTTACAAAGGCGAAAACTGACACATTTGTATTACATTTCAAACAGTGGCCGTTATCAGATCCATATCCGTACCGTCTGGGCCGGATCAGCACCGGATGTAATGGTTAAGCAACGAGAAAGGTTTGGCCCGACTGTGGAAAAGCGGCTTTTGAAATTGGAGCGTTCACATTGCAGAACTGTTTGGACTCGCATAAAAACAAAAACCCCCAAAAATCAGTTGTTGGATCTGGATCCCTAGTAACTGCTAATACTCTGTGGAAAACAGAGTGCTCTACTTTCTTATTAAGGGAATTTAAATTGAATAAAACTAGAACACTAACAACCAAAAAAAATCTAATCAGTATGCTTGTATTAGGACAGTGGAAAGTAACTTTTCTCAGTACAAAAAAAAAATTCTCTTAGACCCACTGCTGAGAATTAGAGCCATCAGGAGTGGTTTATGTTGTGCACAGTACTTATCTCTTTGTGTTTTCATGTACGGCCTTTTTTTATTCCACTGGCAAGAGTCTTATTCCCACCAGCTGTCGGAATGCATAAAAAAACAGGCTTGTTGTTAAGTCTGGGGCTTAAGTCGCTGCCAAAAAGAAAAGCGTGGCGAATAACGGCATTAATTCTGTGATTTGAGCCACCACTCACACCCGCATTTAAAAGTGCTTAAAAACTAGCAGCTGGTGTCAACAAGGTAATAAAACGAGACGCAGGGGAGCACTCAGTGCGATTAGCGTGTGCACGCGGGACACCCGCGCAGGTTTAAACAGTAGCAGAGGCGCGTGCTACTTTCTGGCATGCAACCGTGCCGGCGTGGAAAACAGCGGCCCCACTGTCACCTGCAGAAACTTTCTCACCCTGTCTTATGCTACATAACAGTAGCTCATGCAGTCATCTTTCTCTCTCTCTCTCTCTTTTTTCGCTACAAAAGGCTCACTTACATTCTCAGAATTTCTTTTTCAGAAGGTTTGATTTTTGCTCTGATTTGGTGCACCTGTAGAATATTATCTAAATGTACTCTGTAAACACAAATGGTTGGAATTAAGGCAGCGCAGCCATGTGTTTAAAGTGATTAATTAGGAGATAAACTAACCTCAGTTTCACCTCAGTATACTCCACTCAAAAGAGTTAAGCGTCAGAGCTATGGTCTCTAGCGGTAAGCATACATGCTCCTACACAATCAGCTGTGTTGCTGATGTGAATTTGGCTCGCAACATGTCCTAATAAGGCTCTACCTCTCTTGTTCTATGGCAAAAGGCCAAACATATAATAAGATGTGAAAATTTCATGTGGTTAGAGACACTAATTCTTATCAAAGGTTTCAATGCCATGCTACTAAACTATTGGGATTTTTATACGGTAGATGTGTAGTGGGGATATTAGAGAGACCGGGGCTAGTTGTCACATAGTGGCTTGTCTCAAGGTCTGTATCTCAAATATATATACTAAAATAAATATTTTTATTAGTAATAGTATTTTTTTCTTTAGCAGCTTGGTTAAAACCCCTGTTATTCAATATTTTTGTACATGTTTTGTAATATTACTTATTTACGACAAAAAAATTGAACTGTGTAAGGACTAGGCCATTTTTGTCACATTTTAAATGCTATAAATTAATAAAATTTATTACAATATTTATGGCTTTTTTGTGTTATCTTATACGTTCCTGCGGTTTTACAGTTTAAATTGAGTTGAATAGCCAATAATAGGCTATTTAGTGGCATGTTCCATTGTGACAACTTACCCCACTGAAACATCACGCCCCACTATTTTATTGACAGTCTCATCTGGCTTCAATTCTCTACCCTGCAACCATCCTTTTAAGTTTAAAGTATCATCGTATATTCTAAGATTGTGGCACATTTGGTCATGTTCGTTTCTCCATCCGTTGCTTCCCTCATCTCTACCTACAAAGCAACGTGACGACCATATTTAGAGCATCCATTTTCGTCTTGACAATTTACAGCAGTTAGTGCTCCACCCTGAGCCATCTGGTCTCCTGTGCCTCGCTGCTCGGCAGAAATACGCTATGTATAATTCATTTAACAGATTATCTTTATAATAGATTAATACAGTAACAACAGTGTGTTAAAGGTCATTTCAAGTACAGGTAGCTATTTAAAGTAATGATCCCTGTGTAACTCTATAAAGCTTTCTGACAGTCCACATACTGTAGTTTATAGTGCGTGTTCAAACACTTGTGGGGGAGGGTTTCTTCAGACCTTAGAGAGTGAAAATATGGCATGAAAATATGGCCTGTTTTTGCATTAATCAACTGATGTGTAAAGGAGAAAGAGCCAAATTATAAAGATCTGCTTTGACAAGAAACGGACGCCTCCAAAGCTTAATTGCTTCAGTCGAAGAGTTGAAATAAAAATAACTAGACATTTCAATTATGTCTAGCGATGAAGGTCAATAGAGGTTGATGTGAAAAGACAAATGTTTTATTAATTGCGCTCAGCGAGCTGTTTGGATTAAGGCTGGGGCACAAGGATTATTTCCCGATTCAATAAATTGCTTTTCATCACCATTAACACATTTCCTTATAGGCTATTCCCTAGAGGCACATCCAGGAATGATGTTTACTGTGAGATTGTTCAACAAACCTGTGCCAGACTCTGATTTAGCACATAGTCCCGGATCCACCCAGGGGACCAGGTCCAGACACAGCTGTTCTTTTGTGGGCCGTACCTGCAGTAGAGGCTGCGTGGGATTTGAACCGCCGCCGCAAGACCGCGCCACCAATTTTTTATTTATTAATTTATTTATTTTAAGTCGAGGAATATGATAATCAACCTGGTTTGATAGGGTAATTAACTTGGCTAAATGAAAATCCCATGAGATGAAAGGACGGAAAACAGATGTTCCATTAAAGAGGAACACGTCTTGCGAGGAGTGTGTGAAGATAAAGGGAGCGTGTTGAGTTGTGCTGGCAGCGCTAGTTGACAAAACACCTGAGTTTGTGGTCGTAATGCTGCTCTTTTGTTGTCGGGGGGGCCTTTATTCGGGTACAGCTGTGCAGTTTTCGATATTGCATTTACAGAACTTACAGAAAGATCTTTTAAGCTGGGATGAGAGAAAAGGTGTTAAAATCTAAGGGGCGGTTTACAAGACACCAGTTTCAACAAAAAAAACGGAAACATTGTTTCTGGTTTTGCGTATCGACGACCGCTGTCAAAACAGTCCCTTTTCAACCGGATTCTTGAAAACAACTAAACGCTGTATTATGCATGCCAGGCCAGTAGTTGGCGATGTCACTTTGTAAAGAAACACTTTTCACTTTAATACTCATGCGCATGACCTCAGAGATGATAACGTTTTCATTTTCAAAAGTTTGCATTTCAGGCCCCCAAAACACTCTTGTCGTGTAAATGAACAGCCAAAATGCATAAAAGTTTACATGTAATGTAAACAGTCGATTTTAAAACCCTTTCTCTGGTCCCAGCTTAAAAGGTTAGTTCGTCCCAAAAAACAGAAATTTCTGTCATAATTAACTCCCTCTCATGTGACTCTTTTTTTAAAACGTGGAACACAAGTTTTTTTAAATAATCCAGGCATAATTTTTTACAAATAATCCAGGCATTGTTGTCGTGTAAATGCACCCTATAAAAAAAATTACGCATAATTGCTTTAAGATCTAAGAGAGGACTATCAGCATTCATGTTCTGTTATTTGGACTTTCACAATATTTCATCATTTATGAAACTGTGCAGTAGGGCTGTACGATATTGAAGAATAATGCGATATGCGATAATGCTTAAAGTGTGTAAAATAAACTTAAATTATCTTTAAAATATATTTAAAATTATATAACCAACATACGTGTTTCACATTCTTTTTGTGACGAGAAAACAACCCTACAACTTCTGAAAGTGAACAGCAGTGTTTTACTGTAGCATAAGAAGTGTCATTTTTAAGCGGGGCTCAGTAGTTTCGGGATTTCTTCGCTGTATTCTCGCTTTGTGCTCGCAGGTTTCTCTCTAGAGCTCCCCCCACAGCTTCGGAATAGATATTTGACAACACTGTTGTAAAAACTCGTTGGCGATTCTCAGACACCAGAGGCTAGTAGATCAACGACATCAAAGCAGATGGGACATTCTTTAAAACGTCTTCTTCATTCGGGTTCGAACAGCGTGAGGGAGCGCAATAATGACAGCATTTTAGCAGATTTCTTTTGGCCGTAAAGCAATTGTTTACATCGCGAGACCTGATATCATGCGATACTTCCTGACGCGGCGGCCGGCGGCCCGCCGGCCCAAAGTTGCAAGTGCAGATTTTCCAACGCTATCTCACGACCAATTCGTACGAATTCGTACGAATGATAAAAAGTTGGCTAATTCGTACGACCTCACTCGTACGAATTTGTACGATTTGTCTAAACCCACGTGATGGGTAGGTTTAGGGGCGCGGTCAGGGGTAGGTCATTCGTATGAATTCATACGAATTGGCCAATTCGTAAAATATGTACGAAATTGCAAAAAAATGAGTACGAGTCAGGTCGTATGAATTCGTACGAATAAGCCACCTCGTAGAATTTATACGTTTTCCCGTGAGATCGGGCTGGATTTTCCGCTCACGGGCACCAGGGGTGTGCGAAACGACCACCATTCAACCCCAACTAAGTAATATAACCATTCCAATGACTGAAGCTGTTCAGTTAAGGTAAAAAAAGTTACTTAGATCACCTTTAATATCAGTGTAAATCACCGGGTTTAGGGTTTCAGATAGGCCTACATTAGGTTTATTTAACAGAAACTGAATAATCAAATGTAAAAATAAACACTGCTTAGTTTTCACTGTATGAATTAAATCTATATACTGATTATTAATTTATTAAAGCTACAAAAGTTATTTAGCCAAGAGCAGTGAGTGATTTTTCTCTTTGTCTTTTCTTCATGACCCCAGTTATTGCAAGCTGTTGCAACATACATTTGCGATATTTCGATAATTTCGATATATTGTGCAGCCCTGCTGTGCAGTGATGTATTTATTTATGTTCGTGTCTTCACTAAGGCACAGAGTGTCTTTCTGTCAGAGGGTGGGATGACTGAACAGACTGACTTCACCGGTTGGCTGTTGACTTGGTGGATGGCAACATCAGTGGCACAACCAGAGGCAAAGTCACACTCCACGGCAAACTCACACGGAGTGAAGCCATCTGCTGCTCTCTCACAACTCTGGAACAAACACACAAAACTGTCAAAAGTTCCCCACGTTTGCCTTACGATCTGTCTCTCCTTCACTTTCTCTCTCACACACTCTCTCTTTCCCACCCCTTTCTCGCACACTCAGCAACACTATTCCAAGTACACATCCCAAATGAAGTCACAGGCGCTTCTAGAAGTGGTCATTATGTTTTGCGTAAACGTTTGCCCTTTGACCCTGCAGTTTCCCGTTGTTGTAAAATGAGAAAGCTGAGAGTGAAGATAAATCCGAATTTTTCTAGCATTTCAAATTCGCACTGTAGTGTGACAAGCAGACAAGCAGTGATGTGTCAGTCCACTCACCGCAACACAAATGGAATGCATTCATCACAAATATCAGATAGGAATATGGCTCAGTTTACTGTGAATGGATCGTAGCATTACAGTCATGTATCATGACTGCAATCCTCTTGCAGGCAAGAAGATAATGAATGTTACAGTTTAAAATACAGCTAGTGGAAATGCTGTACGACCTCCATTTAAGGGCTAGAAATATAATCAAGACAAAATCATTTTAATATTATAGTTTTAATGTAACACTGTGGTTGGTTTGTAGCTGAGTACATACAGTATAAGCCTTTTTAGACTTTCACAACTGTCTGCGTGTTGTAAGAAATATTGCAATCATCCACTGTTCCCACATAACATGAAATATTGTGACAGGATAGCATGTTTTATCAGTATCACCAGACACCCTATCTGTGGTGTACATTTCTGAACTTCCTCATCATTGAAATACAACACTAACAGAAGTTATAAATCACATTAGTGCAGGCCTTCCTCTCCCATGATGCCAAGCATGACACATTATTCTCTGTTGAATCTATATAGCCTGAACATATTAAACTACCCAACTGTAACTGAACTCTAAATCATATTAATCTTTATACAATGATCTGAAAGTTTTGCAGTTTGTCTTTTCGTGAAATGGCATGTTTTGCCGTTTAAAACTGAACTCTTCACATCAACTACACTGTCTTTCAGGTTTAAGCAGTAATTGTTTAACAGACAAACTCCAATTACAACTTTCATGTTATACATTACAGTTCCGGCCACAAAATAGCCTACTGGGGAAATAACCAGCTCAGACCAGAATTCAATTTCCACATTGGTTTGGTTTATGTTGGTTAGTTCTGCTTTGGTGGTGGTCTAACTGGTGGACCAACATAACTGAGCAAGTCGGTGAATCTGTGAATCGAAGGGAGGTGTCTATTGCCTGTGCTCACTGGCAGTTGTGGAGCAGCTCCCAGACCTAGAGTATAGTGTAAATCTACAATCATTTTATTGACTTATCTAAATGTAGTAGTATTATTATTATTATTACTAATACTATTATTATAAATCACTAATGCTAATCCTACTATTATTATCATGAATATTATCATCGTTACTACTACTACTACCACTACTACTATTGTTATTATTATTAGTATGATTACTACCTCCACTACAACTCTACTACTATTACTATGATTGTCTTAAATTGCCTATACCTATACCACTAAAATATCCCATTACAATGTACCTGCATACACCACTATATCTATCTATATTTAGCTGTTTTCTCTCTCCTGTATGTATATGTGTCATTGATTTCTTACCTTGTATACGCTACTGTTTTGTTAATTTGAAAAAAAATAATAAATTGTATTAAAAAATGTACAAAAAGAAAGCATGTGATCATAGCGATGTGGATATGATCGCACCAGCCAGAAAGTTGTCTTTAGCAGGCTGTTCACAAACTCCGAACTGACTTTTTTTTTTGGCCTATTTTTGTTCGAAATGACATCACACCAAGTTCGTTTGGGGTCACTCAGGGTCTTAACTGCTTTCTGCAGATATATCAATCTTACATTTTTAATTTGTCGCTACTTGCATATCTATGAAATACTGTTTTTTTTTTTCATATTATGTAGTCTTTCTGAAACTGTGTTTTAGCTACTTTCTTTGTGTGTTTTCTCGTTGTTGTCTTCAGCAGGACCTTTTATCTTTTGTTGACCATGCACTGCTGCCATGGAAACGCTTATAATAGTTAATTTACTTGCTGCTCAAAGCGACACATTCCTCAGCAGTTCTTCGTCCTGCCTCGTTTGCTCTCATTCTCACACTTTCTCTCTTTCTCCATATGTGGAACCTCGTCCACTAGTCCAAAGGTCCTTTCAAGGAAAGAAACACTGAGGGTTTTATGCTGGTAAAGTATTTCCTTCACAAAAGTCAATCATTATCATGAGTAAATGTTAAGCAGAAGAAGTCACCCCCGCCCCTGCTGCAATGCCGTGCCTTGAGCTTCTTGTCGTTCTTGTTGACATTTGGAGGCCGGTGACAAAGCTCTCTTTTCACGTGGTCCTGAGCTCGTGGGAAATGCTGGTGTATGTCGCAAATGCAGCTTGGCACCATCTGCCACCAGGCTGGGAGCGGATGATAAAGTTAGCATGATCATCGCTAGCGTCTTCTCCCACTGCATCCTCCTCCTTTTCAGTGCTGGCCTCTTCCAGGAAGTGTGTGTGAGTCAGGCGTCCAGCTGAGTGTGGCTGACCAGACTTGGCTCCCATGAGGGCCCTGTGGGAGGGGAAACAGAGGGAGAACTCGGAGGGTGGGTGGGTGAAGGGATGTATTGTGGTTGCAGGTGGTTGACTATCACTGACCTCTATGGCTTGAGTGTGAGTTTGAGTTTTTTTCTTACACCGTGACAACTTTTTGACAACTATCAAGTGTTATGTAATTCTGTGACCAATGAAGTGACAAAAGACCTTTCTGCACATATTTCAGCCAATGGGATTTTGTCGTGGGCGGGGCTAACCAGTGTGACATGACAGGATTAAAAATCGAAATGTCCTATTGCACATTGCTTGTTGTCGTTGCAGCTCGTTAGGACAGAAACTCAGATTAACATGGATACTTTTGGGTTTGGTTAGGACATGTGTTTGATTGGCAGGTCTGTTCTTTTTTTTTTTAGATGCCAAGTGATGATAAATGACTAATTTGAGTTTTATCATTTGTGTTACTTTTTAATTTCAGTCTGATGAACAGGCCATTTTAGTTTAATTTCACCTGTTATTAATTTCTTGAATTTCTGATTTGTATCTCAATGTAGTCACAGGCTAATCTTTAATAGCTTCTGTTTAGGCTGCAGGAGGAGGTTGATTAGCTGACCGGATTTGATGGGCTCGTTCCTGTATGTGTGGCAATGGCCACTCATCTCTGCTGGCAGGGACTAGGAGCAAAGAAGCGTCAGGAGATATTTAATTAAGACAACAGTTCAATTAACAGCTCAATTAGCTGAGGTAATTAGAAGCTCTGTTGGAACAAAAGCCAGCACACTCAGTGGGTCCCTGTGCAGAAGCAGGGTGGCTCAATTCTGCCATTGGCATTATAATCCTGCTTAAGCACTGGACTGAATTTTCACCTTGAGTGCCTGGAGTGGGAAGCTTGTACAAACCTATAAATTAGACACGCTAATTTCTTGAACAGTTTGAAGATCTTTCTGTTAAACAGAGTAAACTTTGGATTGGCATGGTGTTCTTTCTGTAACAAGACCCATCATACTATCAGTTTGCTTTCGGTTGACTAAGCTGTCTGTGTTTTTACTTGGCTATCTGTGCTTGACTCTGACTAATGATGTTCTACCACCATCACAAGTGTCTGTGTTGTATAGTTACCATCAGCACTGGTTACAACAATAATGAGCTATAGATTCGAGTCAGTTTTTCTGTATCTATATGACCTGGTGATCATTGGACTCACTCCTTTAAAGATTATTGGGGAAAGTAACATTGTATGATCTTGATCTGAGCTTTGTTGCATGAAATAATGAAATTATGAGTTTTTAAATAAACTAATAACTAATAATTCATTAAGAAGACACAGGTGAGTGCACATCTTTCGTTCATTATTTGAAAGTATTGAAATCTCCACTAATCTACGCACCCCCAAAAATGGTTGAGCGCAGTGATTTTGTCTTTTTTGATTTGCTGATCTATATATTTAAAAATGCAATATAAATATGATGACTTTAATACATCTCTTCTATGACAAGCCTGTTTTAAGTTAACAAAAATGTATATCATATAGCCTATGCCCTGATATAATGAAGAAAAAGGCCTTCAAATTCTTGAAAAGATTGTTTTTTGACAATCTTTTATTTATTATAAATTATTATAAAAATATTGCTTATATGTTTGATATTTATGTTTATTATTATATATATTTGTATTATATTATATGCTTATTAATATGTGAAAAACTTTTTTGGTCCACCAGTGAGTCAAACTAACGTGGAGAAATGAACAAACAAACAAACATACTGTAAATATAAAACAGGAAATTATGTTATTGAGAGGAGTGGACCCTGCAGACACTCATGACTGTGTGTCAAGGTCAACAAGTCTTTACAATTTTAGATACTTTGACATTTTAATGATAAGGCAAGGTTAGGTTTGGTTGTGAAGTGTAATTTGTTATGACTGATGATTTAAATTTTGATATTTGTAAAATAAATTAATAAAAAACTTTTATAAATTTTTTTCTTGATTACATTGATCATATGTACACTCACTATTCACACTTTTTACACCACATAACATTTTAAATGCATTAAATGCAAATGTCAATATAACAGTTCGTAAAACCAGATTTAATACAATGTTTCTAAGACATTACTGGCACATATGTTTTAAACTAGTTTTTTAAAATATAGTTTATTTTCTTTATCTTGGACACTCTTATTTGTCATTCCACCCAGTTGCTTTTCCATTTCATAATCTATTAGGGAGGAAACACCAGTACAGGTGACTCAAAACACCAGAGCAAACTTCTACCATGAAGACCAAGTACACTACTGGACTTGATCTATTTGATGGATTCATTTGCAGACAAGAGAGGATGTTGGCATAACTGAAGTCCATAATTTCCACAACACCCTTTAGATGCACCTTCAGCCATCGGTTTATTCCTCCAAGCTGCCGAACACCATGTTCTTGTATTCACTGCGGTGTGTGTCAGTCTCCTGCAGAGGGTAGAGATCACAGCGGGCGCAGCTGCTATGTTTAGCCCAGTCCTTGTGTGCCTACGCTGGGTATGGCCTCATCCCCTAAAGCCTGGCTCACCTAATCAGCCCTTGTGTAAATCACCAGGTGAGGCTCCTTATTTGCTGTTGTGCATAGACTGAGATCTCCAACATTAGTCCCATTCGGAGGGCAGCTGAACACCTGATGACATGTCCGTCAAGGCGCAGCCTTGTCTCAGTAGCAGATGGGGTGCTGACCTCAGGGACTTTTAGAGGCGGCGTGTGGGACTCAGTCTGCATTGGCTGTATTGGTGAGAAGAGAAAATTCACGGTCCTGGTCTACAGCATCTCGCTGTAATGAGATCTGCAAAAGCCGAGGCCAGCTGGGCACAGCAGGGCAGGTCAGGAAAGGGCAGGACACATATATGTAGACTGGGTAGAGTTAGACTTACAGATGAGATGAGCTCATGTTTGAGACCTGTTGCAGATGCGGGACAGAGAGCTTATTTATACGGTCTGAAACACTGGATGTATCTGGTTGGAGTCAAGAATATGTCCGTCTCTGGTTGTTTGCAGGATTATGGCCTTCCGTTTTGTTTTTCATAGCCCTTTACTTGCATTTAAAGCATGTTATTGGTTATTAAAATCAACATGAAATAAAAATTGACCATAATTACCTTAATAAATGTTCCTGGTCTTATTGGGCACAATCAGTGCATATTCCAAAGGGATATAAATGAATCAAGAATTCTGGAATGATTTTATTTGTTGGCTGATGTCACCAGTCTCTCTTATTTTTTTTCAACCATGTGGCTTAATTTTGTTACATAATGTCCACTTCTTAGAAATTTCTCGAAATAATTTTTTCTTGTTGAATATCCTGTTTCACTTCAAAAATCACATCACGGGAAGTATGGACTGAACACCGTTTAATGTTGTATTCTTATTCCGGGTTAACAAGCTCAAATAACTTTTAAAAACTAAAACAAAAAATAATTTTGACTCATTATAATGTTTATGGATTGGCCCCATTCACATCTATTATAAGTACCTGCTGACTGTAACACAGATTTCTGCTTTTTTAAAGAAAATTAATGTTTGTGGTAATCAGCAATACGCCACTGTTGTTTGAGTGAACTGAACCCAGAATATTCCTTTAACTTCTATCTTGTTCCAGACTGAAGTCAAACAGAACTCATTGTCTGTGGATCTCACAAAGTTGTGGTAAATCTTGTGACAGGATGAGTTGCCGCTCGTCACTAACAGTCGAGGGCTGAGTGCGGTTGCCACATGCCACATGTTGCCCTGCACTTCCCCCGCTGTTACCTCATCACGCCCCGCCAGCTGGGCCTCCAGACCACTTTCTGACAACCGCAGTCTCCGCAGGGCATGTGACTGCATCGCCAGTGGACTGGTGTTAGCTTAGCACGGGCCTGAACTCCAGGCTTCCTGTCAGCAGCCCTCATCACTTCCTACTGTTGGTGCGAGTTGCACCTCTCATCCTGCCAGCTGCTGCCCAACACATAACAGAACAGTAGAATCATGTCGTAAACATGATGTTCCTGTGACCTTTCCCCAATTTTTTAATTCAGTATTAATAACATTAGCATCATCTCAGTTAGCACCGAGGCTAGAAGCTGATCATCCGCATTTGAAGGTGATATTGATCTTCATAGTGAGTGTACCTGTGGAAAACATTAGTACATTTGTGTTAGCTTTCACATCTGTTCATGTGCGTTTATGAGAACTTTTAAGCGTTTTAAAGTAAGGTTTGTGAGGCTTTGTCCTTGTACTGAGGTAGGGCGACACTTTCCGGAGGCTATATTAAGAGTGACTTTAAATGAAGGGCGGTTGTTAAAAAGAGAGAGACATGAGAATGAGAGTGAATGCTGATAGAGGTATTATGATTCACTTCAAGAGACAGCTAGGGTCACATTCACTCAGCCAAGCAATCAACTAGCTAACAACTGGCTAATGTTTAACCTGAAAAACACATACGCAAAGACATCATTTTAAATGGCATACAATACCTGTCAAATTTGGGAAGCATTAAAAAAAAAGTTAAGAAGTCTTTTATGCTCACCATTTCTGCATTTATTTAATAAAAAAATACAGTAAAACAGTAATTTTGTGGAATATTATTACAATTTAAATGAATTGTTTTCTATTTTTAATATATTTTAAAATGTATTTATTTCTGGCATCATTACTCAAGTCTTCAGTGTCACATGATCCTTCAGAAATCATTTTTGTCGTTTTCGTTTCGTTTCTTTGCTGCTTAACATTGTTGTGGAAACAATGATACCATTCAAACATTTGTGTTAAGATTAAAAAATATATATAAATGAATACTTTTATTCATCAAGGATGTATTAAATTGATCAAACGTGACGGTGAAGACATTGTAATGTTACAAAACATTATTTAATAGATTCTTTAATACATTTAATAAATTACCTTTAAAAAATGCAAATAAATGCTGTTCATTAAAATTTCTTTTCATCAAAGAATCTGGGAAAAAGTTTTCAACATTGATAGTAAGAAATTATTTAAGCAGCAAATAAGCATATTAGAATGATTTCTGAAGGATCATGTGACACTGAAGACTGGATTAATGATGCTGAAAATTCAGCTTTGCCATCACAGGAAAACATTACATTTTAAAATGTATTCAAATTAGAAAATAGTTAATTTGTAATAATATTTCATATATTAGTGTTTTTTTTTACTGAATTTGATTCAATAAATGCAGCCTTGGTGAGCAGAAGAGACTTCTTTCAAAAACATACAAAATTGTAATGTTTACTTTCCAAACTTTTGACAGGTACTGTATACACATACATATTTATGTTTCAGCTCTAGAAAAGCGCAGAACATTGGATATATTACCAAAACGTGTGACCTTAATGCAGTAGCGTAGCCAGAAAAGAGACTCTGGGTGTGCATCTGAAAATCTGGGTGTGCCACATTTATTGTCAGATTACTGTGCAAAATTATTAACCATAACCATATAATAACCATACAACTATATAAAATATAACTATACATTACACTCAGGATCGCCAATAACATAGTCATAACATAGTGCCTGTTAGCTGCTTAAAGTGCGAGACGGCGTGGCCTGTCCTTGAAAGCCTCAATTATATCATCCAGATCACGAGTTCTCGTTCAAATGTCAGCAACGAGAGTCAAGTCAAGTCAAGTCGTCTTCATTTATATAGCGCTTTTAACAATGTAGATTGTTTCAAAGCGGCTTTACAGTGATAAACGGATAATTTAACGAGAGGCTGACAGGACTCACTCTCTGCAGCGCTCATCTCGTTATAGATCAAGATAATTTATAAAGGTTTTTAAACGAAGAATCGGAATATCAGATAGTTGACATGGTAAGCAAGTTTGTGAACATTTTTAATAAAAAAGGAAATAAAACGAATAGCGATACATCTGTTAGTTATTGTGGCTGCGGTGTGTCACGTGACAATCATGACGTGTCGCCATGGAAACAAGGGGTCAGTTAAAATATTTTTAACTTGCGCGTGAAAGGGTTGATTTAAATATATATATATATATTCTAAGTAAACAACAATAGCCCAGGTTTAGTAAAACATTTTTTATTGAGACTATAAAAAAATAATTCTGCATCCATTTTTAGGTGTGCCAGCTGCCACTGTGGGTGGCACCGGCACACCCTGGCACACCCGTGGCTACGCCCTAATGTTTAGCCTCATTTAAGGTCATGATCATACCTGCAGAAATACTGACACTCTGATGTGTT
The DNA here is from genome assembly GCF_951802725.1 of Rutilus rutilus. Lineage (NCBI taxonomy): Eukaryota > Metazoa > Chordata > Actinopteri > Cypriniformes > Leuciscidae > Rutilus > Rutilus rutilus. The sequence continues at coordinate 26,135,135 of NC_140226.1, read as the reverse complement.
GTGGAATGTGCGAGCAACATTCATATTACAATTATGATATTTTATTGTTAAAGGAGCTGCTGCACAGCCCCAAAATACATTTTTTGATGTACCCTCAGAGGGTATTTACAATGACGTTCAAGACAGTTTTATCCAAAGGAGCTTACTCTGCTTCATTTAAGGCATACATTTTTATTTGTTTATGACACGCATGTTCAGAATGCTGGGAATTGAACCCATGATCTGCAATGGTTAAAGGTGAAGTGTAGAATTTCTTGGCCACTATTGTAAAAATAATGACTATCTGTGTCTGAAATTGTATATTTACAGTGTATATTCAATGAAGAACTTATGCATTGATGAAATGCGTTATACGTATGCAGGTTTGTAGGGGCGAATATATTTTTAGACATCCTACATTTGCTATTTCGGCATTTGACCCGGATGTGCTTAAACTTTTGACATACAATAAAATGTTTAACAGCAGAGTTCATTCTTTTTACACGTACCATTTAACAACTTTCTTGGTACTTATGACACCTTGAAGCTTTTGACAGAATAAACAGAGGGTTTTGGTTATCTCTGAATAACGATTTAGGATATGCAAAAGAATTCTAACATTTCAAATTCACACACTATACCTTTAAGCTTTCTTTTGACTCTGTGTGTGTGTGCGCGTTTAAGAGCAGCACTGAACCTTGGCATTAGAGAAATAGGTCAACCATTTTACCCTGGGGAAACCTGCACAGTTTGCATTCTAATAGCTGATACATGCTCTTTTTCTCCTTCCCACCAGTCCAGTCCACACCATTTTCATTTATTTTGCTGTGTCTCCTTGCCCTGCCTGAGACCTTTTAGCAGTATTGGTCATTTATAATGATAATAAGAGATCTGGCTTTTTAAAATTGAATGGCGTATCTGTTTCTCTGTATGTGCATGTGTTTGAAAGGAAAGTGCAGGCTATGGAGAATTCCAGCGCAGTCCTTTAATTGGCCTGAAGTCGTTTCTCTGGCCGTGTTATCTGAATAATGCATGGCCTTTTTTAATGAAGCGTGCTCTTGTTGTTTTACTTCTGTAGGATATAGGGTAAAATTAGCATAGTCCTGTGTCTGCATCTTAATCGGCTCTGATAATCAAGCTCTTGCTTTGTTTACAGCTTCCCACGGGCCCGCTGTTTACGGTCCAACCCCATAATGCCAGTTAACTTCTAGCTCACTGTGGGTCTCTTAACATACAATATAGGTAGTGATGGCTCTTCTAGTTCAAGTTGGACTGGGTAAACTAGTTTCTGTCTGTAAAATCCTTTTTTTTTTTTGGTTCCATTATTGGAAAATATGCCAAACTGATTGTAGGTCAGTTTCTGCAGACACTTTGCAAACTTTTGAGATGTCTAAAGATAGTGTTAGCTGTTTTGAAAATGCTTTTTTTTTCTGAGGGTGCAGGTGGTGTATCTCACTGAGTCGAAATAACTCTCTACCTCTGTCTTTGGTGTATGGAAAATGGGAAGTCAGCAAAGATGATGTACCCTGATGGAAACCTGAGAACATTGGCCATGCCCTTCATTTGTCATATTCATAGAAATTGTGCTAACTTTTTTAATTATTATTTTTTTATCCCTGTTAAGATTCACTATTTCATTTTATTTTATTTTATTTTATTTTATTTTATTTTATTTTATTTTATTTTATTTTATTTTATTTTATTTTATTTTATTTTATTTTATTTTATTTTATTTTATTTTATTAATTGGACAATTCTGATTCCGGTTGACAATTTTTTTCACTATTACAGCACAAACTGGCCTTAGACAAAAACATATCTGTAGCCATTTGAAATTATAGGCAACCACTGCATTTTAATCATGATCTAAACAAAGATGTGACTCTTTGTATGTAGTATGACTTTTTTTTTTTTGTAGTATGACTTTTTTTTTAAAACATTTAAATTAGAATGTATAATTTCAAAGTTTAAAGCAAAAACAGAATGGTCTGACTTTAGCTTTCTGAAATTATGCTACATAAAACATACCTGCACAAAACAAAACAGCAGACAGCCGGAATCAAAATTGCGAATTCACTCTCTGGTGCTTATGAAACAGAAGCGATATAGCGTTTCCTTGGTTACCGCCGTACACAAAGCAGATCTGCGCTTAAACTATTGAGAATGAGGACATACTCATAGGCATAGATATCATATAAAGGCTAGATGTCTCGTCCGCGCTGCTGGCCAATGGAGCTCGACATCCGCACACGGCGGCCATCTTAAGACAGGGTGCTCGCTCACTCATAACATGGTGCATGTACTTTTAAATAACCATAACTTGCTCAATTTTCTACCGATTTTCAAACGGTTTGGTTTGTTATAAACGTCAGAGATGTAGCTATTATACTGCATACATATGAATAATTATGTTCAAAATGTTTAAGCATTCAGAATTATAGCCACGTTAATAACGTTTGTAAGAAACCAAACCGTTTGTAAATCCGTCCAGATTTCAGCGAGATAAGAGGATTTGTGTGCGTGCTGCTCACTCACCTTAATTCACAGAGCCCTGTCCTAAGATGGCCGCCGGTGATGCCGGAAGTGACTCCGCCTTAAGACATCTAGCCTTTATATGATATCTATGCTCATAGGTAGCTTGCTGTCACGTGACGAATTGAGCCCGTCCACCATTTTGGGAGGATACGCTATCGGTTGCCAGGGGCAACAGTGCAAGAGCAATACAGAGACGGAGCAGGAAAGACGGCTCGAGGAATTATAATAGAAATTACGAGAAAATTAAGAAGAAATGGAGAAGAATGCGGCAAAAGAGAAGGGTCCTTACAGGGAGAAACTTACTACCAATGCCAAACAAAAATTATTTTATTTTTTTTACTTAAATTTTAAAATATGAAAAAACTGTAACACATGGTTCCTACGGTTTCCATGACGATCGTGTGAGACACTGGAGCAGTTTTTTACACAGCAGTGTTTTCCAGGCATTCTAAAATAGTGCGACAACCTCCTCTACTACCAATACAAACAATGAACGGTGCTGGCGGGTATCCTCCCAAAATGGCGGAAAGGGGAGGATGACGCGGTCTCTGAGGGCGGGGGCGCTGTGGCGTGACGACATCTCCTCATTCTCAATAGGCATTACACGGAGGTAAGAGGAAAGAAAATGCATTGTAATGTTTCTGAAGACAGTCAGTTACCTTCATAGTTACATTCATATAAACCCCCCACCCCTTAATTCAATCATTCAATTTTTCGTACAATATTTTGATCATCGTGAACAATGAGCCTGCCATGCCTTGTATTTTCTGTGCTCTCCTCTCCTCTTTGCACCCATCTTCAGTGTGTCCCTAGAGATCGGCCAAAAACAAACCCTCTGGTTGCCGATTGTTTGTTTGGAGAAAAAAACCCTCTGATTAATGGCCGTTCGACATCACAACATTGTAGGATTCAAATTTAATTAAACAATTCACAGGAATGTTTATCTAGAAAGCAATGCAACATTTTTCATGTTGGAGGTTTGTAAAGGTATGGTTCTTCCATATTAAAGGCATGATTCACTGATTAGCATTAAGCTAAACCCGGGAGTATTTTCGATTTGACCGTGCTTCCCTCCCTCATGTCCCCCTGAGACGAGAGATTTCTGTATTGTGTGTCTGGGAAAAAAAACTCTGATGACGCCAAAATCGTCATTTTGTGTCATCTAAGGCTTTTTTGGCCAGAGGCTAGAGACTACAGCCAGTAGTAGGAGCTCGTTGCGCATGTTTTCACCCCGCCCATAGGGGGTGGGGTCTCACGATAAAACGGCGTCTTTTCTGTTTCGAGTCAACTAGTAGCCTAGTTGTATAATTTCTTCCGATACTGCCCTCTGTAACCGTTAGGCGTGGCTTGGGAGTGGCCTCGTAGGCCAGCGAAGCAAGTGCATTCTGGGAGTTGTTGTCTTTCATCCACATGAGCCAAACATACATTTTCTGGCTTTTCTCAGTCTAGAAGGCACCAACTTCTAAAATAATTTCTAGGGCTGTAATCTCCCAGTCGATTAGTCGATTATTTGGTCGATACGTTCTGGCTCGACCAAAATTCTGATTGGTCGATTTTTTTTTGCCGCGTTCATTTCATCAGGTGGAAAGCACTAATTGCTAATGGGGGTGTTTTCAGAGCACCCCTGTTTCACAGGTAACAGTCTGTCTACAGAACACCCCCCTTGTTTTCACTTCTTTTGGATTAGCCCAACCCACTGGAGAAGAGAGACATGAAGAAAGTAGGCTACTAGAAGGTTTGCTGAATATTATTTATTTAATTGTGAAAGCGTTCAATTCATAGTCAGTCAGTCCTCTTCTACCATGTCAACAAAGACATCGGCAGTGTGGCAGCATTTTTTTAAAAGTTAATAGTCTATTCGTGTCTCAGCCGCGAAGCTGAACTCCACAGAGCGGCTGCACAGAGCAGCTGAAATGACAGTGTCTGTCAGTTATTATAATACATATGAAAAAAACAATTGTCTAAATTATGTTGCATATTCCTCAAGTTCTTGTGATGATATCAATTAAATTATAGGCTATGATATTGCGCAGGTGCACGTGATGCAACGCTGTCAGAGCCGACAGACTCATGTGTCAAGACTCATTTCATTTCAGTGCAAAATAATTAGGTCAAAAACGATTAAATATACTGCAAATAGCCTACTAGTTTTTAATGTTTATTTATAATTCATTTAGGCGGACAACAAGGCTACCAAGTACTGTGCACGGTGCGCAGCTAATTCATTTAACGTTTTTTTTTTTTTCTAACGTAATTTTTAGTCGAAAATTTCAGGACTTCAGTCGACCAAGATTTTCTTGGTTGATTACAGCCCTAATAATTTCACATTTCTACTACATAAATGACCCAATTTAAATACACATTCATTTTTCCAGCGGTGAAATATCCCTTTAAGTACGTTTTTGAGGGTCGTCGGGCCTCTTAAAAAACAGACCATGAGGGTTAAATTGCCACGGAGCTAAAAAAGCTCCCATCATGTTTCAGTGTAAATCGTCAGTCTGTCCTGTTGTGTTTGAAGCATTTTGTTAGCATATTTATCATTGTGTGGAACGCTTCCCGAAACTGTCGCTCCATATTTCAAAGCCAATGCATACTGAGCTGGGTGTCCCTTTAACAGATTTCATCCAAATACAAACACCACATGGTCACATACAACACGAGCCTATTTTTGGTCACAGTCTCTGAAAGACCTTAAAGATTGCAAACTTGGAGGTGGAACATTCCAAAGTCTCATCAAGGCATGCAGAACGGATTCTGCTAATCCAATGGTGGAGTTTCTTTCATCTATTGGCTTTTGCCTGAGAGCGCTCTCATCTGTTTCCAGTGTGAGTCCTGAGAGAAAACAGGCAGGTGGGCTGTGTGAACGCTACACATCAACAGTCTATCCAAGAATAGTTAAGCAGATCTCACACAGTTTACCATATCATTTTTTTTCTTGCCTTGTTTTACCAGGTCCACGATCAGGATTTACGTTATTTACGCCCATTGTAAAGGGTGAAAAGAAAGTAATTTTAAATGAAGTAATGGTGTTTGTGTACGACTCTGAATCCAGTTTCAAATTGATTCTTAACTAAATAATGATAAAAAAATAACTGAAGACTGAAGTATTTCTTTTTTGGTTTATTTACTGTTTTTAAATACAGTTACTGTTTTCAGGAACACAAGTAATGCATCATGATGGAGCTTTTCGATTAAGATTTTTCACGTTGAACCAATGATAATTTCCCAACTTCTTAAAAAAAGCATATACAAATCATTGGGTTAGACCCTGTCACCCTCTTTCCAGCATGTATCCGGCATATGAATAATTAATATGGTTGCTTTTTTGGACCTTTTGCCAGTTTTATTTACACTGTTAAATAAATAGCTCAATATTCTGTACATTTACTTATACAACATAATACATTTGCATAGAATGTTTTTTTAAATGTTAATCTAAATAAGCACTTTTTACAATAATGGCAACTTGACATTTTAAGTTTAGAGTAAATTAATTCAACTCCAAAAAGCCATGCAAACTTTTTTTTTTTTTTACATTATACACCTATTTTTTTCAAAGTCTCTGTAACGCAGTGGTCTTAAAAATTAGCATTAATTTGTAATATTATTTTAAAACGGTTACAAGTTGTTTACAAAATTTCAGTTCAAGTTTTACAACTGAAAGGATTGCCATTAATTCACATAGCTGTGATAACACACATTTCCTGATCGGTTTTGGTTTCACCGCTCTCCTTGAAATAGAAAGTTTTGTCAAAGTAATTGACTTTTCAGCTTTTCCCGAGTTTATACACTTATCTCTGCTTCTCAGCCTTGAGGGAGAGAGAGAGACTGTGAATATACGCGCACTGAATTATTTAAGGCAGATCTTGTGATGGCGGAAGATTCAGACAGCTGATTTTGGCAGCCATTAGAATACCTGTCAATTCACACATTCTGTGCTGTCTACCAGGTTTAGACAACTCTCCTGTTTTTTTTTTTTTTTTTCTGTCTTGGCCAGAAACACAGCCTGGCAAAGGACCAAAAAAAAAAAGAAGCGCAATCACAAGACATTTCTTCTCCAGGCGAACTTTGCCAATCTAAAGTTGCCCGCCTCCTCACTCGCACTAAAAGATCTGCTCACATCGTTCCCATTCCCGTCACCTGCACTGCTTACCTGTTTCATACCGGCGCATACAATATATTCTCATCCTTTATCCCTAATACTCATCCGAGCTACTCCACACCTACTGTATTCCCCTGTCCGTTCTCACAGGCTCTGTGAAGTCTCTTCCCTCTCTTCCGTCAAACTCTTCAGTCTCTTTTCCCTACTCTCACATGTCAGTTTAATGATTCTCTCCTTCTGCTGTTGATTTACTCAAATATTCTTGTGTGTGTTTCCTGTTTTCTCAGCACTCTGCTTTTGCTTTGTTGTTTTTGTTTCCTTCTGTCTCATTTCGTTCCCATGATGTATTCTTTTTTGTTTTATTTTCATTGGTCAGTTTTCTGTAATTAATTGCTCTTCACACTGTTTTCTTGTTTATCATACTCTAGGCAAGTTTAAATGCAAGAAATTCCTATAATTATTATTATAATTATTATTAATAATAATAATAATGTTATTTATTATTAATGTTATTATTATAATATTATTATTATTAATAATAATATGAATAAACTACATTTCCAGAAGTTAATAATTATAACAATAATAACAATGATAAACACAAAAAAAATCTTGAAAGTTAATTTATTATTATTATTATTATTATTATTATTTCTTATTCTTATCATTAAGACAATTTTTGTAATATAAGTAATAATGCTAAACAATACAAATGTAATATAAGTTCAAAGGAACATATTTCTGGACTTATTTGGTATCGGTTAAGGGCACCTCAATGGGGAATGTGGGGGTACGTAATAAAAAACTGGAAACCTTGACAGCCAAATAACCATCATTCTTCAAATAAAAGCAATAACATCACACAGTGATGGTGAGACCGGAGCTATTCTGCCTCATTGTTGATTTGAACACTATCATCTGTCTCTGGCTAATGGGATTGCTGGTGTGAGTCTGGCATTGAGCAGAGCTAAGTGTGCCTGTGTGAAGGGTTACGGCCAGTGCACTCACCCTGCTTGCAAAGAACGACCAGAGACATCCAGCATCCAAGTCAAAGCCAGACACTCACAGTCAGAGCGGGTACACTCGTCTAGACAGAACTCAAGGTGTGTATTGTAATGATTGTGTGACTTTTAGTGATGAGGCTTGGCACAAGTCACGGCCTGTCTTTGGCTTACACTTGATATTCAGGGTACAGAGCGTGATCCCTAAATGTCTGAATGGATAAACCAGATTTTCAAGATTTTAATTATCCTGCTTCAAATCATTGTCATGAGAAATCCCCTGATATTTTAACATCTTTGAGTTAGTCTGAAGGTGACTCAGACAAGATGGGGGGACTTTTTGGGGGGTGTTTCATATCGGAAATGTCCCTTGTTAGGCATCAAGATGTATTTGCTGTAATTATTAATGACATCGTCTTGTACCCTGACACAAACGATTAACAAATCATGATGTTCAACAAACAGAATGTTAACAAGCAGAAACAAATACAAAGACAGTGATCCTGGGGCATTCAGCTGAAAACCTCTCAAAAATAACAAGGAAGTGGTGAAGCGGGAACGGTTTCAAGAGAAATACTTTACAAAACAATGAGGTGAGACTTTCCATTCTAAAACAAAATTGAAAGAACCACCTAGTATTTTAAGAGACGTGACTCACATGTATTGACTGCTGTGTTTATTGTGGTTAAAAAGTCCTGAAATGTAAACCAAAAAATGTATATCACTTTCTTTCTTAAAGTTGAAGTGTGTATTTTATGTGCCACTTGCATCACTAAAAATCACACAAAAACTGTTTTCGAACAGGTTTCCCAAACAATCCTCTGTCTAGTACCATTGGTTGGCCAAACAATTAGCCCCGCCCACAAACTCACATCATTTGTTTGAACGAATGTTGTTTTTGGGCTAGTCAAACAAAAGTATTTTGTTTTGTTTTAGTAGTAGCACAGAGCTGCAGTGTTTATGCTTTTTTTTGGGGGGGGGGGGGGGGGGGGGAATCGACCCTTTTAAAACACATTTTTAACAGAGGAAAAAATCACGCACTTCAGCCCTAAACCTTCAATGGCAGTGGATCCAGACGAGCAGCAAACGAACTACGTTGAAGGCAGATGCTCTTTGAGCTGCCAGACCTTTGTTGCTCGGTGGAAAACAATGAATAATTCTCTTTATGCCACATGTGGGTGTGAAATGGGGAGAGAAAATGGCAAGAGTATTATGTGTTCGCCAGATCAAACAGCCCTGCAAGCTCTTTATGATCACCCTTACTAACAAGGTACCAGCACAAAGGCAGAAAATCGCAGGAATGTTTGTTTGCATACCCCAGCCCTAGTTAGACATCCTCAACCTCTAGCTAAGGTTACCCGCCTGTTTGTCTGTTTATGTGTGTGTGCGCATGTTTCGTTCCCCGGTAAGTGACAGCTGTGTCTCTTGTAAGACGTCTTGTTTCTTATCCCGGATAAACATCCTCTATTTGTCTGACGCTTGGATATTTGTCAATACGTCTGCTTTGATGAAATAAATTTGATCTCCGTGTTATTTAAGGACGTACTTTACCGTATGCAAAAGCTTCAGAATTAGGAATTAACATGACATTTAAAGGGAGATGCCAAAAAAGCTAATTCTATCATCGTTTATCGTTTATGTTTGACTTTCTTTATTATTTTGAACACAAAAGATAACTTACATTTTAAGTTTGATTGAGTTCTTTTATGATATTTTATGGTGCTTTTTCATTATCTTTGAAGCATAAGAAAAAGTATTCACCTCATGAAATTAAAAAGAGTGGCCAAGTTATTCTTCAAAAATTAACCTTCGTGTTCTAGGGAAGATGGTGAGTCACTGGTTTGGAATGATAAGAGGGTCAATCAGTGACATTTGTGACAATGATTAGAGTGTCCATGATAAAGAAAAAAGATCATATTAAAAATCTAGTGTGAAACAAAAAAGTTCTTATATATAAAATAAATTTTAATTCAGAAATTAAAAACATTCTTATCATAGAATAAGTTTAATTAGGTCATCACTCATCATGAATGGCACTTTTATATATTTTAGGGGGGGGGGGGGGAAACATTGAGAGTGAGTAATTGATGATATAATTATTTATTTTTTAGTCTTAATGAAGTTTTAGCTTTATAAAGGAGCACTATAACCTCTCTTTCTTTGTCTGTCTCTCTTGGTCTTGTTACCTAGGCACCGGTGTCTCACTAAAATAATTCTTCCTCCACTTTCCCACTTCCATCCGCTGGGCACATTCCCAGACCGCACTGGTGCCGGAGACAACCAACCACTGTATTACATGCACAACGGTGTTTGCGTCCATCATAGGGCTTGCCTTTCCACCAATTAACTTACAACTTCACGAATGCTCGATAACTGCGCTTTTATGTCCAACTTTTTTGATGACAACTAAATAAAGGAATTACAAAGAGTAGGCGTCCATCAGCAAAAGGCTGTAATCAATCCTAAGAGCCCCCCCGCCATGATACGGGGTCTCGCCGAACACAACTGTAGTGTAGAAACAGATCTAGACAGGAAGCTTTATTATTACAGAATGTGCCAGGAGGTGCAGTCACTCAATGAGAAAATGATGCAGTGTGTGTGTTTAGCGTGATTGGGTTTAGAGAGAGAGGAATCCAATAAAGAAAATGGAGAAGGCCTTGTGTAAAGTGTAGAGGGCGGGCTGCTCTGTAGTGTATTCATATTAAAGACTGCAACGCTGGGAGGGGAAGTGATTACTGTCAGTAACTCCACAGGAAATGTTGCATCTTACTGACATTTAGAAATCATTTCAGCAGCTGGGAACAATAAAAAAGTGAGATTGTGCAATAATTGGCTTGCCTCACAGGCTTACAAACGGGGGAGAAAAAGAAAGAAAAAAAGCAATAATAGATGTTACCTCCATTTCCCCGCACACCCCCCGCTGCTTTAAAGCTTTATCACTTGTGAGACACAAAAGTAGATTCAGTGTTTAACAAGCTTGGGTCGTGTGTGCAAATGTTTTTTGTGCCGTGTTTCAGGTTTGGAGGGGGAGGATCATGTTGTTGTTATTGGTATTTTGGGGTTCAGAGAAAGCAGGGAGTGAAGATAAGATGGGAAAAGTATCAAAGAATGTGCTTGTCAACTTTCTATTTTATACATCCCACAGTGTTGTTTTGTTTTGTGACATTTAGTTATAAAAAGATACTAATTAATACTAAAAGTTGAACTAATTACATGTAATATTCTGGAAATGTGTTATATATTCTAAGTATATCATTTTCCTTATTATGAGGTATTTTTAAACTTGATTGGACATTGCTTAATCAAATTACAGGATATGCCGATTAATAAATGTCATTTAATCAGCCCCTAAAATAAAATGATTATTTTGTAAATTACTGTTAAATGCGAAAATATTGAATAAACATAAAGTTATTGAGAAGTCAAAATGTTTTTTTGTTTCTTTTGTTTATCCCTGAGTATAGTGATGTAGTACTCGAGTCCGGTCTCGAGACCGATTTCTGCTTTCTCGGACTCGACTCGGACTCGACCCTTCAAAGACTCGGTCTTGACTCGGACTCGGCATAGGCGGTCTCGTCCCCATCACTAGTCCACTAGAATACATACCACTAGAACATTTTAATTTGATCTGCATGTCCTAACTATGATTAAAAAAGTCAGGGTGGGCTTAACATGTTGATGACAGAGCAGCACTGTTGAAGCAGTTTAGAAAAATAGGCAGAAGATGATGCATGTGGTAGGGATTTTTTTAATGATAGTAAAAGCATAGTCCATATTAAGACGCTAAGACTGCTCCTCTAAACAATTCCCAATCTAGCTTAGTCTGTAGGCCTAACTGTTGATTATTAACTGGGGTGATATTAAATCATGAATATGAAAACTGACATGTTTTTATGGTCTTGGTCTCGACTCCTAAAGACTCGGTCTCGACTCGGACTTGCTTCCTCAAAGACTCGGTCTTGACTCGGACTCGACTGAATTTGAAAACCAACGGACTCGGTCTCGCCTCGGACTCAACCCTTCAAAGACTCGGTCTTGACTCGGACTCGGCATAGGCGGTCTCGTCCCCATCACTACCTGAGTATAAGTCTACTGGTCTATAGTAGTCTGCATCCTCAAGGCCCTGTTTACACCTGGTATTTAGAGTCCGATCACAAGTGGACGATTCTAAATGCAGATGTTAACAGGGTCTAAAACATTTTGAGCTTGTCCACTTTCAACCATTTCCAGAGGTAGTCGAAAACGCATTAGACCGGATTGCTTTCATGGTGTAAACGCTCACGTGGTCGAATGCGTTCAAACAGCCACAAAATATCACGTACTCCCCGCCTACTGACCTAATGCGTAAACATTACGGGAAGTTTGCTAGCCAGACGGGATTTAAACTTTGTCTGCTGAAGACCCAAGTTTGGTTTGAGGATGAAAAACGTACCAAGTACAATGTTCTCTTACCATTCCTGATTTCTAGCACACACTCACTGGTCTTGAGCGTACACGAAAGCTACTGATCTGCGTATGTTTTTCCGTCTTCTCCGATATGTAAATTGGTCTAGCTTATTTGAAAAGCCCATACATTTACCCACCCATAGACCCTCCCCTCGATAAAATCAGGAATTTTACAGAAAGCAGACAGAAAACAAAAGAGATGGATTAAAACACCAGGTGTAAACGGGAATCTACTCGTCTACTTGTGATCCGATCGACCAAAACGCATCTTAATACCAGGTGTAAACGGGGCCTAAAACACGTAGAGATGCATTTTTTTATTTGACAAAAGTGCTCCTAGAAAGTGCTCCTGACTTTTTAGAAATTTCGAAAAAGAGCTCTGTAGTGTAACTGTCTTGTATACCTCGAGTGCTGACACTATTTTAAGGATTCATTTGAAAAGCAGAAAAAAGGGTGCTTTCCCTTGCTGTGGAGGAAAAAGAGAAAGAAAAAGTAGAGGAAGAGGAAGACCTCGCTCTACAAAAAAAAAAGAAAAAAAGAAAAAGAAAAAGTTGTGTGGTGCAGAACACTCCGGAAGCCTGCTGCGCCAGATATAGCAGGTGAGAGCAGTCTTCCGGGAGACTTTCTCTTCTGTTACGGCTTTGAAGAGGAGTATCAAAAAGCTGCTCTCACACTCTTTCATCTCTTCTGGCCCGTGCCTCTGCTGGCCAGGTGTTTTACCCCAGAGGGCTTTCTCTAATCTCTCTCACTCTCTCATTTCACTGTCCTATAACCTACTGTCCTTACAGCACCAGGTTTGATTCTCAAAATGACTGTACAGTCTGTATGTATAGATATGCATGTTTGTGTACTGATTGTTATGGTGAGAGAAATCACAACTTTTAACGTGGGTGGAATCAGGTGGCATTTAAAAGCATTGCCTGAACGTGCTGAGAAATGACAAAGAGTGACTGATATGACGAGACGATGATGTATCATAAATACCTGCACTGACAATGTTGACAGTGTTTATCAGGGGGCATCTGCAGTGACATTTGAAGAGTGATGGTTTGAATGTCACTCTTTACATAATGCAGGATGGAAAGTTTCCATTTCAAGGTTGTGACTGGAGATCAGATGCAACGTCAGCTTGTCTTTTCAAACATCAGAAAATCTGTATGAGGTGTTTTCTTTCCTTCACCATGAAGCAACATGCATGCCTAACAAATCTCTGATCAGTCTGGTCTTTTTGGCTGCATGGTTTTAAGGGGGTTTCACTTATTTTTCAGCTATTCAGGCTAGGAAACCAGCTAGCCACCCAGCTAAACACTAGCTTGGCAGACTGGGAGACCAACTAGAAAAGCTAAAACCAGCAAACCAGCTTACTGTCTTAACTGGTCTGCAGCCTGGATAAACTGGCTTTTAGCTAATCTTGTCAAGTCGGTGCTAAGCTCAAAACGCATTTGAAAGACCTGACAGGCTTGGAGACCATTGAGCCAGCTTAGGTTTTTCAGCAGGGAGACTCAACTCAAGTTTGATGTTAGCATGTTGCTAAGCTAATAACATAAATACATAGCTCACACTAATATTAGGTAAAATTAAACATTTTATTTAATTTGAATGAACTACTTTATCAATATCTTTCCTGATTGAATGAAATATAAGTAATAAATTGTATATTTTATACTCATTTCTCTGTCCGCCATCCAAGTTTGTTACAATGTAGTCGCCTTATCTGTAAATGAAATATTAATAAACTAAAATAGTATCTCAGGAATACTCAGAGGTGTCAAAAGTATTCACATTCATTACTCAGGTAGAAGTATAGATACTAGGGTTTAAAAAGACTTCTGTAGAAGTTGAAGTATCAACTCAAGCTTTTTACTCAAGTAAAAGTATATTATTAATTATTGCAAAACTACTTAAAGTATAAAAGTAAAAGTAATGTAAGGAAAAAAATCTCTCTCTCTCTCTCTCTCTCTCTCTCTCTCTCTCTCTCTCTCTCTCTCTCTCTCTCTCTCTCTCTCTCTCTCTCTCTCTCTCTCTCTCTCTCTCTCTCACCTGACGCGATTTGCCTCCATTTGTCCCTCGCTTACCAGACGCGATTTGTCTCCATTTGTCCCTCGCTTACCAGACGCGATTTGTCCCTCGCTTACCGCATCTAGGTTTTCTTCGGAGGACTTTTGGCGCTGCGTACAAACAAATGTGACTACAGCCTCTCACAAGTTAGCAAGACACCACAATGCCAATCAGTTTAGCGATGTGTATTCAGGAGGCGGGAGTCAGGTCTAAACCGTTTTTTTACGACGACAAGCCGAAATTAAATAGGAGTAACGAGGCTATTTTTAAAATGTAAAGAGTAGAAAGTACAGATAATTGCGTCAAAATGTAAGGAGTAGAAGTAAAAAGTCGTCTGAAAAATAATTACTCCAGTAAAGTATAGATACCCCAAATTTATGTAAGGTAACGAAGTATTTGTACTTCGTTACTTGACACCTCTGGGAATACTAAAATAACTGTTTAGAAGGCTTCATATGGTTAGTGCCTTAGGCTACATCTACATCAATCCGGATACGTTTCAAAACGGGTATCGTTTCAAAACGCTCTCTGTCCACACTAGTCTTTTCCAAAAGTTTCTCAACCACTTTGAAACGTCGGAAAACACTAAATTCACCTTACTGCGCATGCTATTCTTCTGGCAGGATGATTTTTTTATTAAGCAAAATATCTCACCATTCATTGATGCTTCCAGGTCGCACTCAGTCAGCATTATATCTATGGTCTAAAACGCAACAGCTCACATGGTTCTGTTATCTTTGCAGGACTGTGATATGAAGAGTGTACAAAGTAACACATCTTTAGCAACAGCGTGAAAGTGAATGGCACATACTGTAACAGGCACAATAGCACATACACATCTATCAGTTCAATATGCCTCACATGACTAAACATGCGTCATTGTTTTCAAATATCTCCGTCTTCACAGTCCACACTACAACGCGAAAACTACGTTTTCAAATTGATCTACTTGGGAAAGCGTTTTCAAAAACGCTGTCTCAGTGTGGACGGAAGGCCAAAAAGGAGAGAAAAATAAGATGCGTTTTCAAACGAAAGTGTGGACAAGGCCTTAAAATGTTGTCTAGAAGTGCAGGTATATCCTCCCATTCATATCTGAATTATGTGTGGATAAGAGCTGTATAAATAAGAAAAACCTCTCCTCATGGACACCTGGAACAAGATAACTACATGTTCAAATAAATTATCAAAATGAGACGCATCACTAATACTATCGTAATTATGTGACACTGGCACATGAGAGCTGTTTTTGAATATCTGGTCATGCCGCTCCCGCAGCGGACCATTTAGCAGTGGCACGGTAATATATAGCTGACTGTAAATTAGTCATGGGGGAGTACAGAGACTTGTTCAGGTGGGCCGCTCTTGTCAGTTAAACCACAAAGATAATGAGACCATAACGATTCACCTGCACTCTGCCTGGGCCATTAGTGATGACATCACACCTGTGGGACACAAAAAAACAAGCGGTGACGGTCAGACGGCGAAGAATGGGCAATTAAAGTGTGATTTCAGACCCCTGCAGGGAGGAAGGGAGCGCATGGGGAAAAAAAAAAAAGCTGATGTAGAACGAGACAGCCGGTGGTGAGAGAGTGACTGTGAGTGAGAGAGTGGGCGTGTCGTGTCTGTCAGCTGTGCTTGGCTCTGTCCTCCCCCTGATCAGCGCTGGCCCAGCCCGCCGGTTTCCAAACAAACTCGCCGGAACATGTTGCGTGCTCGGCCGTCCCTGCAGGCCCCCCTGCCGCGCTCCAAAGCTGCCGGCCACAATGCAAGCAGGTGGCCGTGCCGCCTCGCTCAAAGAACGGGCATGCTGAGTGGGTGTCAGGCGACAGAAAAAAAACTTCCAAAAATCCCCACTGACCTCCAGCCTTGCCTGCGCTCGCCAAAAAACGGCGACAGCAGTTTTGGGTTGTACGCTTTTTTTTCGCTTTTTGTGCGGCGGCGTATTGTGCGACACAAGCACGAGTTGTCATTTGCTCAGCTTGTTGTGGTGAGCGGGGGTTTCGGACTCCTTTTCATGTGTGCGTCAAAATGAAACTCGCAGGCCTGGGCCAGTAGCCTGACTCAGAGGGTAATGTGAGGAGCAGCGGTGGGAGCATCTGAGAGGAGTTGTAACTCTGTTAACTGATTTTTCCTCCTCCGTCGTGGTGGCAGGTGCAGAGTTCAGGCAGCTTAAGAGACAACAGTAAGCAGGTGATTTCCACCCTGACTCACACTCGCACTGTCTGATTCCCCATCTGATCACGGTATCTCTCATCGTTCAGACAGTTGTTGTTTTTTCCGCAGTTGAGGCAACCGCCACTTTACCACAGTACTTTAGCGTTTTGATTAATCAATCACAACTGAGAGACTGAATATATTTGAAGTGACACCTGCTGAAGCCTCTAACTGTCCAACACTGATCCGTTTATATGCAAAACTACAATATGCTAGATGCAAGACTAGTTGGTGGGTTGCCTGAATGACTAGATGACTATCTGGCCTTGAAGGGATATTGCATCCAAATATTAACATCCTGTCATTATTTTCCCAGTCTCATTCTGAGGAAGATATTTTGAAGAATTCTATTTGAAGAACTAGGCCTATTTTTGTCCATTTACTGAAAATTAATGGAGTCCAAAGCACCATTGGACCCTCACCCTACTGACTTTCAATGTATGGACACAAAATATTTTGTCTTTTTTGTTACTAAATGATGACAGAATTTCCTTTTTTTGTGTGTGAAATTTTCATTTAAAGAAGCATGTATGATTAGTCCAGTTTTGGGTTTACCTGGCCCTGAATGGACATGTTTCTTTTTAACGTTCTTGTATTTAAATACCGCTAGAGAGAGTGCAATGGAATAACAAAATAAGTTATTAAAAGTTGGACTATTTTTAAAGTGACCAAGAAAACAAAATGGACAATTCTTATTTTTTTTATGGAATTTATGATTAGATGAGGATGATATAAATAATCGAAGACAGGACCATAATATGCTGGATGTGCACTCACATGAGATTTTAGCAATTAACACCAACGTTCCATATTTAAAAGCATTTTAAATGGCACATTAAAATAAAACACTTGGAAAAATAATACCTTAAGAGGTTGGGCCTAATCTTTTTATTTTACCTCAGATGCATTTTGTTCGTGTCAGTCGCGGAGAGCACAGAAATGACCGCTCGAAAGACAAACAAGGTGCGGGAGTATTTTTAATTAGAAATAAAACAGAAAAGTTTTATGTAAGCTGTGCCATTTCAAACTGGCATAATTCCACTAGAGCCATACTTAACCATATTCAGCACATGCACGTGGGTGTGATAGCCGAAGCAAGCAAATGCCCATCGCATATTCACTTCACCTCCGAAAGATAACTGAGCATCAGAATCAGAATGAGCTTCATTCGCCAAGTGTGACGTTTAGCTACATTTAAAATGGGATTTTACTGTTTAATTCATAGATTAAGTGCTCAAATGGATCATATATACACAAGTCTTTAGAGGATTTCTTACTTATAGACTAGTCGGTTAAAAAACGTCAGTTTAAACGACTTTCAAATTAGTCGATGCGCACATCCCTATTCACAATAAGTGAGAAATGAGAGAAAAGATTGCCGTTTCCATTTCATGCCGACTTTAACTTGACATAGCTTCTCAAAAATGCATCACTTGTGCCTAGATGATAAAAAAACGGTGTGATGCAGTGGAAAAATCTGCGCGTGATCTACTGACGGCGCGCAACTTAAAGAACACAGAAGCAGCTGGATAATTTTCATAATGACCAACGCAATCTACCAAGAGCTGCACAAATTGGCATCTGGTTTAAGACATTCTTTTTTTGGGCGGTATTTAATGACACAAATACAAGTAAATTGACCAACACAAACCTTAGTAAATCACATTGCGTGATTCATGCAAATACTCTCCTCCCATAAATTTAGCTTCTGAAAGGGAAACTCCTACAAATGCATATGCAATAAGGTCAGCTCCATAAATTGCTGTCCATGCCTTTTCAACGCAAATTTTTCACTGCGAGTCTTTAGTAAATCCTGACAGTAGTTTTTTTAACGCCAAAAGAGGGTTTGTGCTGGTGCAAGCTGTTAGTAAATCTGGCCCTAGATCTTGCTAATCCTCTAGTCGACCATTGTGACCCAACCCTAGCAGGTTTAGCAGCTTCAGTTTAGCACCCACTTCCTGTTCTCATCCGCGAGGTCAAAAGTCTTCACGTGACAGCCCTCGTTTTCAACACTATTGTGCTGTGCGTGGCTTTCTAAGCTTCCTGGTAATGGGAACAAAAGCCCATATTGGGTTCTTTATACACATTTTTACACCATTGTCACTTTGAGCCAAGTGTCATGCAGAATTCTGCAACATTGTTCTACAATACACATGGAGGAGAACAAATGCGATAGAAAGGAGAAGACGTGATTTTCCTCAGAGAGACACAATTTGGCTGCCCGTGAGCCAGTCCAAAAATAACAAAGAACAAAGAGGGATAAATGAGAGCATTTTGAACACAGGCTACTGGCTTGGCAGAACAGGCGGGGGATGAGGAGCGCCCGTCCGCACATCTGTCCACGCAGCACGGGGTTCCAGAGACACCCACCCGAACGGGCTTAACCTTCCCTCTCCCACACCACCTGTTCATTAGCATGGGCCCCCCTACCGAGCCACAGTCATTTTCACTCCCCTCTTTTCCCCCTCTTTTCTCTTCTTTCTCGATGGCGGGAGCGGAGAGCCTCTGGGACGATGGTTTTCAGTAGAACGTAATCTACCATCTGATTCAGACCATGATGGTTGAGGCCAGCGCCATGGAGAGATATGGCCAACTTTATTGGACACGGGGAAAAAGGGACTGATGAATGGCCTCCAAATGTGTTCACCCTCAAATTGTCGGAAGTTTTTCATTTTCCATAGCTCTCCGCATCAATCAGAGCTGGCCCGTTTTTTTTATCTCTGCACGCCTTCATTAGAACAAGAGAAAGACTGGTATTAATCTCATTGTTTTGTGCCAGGGGATGTCCTTGAAAACCCGCACATAGCGGCCCACGACTCCACCATTAGGCCTATTGTAATGTTCGCATTGTAACAGGACCAGTACGGCACGTCCAAGATTCCCATAAACGCATTTGATCCCTAACAGCTCTAACCGTATTAAGGATCAATTATGTTTTTTTACGCAAGCAATTCTGCCAGTGCGATCATGGAGGCGAGGAATCTTGATTTACAGTGGAAATTAATAGGCAGGTCTACTCATTAAACGCAAAAGCACAGTTAAACAAACACGAAGCCTTAATGATTTCAATCTGTCACCCCCAGCCCCAATTACTCCGCACCCCACTAACAGTCGCGGCCCCCTGGTCGCCCTGCGTTCTGCTCCTTTGGATTGCGTAGAAATCCCTGACATCCTCCCCTGACTCCCTAATTGCTTTTCCTCAGTGCCCTGGTGATGATAGGGACGACTGGGTGACAACATCTCAATTTCTACAAACCCCCACCACCCCACCCAGATCCTTCCGTTCCAATTACCACTGATGTTTTTTTCCCCACTGTGCACATCCCCATATTAAATTTAATTTCCTGAGAGCCTGCCAAGATTCAGATTCCAAGGCCGTTTCACTTGAGTCTCCAAGCAGGTTGGAAATGAGGAAAGAGAACCGCTGTTCGGATGAGGAAGGATATGTTATTTGGACAGCGTGTAGAATTGTAAGACCATCAGCTATGTATTGCATTTCGCCGAATTTAACCATTTATAATGGTTCACTGGCAATGAGATAAAAGTAAACTGAATTAATTGTCATTAAAATGGTCAGTATTAAAATTGGTAAGTTAAATCTGCCCTCCTTGTTTATGTACATAGTTTACATCCCTCTTTTTTTTGATAAACCCTCCTTCCTGGGCCTGAATGTCAAGTTTGACAAGTATCTCTTTCTCGCTATTTTTTTCTAAAACACACCTCAAAGCGTTTCTATTACACTTTTCACAATATAGATCACTTGTATCTTTTGCAATAGATCTAAAACATACTTGCTTTTGATAAAACTGTCATATTTATAAGTGGAAAGAGGCCAAAAGTGATAAGCAGAGGCACTGAGGAATGTTTGATATGATAGTAAAGGCGGCAGTTGCGCTTGTACAATTGCAATTATTCCTCTATAAACACACAAGCCCACGCAGTTTACTGCTCTCTGGGCACACAACAATAAACATGTAAACCTTTGAAATGCATGGTGGAGTAGATAAGATAACTTACTTTACTGGGTGTTATTTTAAATGGTTCCCACAGCCCCTCATGTTCAAAGGTCCACCGACTTAAACATCATACGTTCATAAAAGTCAGTGTGGGTTGATGTGTGACTAGCGTGAGATACACATTATTAAAGTTTTTTTTCATATCGGTGACATCACTTGTTCTAGATCCTTCCTGTTGAGTGACATTTATATTTATATACTTCCTTTTTCTTAATGTCCATGAATTTTAAGGTATTATTATTATACTTGTATATTTTGAGGAATTTGTTTTGGTCTTTTACGCAATTACTATTACATTTTAATAACTGTAGGTAATTTTGCAAGAAAAAAGATCTTCAGAAGTGCATATTTCCTTTTATAATGATATGTTGTATTAAAATGGCGTATTAATATATTAATAATAATATGGTCTCTCGTACAACTTCCATCTTTGGGAAAATAAGAAAATTAGGATTAAATGGGTCACTTTACAAAATGTCTTCATCAAAGTTACTTTTAATAAGAATCTCTTCGTTCTCCTGATTTCATTAGTTATTGCTGCAGTTAAAAAAAATTAAGTGCCATTAAATAGCAGATTTTTTTTGCTAGATCTTTAAAGTATGATTTTGACAGTACCTGTGGCAGATGTTCAGTATGCGAGTGCTATTGAGAATGACTGGGTTAAGAAATTGATGGAAAATGACTTATTATTAATAATATATCTTAAGCTAATTTTCCCTAATAATGAATTACTTGTTCCTTGTCTCTTGCATGGCCCCCATTGAAGCTTTGCTATAGCATTTTTTACACCCTTGGTAATGCAACTTTTATGGTGCTGGACTTTGTAATGTTGCACAGTTAGGAAAACTGGATTAACTTTTTAGTTAGAATTTAGTTGCCTCTTTACTATAGCAGCAAGGAGGCCTTCATAAATTCTACAAGGTTTCTTATAACCAGACCTTTGACACGTACAGCGCAGTATTATTATGTGCTTATTTTTATCTCGCCAATGAGCAAAAGCTCTGAAGAGAATAATCAATAGAGCAGCAGATAAAGATGAAAGCTGTTCAGAGATATTTTCTCCCACTGGGTGTCTCATGTCACAAGGGCATTGGACAGAGACAGACTGGAATAATAGTAAATGAGCTTTTAAATTCTTGTAATGGCAGTTTTATAGGGAGGTCAAATAAAAGGAAAGTGACTGACCCTTTGCATGAATGGGCTACAAAATAGGGCCTGAAACTCCTAAAATGAAGATTTGATCAATTTGAGGTGAAATGAGATTCTTAACCTTCAGAAAATGTTGATGGTCAAACTAAATATTACATGAGCAAGTTTAGAAACCCTGCCACCAATGTTTGGGAAAAGTCATAAGTTTGAAAAAATGTAATTTTTGTAGATAAACATCAAAGGGATAGTTCACTTTAAAATAAAATTTTGGTATGTTTTAGCTTACCTCAAGGGCATCCAAGATGTAGGTGTCTTTTTTTCCGCAGTAGTTTCAATTTTGATATTTTTAGGTCAAACCGTTCTTGTCTGTCAGTCATATAATGCAGGTCTATGGTCACTATCTCAAAGAGCATGCACAGAGAAGTCCAAATTAAACAATTCCCCATCGTAAGTACACATTGATGGCCTAAGACACGAAACGAGCGGTTTGTGTGAGAAAACGAACAGTATTTATATAGTTTTTACCTCTTGTACACAGCCACGTCCAAGTGATCTGAGGGCGCGGGCACTTCGGTCTGCGCAAGCGCAAGCGCAGGCAAGCGCCGGAAATGATCTCTCGCAATGGAAGATGATTTCTGTATATCAACAGACAACGTTGAATTTTTTGCTTCCTCCATCGCTCTGAGTTCTTGATCTGTGTATTCTGGTTCAAATAAATATGGTTGTGAAAAAAATTCAACGTTGTCTGTTGATTTATCGAAATCGTCTTCCATTGCGATTTCCTGTACGTCTAAATATGTTTAGATCTTCACAGTGAAAGGTAACACTTCCGAAATCTCTGTGTAAACAATGAGTGACGTACACGCGCGAGAGATCATTTCCGGCGCTTGCGCAGCCCGAAGCGCCCGCGTCCTCAGATCACTTGGACGTGGCTGTGTACAAGAGGTAAAAACGATATAAATACTGTTCGCTTTCTCACACAAACCGCTCGTTTCGTCAGTGTGTACCTACGATGGGGAATTGTTTAATTTGGACTTCTCTGTGCATGCTCTTTGAGATAGTGACCATAGACCTGCATTATATGACTGACAGACAAGAACGGTTTGACCTATAAATATCAAAATTGAAACTACTGCGGAAAAAAAAGACACCTACATCTTGGATGCCCTTGAGGTAAGCTAAAACATACCAAAATTTAATTTCAAAGTGAACCCTTTAAATAGAAAAATTCCATATTAGGTGACAAGTAACTGGGCAAATTTAGCATAGTCCCTTGTTTGAACAAGTGTTGGTTTGTAAATATTGTCTACCGCTGACAGCATGTGTAGGAAATGAAACGCCTGTTACCATATCTGAATTTCAGCTCTGGAGGCTTCCTCAGTGCCTGATACACAGTGATACGAAAAGGAACGATGGTGTCGGTTTTTCCGTATCAATTCCAGCGCTCGTCCTCGTCCATCTCCACATGTCGACATCACGAATCAAACCTTCCAGGCCTCGGCTACAACTACAGTGTTTGAGGGCGGGTCAAAGTAGACATTGTTTGCTGGCAGCCATAGGCTGGCATTATGCAAATTTGTTACGTTGTTATTACGTAGGTTTGTGACAGGACGTGAGTCTGGAATTGCTGACGACTAGTTTCTACAGCACAATAACCTTATTTGTCATGCACTTTGATCTTTAAAACTTTGCAGACCCATTCACAAAGAGCTATATTACACACTGCATGAAAGGTAATATTTTAAAAAGCATAACAGGGAGTTAAGTTTTTTTTTAAGTCAAGATGGAACGAGAGTGATATGAGCAAACAGTTTTTGTTTTTTGTGAGAACTCTTGCTGCTTAATTTTGGATGTATTGTAATCTGGCGACGGTTTTTGTGGGTAGGCCAATGAAAAGGCAGTTGCAGTAGTCAAGATGTCATTCCATGGACTAGTTATTCCAAATCCTCTGAGCAAAGAAAGTGCCAGTTGGTGCTGTTATGAGCTGTCGTACCGCTAGTCAAGTTCTGTACCAACTTGTTTTTTCGGTGTAAATTTTAACTAAACAAAAACTCAAATATTGCCAGATTCCTAAAAGCCTTACGCTCTACAAATCGAGATGTGTTTTTTCCTCTCCTCTGTGTGTTAGACGCATCCGAATGCACCCAACCATGCTTACGGAGTGTTACCACACACCCTTTCAACACAACAATTTATTAATTACCAGTTACAGTTGCCTTTTAATTACAGACATCTCATTAGTGTCCTCCGCTATCATCCCAGCTAATCCCATCTTTTTCCCACCCCATGCTGAAGCTTTCACAATGCCTCACGTCCGAATGGGACTTTAAACCCCCACCTGTGCGTTATGACTTCAATAAACCAGTTATCAGCTCATGAAAGTGATGGCAAACAGGTGACTGCAGATTCTCGATAAGTCAGCGGCTGAGATTAGCGTTGTTTCTCAGTGGTAAAAGGGCTCCCCACCACGATGCCAGAGCCCAACCTGCGAATTTTACAGCACTCCAAAATCATTATTGGCAATTAGCGTTCGTCAGGGAAGACAGCAGCTGGATGTAATTACAGGTAGCCCCTCATTACTTGCGCATGTACTGAGAAAAAGCAGGGGGAAAAAAACGAGCTGAAAGCTGCTGTTTACCTTTATTTATTTATTTGTACAGCAAAATGTTGTGCTACGTACAGTACCTCCATTGTGGTGCAATTACTGCAGGTGCAAAGAGAGGAAGGGAAATCTGGTATTTTGAAAGAATAAGGTTTGATATTTTTGCTATAGTGTTTCCAGCTGCGATGCGGTTTTCCGCGCAGGTATAAGACACAGATGGTTACGGCATCCTTCCAATTATCCCTGAGTCAGACTTGGATTAGTACCTTTCAATTGTTGTTTCGGGATTTTGTAATTACGTAATTAAAAATATACTATAGAAAAATATAATAACATGTAATTAAAAATATGTGATTGTTTCGAGCAGAACCAGTGCTAGATATGCTCGTAACCAGCCGTCTGGTGCGTTTAATGATGTTTACTGAGAAAACTGACAGAAAAAGAAAAAAAAAATCGAGGTTGGTGTGACCTGACGTGCTAACGCACCAGTTGGAGCGAAAATGAATGTGTTTTTAAAAATGAGATAAATGACCACTTCAAAGGAGTTTACAGCACTCCCTGAAAACAGAGACCCGTAAAACACTCATCAGCAGAGGCGGACCGTTCTAATCACCTCACCTGAGTATCATTTGGACAGTTTGCCACCATAGAGAGCCGTTACGTGCGGTTTCAAGGTGATCCAACTCATTAAATTCAGCATTTCTTTGGCATTACACTGCTTTATCTCCAAACATTCCCATCAAAAATGTCTTGCTTGTTCTCTACTTTTTTTGTCTCTTTTAAATGAAAAGTTCTAAAACCTATTTCTGTCATTATGTACTCCTCCTCATGTCATTGTGAACCGGTTTGTCTTCCTTTCTTCTGCCGAACACAAAAGAAATTCAGAAAAATGAGTGTTCGTGTGCTCACTACAGCCAAATGTGACAATATGTTTTTGGTGTGTGACCTTGGAAACTTTTTTTTCTGTATGTTTTGGGTTCCCTTTTCTATAGCATTATTAGTTCTTTGACTTCTCTGTGATTTTCTGAGGTATTTCAAGCTTCAAAATGGACACAGAAGGACCATAGTTTACTTTATTTACTGAAAATATGTCCTAGTTCACCATTCAGGTGTGGGCACATTAGCAAAATTTCTAGCAGATTTATGTTGGTCAACACGCGAATTTGCATGAACAACTTGAATGTTTTGTGTAATCTGCGTGGGAAAATCTTTTCCTTCTACACGCTTAATTCCCAATGTTGATTTCTATTCAAATGACTTGATTTCAGGGAAACACACACTATCACACGGTTGTGATCACTTTAGGCTGGTCCTTGGAGCCTATGACCACACTGGTGTGATTAGAACAGTGCATCACATGATCAACTGTGAACAACAGTGCATCACATGATCAACCGTGAACAACAGTGCATCACATGATCACCCGTGAACAACAGTGGATCATATGATCAACTGTGAACAACAGTGCATCGCATGATCAACTGTGAACAAACTGATGAACTGATAAATTCAAATCCGTTTTTGTGCTTTGACTGGCGCTGAGCCGAAACGAGACTTGCTCAGCACTTGTCATATATCAGAACTGTTCAGTGTTTTTCGCATAATGTTTATTTTATGTTTCAGACATTAAAATGCACATAACTACTAGAAACACTACACACTGATGATGTCTATAGAAGTGGCAATAATTCAAACATAATTTGACAACGTGTTTTAGTTCAGTCATGTCAGAAACGCATTGTGTAGGCAACTATAAAGTTTACACTATTCTTCTCCCAATTTACCAGCCACTTACTGTGATGTCACATTACAAGCTTGACATATCACCATGGAAATAGTAAGGCGATCTATTTCTAAAATATTGGTCACCTTAAAGGGTTAGTTCACCCAAAAATTTTAATTCATCATTTAATTAAGTAATTTACTCACCCTTAAGTTTTTCCAAACCTGTATGAATTTATTTCCTCTGATGAACACAAAAGAAGATATTTTGAAGAATGTCGGTATCCAAAAAGTTGATGCACCCACTGACTTTCATAGTATGGAGAAAAAAATACTATGCAGGTCCATCAACTTTTTGGTTACCGACATTCTTCAAAATATCTTCTTTTCGTGTTCATCAGAAGAAAGAAATTCATATAGGTTAGGAACAACCTGATGGTAAGTAAATGGTGACAGAATTTAAAAATTTTGGGTGAACTATATCTTTAAAAAACCTTACGCATGTAAGGGTTAACAGCTTATCAGAGAACTCTGATTTGTGAATTAATCGTTCTTTTTGTCAAAAAACTATCTGGGTGGCGTTTCCCAAAAGCATCGTAAGCCTAAGTAGATCGTAGAACCAATCCCACCAACGGCTGTTTGAATTGGAAAAAATAAATAAAAATTTGTTTGAATTGTATGGCCTGGAATCTATTGCACAAGAGTTGAATGAATCACTTTTATGATAGGCCTAATTTATAGGTTATGATGCTTTTCGAAGCTTGATTGCTTTAGTCCCTATTCATTGTAATTGCACAGAAAAGAGTGACCAATACATTCTTCAGAATGTCTTTTTTTTTTGGTTCCACAGAAGAAAGAAAGGCATACAAGTTTGCAAACAAACTATCACTTTAACTTTACTGTATGAGATCATTTCCACGTGTCCTGTTGGTTTTTGGAGCCAAATTCTGTTAGCTGTTATATCAAAGGTGCAGATTGCAGTCATTGAATTTCAACTTTCATGTTTTTATGCGGCGGCTCACTAAGCCAAATACTTTTCCTGTGACTATTTCTATCTTGCCCTTAGACATTTTTGTGAGATTTTTGAGCATTGAACCGCTTTTTAAAAACATGTTTTTGGCCACCATGTTTAAACCAAATACTTACATGATGAGCTCAAAGAATGGGTGTTACAGTATATATTTGTGATACATTGAAGAACCTGCCATGGCCTTGCCTGGACCCCCTGTTTCATAGTTAATTAATAACATGTGAGCACAGCGTCTACATTAGCAGCTGGGGGTTTGAATAACTGAATAATATTGCCCTTGGCCAGTGTAATACTGTATGTGATGAGGAGTGATGACCCCAGTGACGCTTGGTGTTTGTAAGGCAAGGGTCAGCATGTTTCTAGCACCAGGGTTCAGATCGAATGGAACCTCAACATACTGTACACTTACTGTTAAAAGGATGTTGAGGAGTTGTGTGTGTAATTTTAGTATTTTCCAGTAAAATGTCGAACCATCCTTAAAAGCAGATATGTTTACTTGAGAAGCAAATCCAATCTATTAACCAATGAAAATAAGAATATGCTATTATATTTAAATTTCAAGTACATTTATTTTGTTAATTTTTACTGGACAAGAAAACCCCCTGATTAATACTGAATTATTTTCATTAAATCCTACAACCGCAGCAGTAACGCCATGCGCATCTTGTGATCAATGCAATGCATCCCATGAGGACATTAGGAGTTGAGGAAACTCCTGATGTCGTGCAACCGAGGAGAGCGTTGTCTTCCACTCTTTCTCTCGAAACAAACTGAACTACCCATCAGGCTGGCTGGTGGACAATTTTGTGTATCTACTGCATTTCTCAGCTCCACTGTAGCTCAGCCAACACAAACACAAAGAGCAACTGTCACGTTAAAAATGTGAAAAAAGGAAGAAGAAGAAATGTCTGTCTTTCTGGTTCATCTCGCATGTTGCGTTTCATATCATGCCACGGAAAGTTGGAACTGAATAAGAAATGACGCTTTTGAGGAAAGATCAAGTGTGTAACGATCTAACAGATGGATAGCTGACTAAATGAGCAGCTGATACATAGATAGTATTTATACATCGTGGCCAGTTAGATGAAGTGTTTTCTGTTATTTGAGATATAACTTGTGTAAAAACATTTTTGGATGAGAATCACCTCTGCAGTGTTATATATATTTAATCCCTTATTTAGCAATATTTAGTGTATATCATGCAAAAATACGTTTTATGATATTGGCTCGTTTTGCAAAAGTCTACATAGTTTTTATTGCTTTAGGTTTAAGCGGCATTCATCTGGCTATGCAATGATGCATATAACGACAACATTTAATGAAGTGAATTTATTTTTGCAAACAATTGCAAAAATTGTTGTAGCCATAAATCAGTAAATCTGTTCTTTCTTAGTGTTGCTCAAAAACATTCAGGTTCAAAAGTACTTATGACTGAAATTATAAAGCAAAAAATATATATTTTTTGCACAATTTCTAGGTCATGTGACTCTTTATACAGATGTTCTTGTTTCCATTGAAGCACAAGATGGTGTTTTTCATTATTAGTTTATGCTTGAGAACATGAAGAACATCAGGTTTACACAAACATCATCTCATTACAGTAAAAGAGACAAACCAAATAGTAAGAATTTATGCCAATTATGTAAATGTTTGAATACAACTTTTCACTTAAATTCATAGGATAATAATACAATTTGTAATAAAAACATATACTAAATTAAAAAAAAAATACAAAATGAAATAACATTTTCACTAGTAGTCTGAGACTTTTAAATCCCACTTTACAAAATTAAATAAAATGTTGAGTTTAACCGGTTTTAGAAAGTAAGGGCTGTAAAAAAAATCACCTGTTTGGTGGCATGCATGTGAAGGTTTGTGAACACACACCCACACACAACATTACTTGATTCATAATAGCCGCTTGTGTTTGACGTGTGCTGAATTACTGCATATTGCTATTTCACGTATCAGACGTGGCTGTCAAGGCAGGGGGGTTAAATTATAATGGATATAGCACTTCCAGGGGTCTGATCTTGCTTCATTCTGATGAATCATGTTGAAAGATACTGCACAAGACCAGAGCAAAGTTATACATCAATGCCTCTGTTTGCTGCATCCATGTGAAATTAGGCATGTGATTTTAATTATACCATTTGTTATGTATCCTTCTCATGTTTGGAATTGAGTTATATAAACTCCACAGAAGTGTGGAGCGTAAACATCGCAAAAAGTAATTTTGAGCCTTTTTGTCTTGTTTTCCAGTATAAACATCTTTAAAACAAGATTTGTGTAATTGTGCAAGATAATAAGACTTAGATCAAGGTATATTACCTGAAAACAAGTTTGGTGGATAGATTTTCTTCCTTAATCAAAAACTGTTACATTTAAGCAAAATACATTTCAGAGTTGCTCACGATCATGTTTAAAGGATGTTTTTGCCTAAAAAAAAAAAAATTATTGTGAGATTAAGTATAAAATAAGAAATAGTCACATTATATGCATCTTACAATTATATTCTTACAATTATCTTATAACATTATATCTCGGATAATAATATCTCGCAATTGTGAATGTAACTGAGTTGAGTTACACTATGAGATCTATTGTATATCACAAACAATTAATTTTTTCTATCAGAAGTGGAAACGTGCTTCCATAATATTTAGATTTTGTTTTACTGGAAAACAAGACAAAAATACTGATTAAGAAAAAGATTCAGTGGAGTGAAAGTGTGTGTGTTTGGGTTTCTGCTTCTTTTTGTCCAACATTGTTGAAAGAAACTACGATTTTTATGTGAGGCAGTCCTGGCAGTGTGATTATTTACCGTGTGTGTGTGTGTGTGTGTGTTTTAAGTGGAGAGCGAGAGAGATCTATTCTCGCTGCCTCTATTCAAGGCTATTATATGGAGTCAGCAGCATTATATCCACTGTCGCGGTGCACAGGACCTCACCTTTATCTTGCAGCACAGCCCTGCAGCTGTGCCTCTGGTCTGTTACCCCACGCTGGCACAATATACAGCATACAGGTGTGCTGTGAACAAACACAAGCAAACAAGTAGCCAAACAGAAAAATCCGGACTTTGCATTTAAAAGAGGAGAGAAAAATGGAGAGATGGATTAGGATAATTGAGAGTTTTTTCGCTGTGAACAATGCAGCAGCAGAGTGACCTCTAACTAGGTTTGTGTTAATGAACACTATTTTCAGCTAAAAAATGATATAAAATGATATTATAATGTATGAGGGCTGGGTTGAAAATATAGATTTCTTGATTTTAATCGATTCTCATTTTGATAAACCAATATATGTAATATGTAAACAAAACTTGACCAAACATTATTTGTAGCGCACCTCCCTCCACCTAATAATTCAGTTTTGTGCTTTGTTACTTTTGTTATGAAACTTAGCTTTCAAATTATGTCATTTTTATTATGAAATCCAAACAATAAATACAATTTTAGCGCTCTTTAGCCTCAGTTCAAGCAAAGCTGCAAACCAGAGTGCGCGTGAATTAATAATTTCCTTCGCTTTACTACTAGTTATAGTACAAAAAGAACATGATTGAACATCAGAAGGTATATTGAGAGATACAGTACAACTTACTGAAATATATCAAGTATAAAACAGCGTGTAAATGTCACTTAATATTACATTTACCTCAGAAAAGTCATTGAATGTATATGTATATCTGTCATGAAAAGTTATTATAACAGCCATCGTTTAAATGTTTATATTACAAAAAAATTATAATTGGAATAGGAACACAATTAAAATGGCCTTATGTGCAATTTAAATGTTTGTATAGAAATTTTAACCTTCAATATAATAGTTACGATTTTTTTCCTTCGATTAAAAACTGACGTTCACTGCTTGTGAATCAAAATTTAATTGAATTGTGAAATTTATGGCAATGCTCAGCCCTATTATGTCAGTATTATTACTATAATTATTATTTTATATAAGTGTAGTAATATTTTCTGCTGTTACGCTACTGAATCGCTTACATGCTGCTTTTGTGTTTGTGGTCGAACAGGCCTCGATACTGGTCAAAAAAGTCAAAGTCAGACAAGAAACTGAAAGTGGTAAAGGAGGAGAGGACTAAAAGGAGAGGCAGAGAGGATGAAAGGGAGAGATGGACAATAAGAGGAAGTGGCAGTAGAAGAATGAGGCAGATGAGAGCTGAGAAGAGAGCAGGCAGAGTGAAAGAGAGGGAGTAACCACGGCTGGATCTCAATGGGAGGTAAAAGCCCGATCATTTATAAAAGGTAAACGCTGTCAGGACGCGGGGCGTTTAAGAAGCGCACAGACTCAGGTGTGATTTACGAGCACACTGCAGGGGTTATAAATCACTGCACGACCGCCGCACCACAACTCTCTCTCACCAACACACACACACTGCCTTACAATACCAACGGTATTGCTGGAGATGAATGGTGATCGAGTGAGTGAAAGAGGAAGAAAGAGGGACACTTCTTTATGATACTCATCAGAAATGCACCACTAGTCAAACAGAAGTATATTTTCTCTCTCTCTCTCTCTCTCTCTCTCTCTCTCTCTCTCTCTGTGAACGTGTGGTCTACAGCTGGCATGTCTCTTCCAGATGAGACAGATAATGAGATTTGTCAGAACCTCTTTATTTTCACTTGCTAAAATCCTGTGAAATTGCATTTTAACAACTGTAAAACAAGTGTGAGGACGTTTTGATTATACATCATGTTCCAGTCATTGTGGTAATTAAAAATGGACCTTTGAACTTTTGACACTTGACACTTAGAAACAGTTAGTTATGCAGGAAACCAGGCAGCTTACTACGTTTTAGAAGGCAGCATCCTAACCGAAACAGAATGTAGAATTATTTGGATAGTTCACCCCAAAATTTAAATTCTGTCATTATAATTACTCGCCTTTATGTCATTCCAAACCCGTAAGACTTTCATTCATCTTTGAAACACAAATGAAGATCTTTTTGATGAAATCGGAGAGCTTTCTGTCCGTCAGTGCAACTGACACTTCATAAAGAGATCTTAAAACTAATCCATATGAATTGAGCGGTTTAGTCAAAATTTCCTGAAGAGACATGATTGCTTCATATGATGAACAAATTGAATTTAGGCTTTTATTTACATAAAAACATTGATCAGTGAACATAAACAGAAGTTCAACCGAACCTGCTTGACCCCTCGAGAAGCTCAGCGTGCTGCGTGACACGAGAATGAACCTCATCATTGGTTCTCGCACATCAAGCGAACATGCTTGAGCTTCCGTTTACCACAACTATTGTGTGAGTTGATGAATGTTTATATGTGAATAAAAGCCTAATTTCAATCTGTTCATCATATAATAGATCATATAGATCACATAGATCGTGTCTCTTCAGGAAACCTTTTCCTGTTTTACGATCTCTTTATGAACTTTCTGAAGCGTCAAAGTGGGAGTTGCGTAGCTGTCTATGGAGGGACAGAAAGCTCTCAGATTTCATTAAAAAGATCTTCATTTGTGTTCCGAGGTTTCATTTCATTTCATTTGTGTTACGGGTTTGGAACGACATGAGGGTGAATAATTAATTATAGAATTTTCATTTATGGGTGAACTATCACAAAGTACAAATATGGGATAGAATAGTCATTTTCTGATTGAGATTGAATTGTTGAAAATTAAAATGGTTCAGTATTGAATGAAATGAAAGTGTAAAAAAATCATCTGACCTTTACCTGTCCCATAAATGCTTTACAGAAGCCTACATTTTAGGGTAGTCCAGAGTCCAGACTGTTCGCATGTTCAGTCCTAAGCGTGAATCTCTGTTCGGAACTTCTTAAGCTGCAGTGACGCAGTGTCTTCACCAATTGGTGATTGGCTTTTTATTTAGAAGGCAGGATAGGGCTGGGCGATATAACGATAATTATCGCGATATAAATTTTCTCGATAAAACGATATCAAGAGTTCGATAAATGTTCGATAATGTTTATGCGCCAAAAGCGGAACAAAACTCATTTGAACCGCGCGCCACACGGACCATTTATCCGCTCGGCTCAAAGTCCAAACGGCAGCGCAGCGCGAGCTCACTAGAGCAGATGCGTTTACTCTGATCGCTCTCGGTCACGAAATCCATGAGAAGCGCTTGAATTCAGCGAAGAACACAAATGTCTCAGTGATTTAAACCAGTTTAAAGGCAGATGAAACAGCGCTGACAAACAGGAGAAACACTGCGTGCAACGATACTGTCAGAAGGCTTTTCAGTCTACAAATTCCCATCATTTACCATGGATTTACTGTAACGTTAGCCTAGTAATATTAACTGCACCATGAAATGTGGGATATACATATTGAATTGTATTATATTATTAATGTAGACAATGTATTAAAGGACTAATGGAATATAATTACAGTATTTAATAATGTATTTAGGCTACTGTTTTTCATACAAATACTATAGAAACCATAAAGTTACATTTTGCCATGATAGTGAGGTGCTACAGGCTATGCCTGGTTTTATCTGTGGTTATCATGATCTAAATACATGACATTGGATGACCAATGGTTAAGTTTAATAAAACTCAAACAGTCAGAATATTACATTTTACCAAATAAAAATTAGCACATGCAGAAACTAAGAAATTAATTGTCCAATAAAGATATTTATTTTGTTAAGGAAAAATGACAAATGTTTGAATGTTCGACCTCAGATTTGTGAAATGTTCACCTGTTCACCTGAAGTGTTTGTCATGATATGTTCTGACAATAAAGAGTAGTTTAAAACCACAATTAACGCTCTTGTTTCTACAACTTTCACTTAGGAGCAAAAATCTGCCTTTAAACTTGAAAGAAATAAAGATTTGATTTTTATCGTGATAAATATCGATATCGACTGATATAAAAAATATTATCATGATATTTTTTTTTGGCCATATCGCCCAGCCCTAAGGCAGGACTTATTCCTCCATATTTAGCATTTCACTCTCTCCCACTCATAGTAATATGATTTATCTTGATGTATATGTCTTTGGTATAAATTTGAATTTAATCAACATTTATTTTTACTTTAACCACCTTGATTTAATTTTTCATTGATTTTATTGCACTGTAGTACACTCTGGGACTTTTTTTTTTACACATCGCAATCTCTAAAACAAGGGATCTTAGAAGGCTCCCTCCATAATGTTGCTGCCTTAAAATGATGCCTATGCTGACACCTTAGAATGCTACTAGCTATTTAGGTTTTGGAATAAAGCTCATTATATATGCTAGACTGTTCTAGCAAATCCATTTGCTTGATAAATTGCGGAATGAAAAATTATCAGTGTAGTATAATGATGTTTGGCTGATTATAATAGGATCTAATCTGTCATCGGGTTAATTGTAAACTTTTTTCAAGGACCCCTAGAAAAATAACCCTAAAAAGGAGCAAAGTGTTTTCACAGCATGTTCAAATAAGGTCCATAATTCACCACTGCAATATTTGTACTTCACCATCTTGCTGGCATGAGCCGTTCCGACAGAAAAAGACCTAAAATGGATTCAAACCACCACATTTGGCAGGCCATGACATATTTAATCATGAACAATATAATACACATTTCACTTATAAATGCTTGTCTCAATTTTTTCCTTCTATCTGTGCCAGTGGGGGCAAATTTTCAGCTAATCTCTTCCAAGACACTGGATGTGTGTGTGTGTGTGTGTGTGTGTGTGTGTGGGAGGGTGTGCGTCAATGCTAGGTCACTGCTCTCTTGTCATGTAGATGACAGACACATAGTTGGCATTCTGGAGGTCTTGAGATGTACGACTTCTCTCTTCTCTCGTGCCTGTTTGCGGCATTGCCGCTTCGCTGGCTTTTAACACGAGCAAGGCTGAGCAAGGCTAGAGCACAGGCCGTGTGTCAGCTTGACTGCGGACCCTCATTCACACGTCATTGCTGGGGTGTGTGGGGGTCTTTAGGGTGAGCCGAACAAACACACACTCACACACAGCCCTTTGTTTTCATCACTAGAGTGTAGTGTTCCCTTTTTTGCTGAGTCCAACCAAAACGGCTGTGTCAGTGAACTCTCTCTTGTCTACCAAACCACTGCAATGTCCTTACATCGCTTTGCATTTGTGTACCGCTCGCTTGAACAGACAGCGCACTGTTTAGCAAGTCAATGCGGTAAGAGAGGTCAGGGAAAGATGATGAGATGGGGTTTAAGCCTTGATTTGGTCAAATCAGAGCAGGCTAACCGCTGTCTTGGCCTGCAAAGATTTAAGTAGATTTTAAGAGGGTATTGATGGAAATTTGTGAAGTTAAAACAACAGAAATTCTTAGGGTGATATAAAAATCCAATGATTACATACTCACCAAATTGCCTCTTATAAATCAGACCTCAAAAGTACAAATCCTCTCTTGAGAACAAATGTGGATTAGTTATTGTGGGGCAATTAACTGTAACTAAAAATTCCCAATATTTGTATTTTGATGGTTATTCAGTATATCTAGATTTATGTATTCACTCTGAAATGGCTTGGTTGAATGAATAAATGGTTTATTTTCAATTAGGGAAACCACCATTTCCACCAAATACCCAATTAGATTCATAATGTAAAAAAAAAAAAAAAAACTGTATGAAAATGTTTTCCACAGTATTTGTACTAAATACTTGTTTTAAAAAGAAAAATAAATATTTTAAATATAATAATAGTTTTTTAAAAAGCATAATGTAGTGAGAAATGTGTATTTCAGAAATTTTCTTCAGTTTAATAACCAGTAATCTTTACCTACATATGCAGTATTTTTGCTAAAGCTTTTTAATATATGTAAAATGTGCAGAGATTTCCGTGACCGTTTCCGTGACGCTCATAAAACATTTTCTCTCAGTTCTCTCATGCTCGTGAATCACAAGACAAGCAGGGATTTTCAAACTAGTCTAATGGCACAGCCTTTTAGGAAACTTAATGGCCAATAAAAAGTGCATTCAGACATATTCGATATTCAGTGTTGCTTAATTTAATATCGCCAGCAAAATCATTGCAAACATATTGTGAACATTCAATATATCACCTAGCCCTGATTGAAACCATATTAAGGGATGTGCTTTAGAAGTGTGCCTAAAAGCCTCAGTGAATGGAAACAGCCCAGTAAAGCTGTGATTGCATTGTGTCGCCACTCCTCCAGATGAGACAAGGCTTTTAAGTGCTGCTCGGGGGGTCAGTGTGCACATGGGGGTCATGATCACAGATGACCTGGGTGTGCGCCAAGCTCTCAAGAGTCAAAAGCAGCATCGCCTGGCCTGACACTGATTTGTTCCTGTGGACATGCAGTGGAAACGCTGCTGGTTTTTCTTTGATATTAATATATCAGAGTAGGCTATTAATTCATGTTTCAGAGTAAAGGCCCTTGCACAAGGAGGCCGAAATTCACGTCCGAAATTTTCGCACGTTAAAAAATAAATACGACCTCACGTTATGTCAATCACACTTACACACTGCCTCCGAAACTTTCGTCCGTCATTAAAAAAATTCGGATCGTGTTCGATTTTCTGTGTTTTTCACATCCGAATCACGAATACGAAAATTTCGGACTCAGTGTGCAAGGGCCTTAATAGTATTCATGATATTTTATATATTATAGTCCACTAGTATGTATGTATGTATATATGCATACATACATACAGTACATACATACATACATACATACACACACACACACACACACACACTGTACTTTAATAAATTGCTAGTGTTGCTAATGGAGATGTCAGAGAGGGCTGAAGCAGACTAGCTGTGGCTGATGTGTTGATTTCCCTCTGGAGTTTCACTCTGCCCAGCTACACTGCTTTACATTCCAGAGGGAGACGCTTAATGCAGGACTGACATGAAACCATCCATATGTATCACCAAACCCCAGCAGCTCAATGGAAATGGGCTTTTCTTGTCTTTGCTTTAAAGCAGGAACAGTTGCTATCCACAATCATTTTATACCTTTATAGTCCTACTTCTGTATGTCAGCAATTGCCTTTTTTCTTTCCCTCTCTTTTATTTTTATGTATTTATTTTTTCTAGAATAGCAAAAATTCGCATTATCGCCACACTTCAATGTAAATTGTTTTTTTTTTGAGAATATACCTTTAAAGAAGTTTCGTTTTTTCTTTTCTT
The DNA here is from genome assembly GCF_951802725.1 of Rutilus rutilus. Classification (NCBI taxonomy): domain Eukaryota; kingdom Metazoa; phylum Chordata; class Actinopteri; order Cypriniformes; family Leuciscidae; genus Rutilus; species Rutilus rutilus. Next base: position 26,098,162 of record NC_140226.1, on the reverse strand, counting down.
TAAATATTTTCTCTGTAGTGTTGCATGATTTATCAGGGCCATGGTGGATAATGGCCAATATTATTACTATTATTTGTTTTTAATTAAATCATCCATGTTGAATATTTATCAGCCAATATTAGATTTAAAATACTTTTGATGTTAGCTTTTAATTTGTAAAATAATGTACATTTTGAATGGTGCATCTCCAATTATCTTAATTAAATTTGCTTTTAGGATGTTCAGATATTTTTACTGGTACAAAAATACTAATTAAGAAAAGAAATGTGTCACACTTTAGATTAGGGTCCAATTCTCACTATTAACTAACTCAGTTAACTCCTAATGACTGCTTATTAATAGTTAATAAGGTAGTTGTTAAGTTTATGTATTTGTAGGATTAAGGAATATAGAATATGGTCATGCAGAATAAGGCATTAAAGGAGAACTCCGGTCAATTTTAACATTGAGCTCATTTTTTTGTACATTTGGAGTGCTGTCAATACAGAGAACAACGACAAAAATCGGTGTTGCCTACACCGTGTTATCCTCTTTTAAAAATTTGCACCCTGTTGACTTCAATGGGGCAAGTTTTAAACCTGCTTTTAGCCTCTTAACATCCTTGATGTGTCATTACAAGTGCACAGGTCATGTGAGTGATTCCTTCGGAGTGAACGGGGGTGAATCTGACTGCAGTAGATGTGAAAGATATGAATTGTCGAGTTCACGCGCGTGATCATAGGTACTAAACCTATGCGCGTGAAGTCGACAATCGATTACTGTGGACTTCGACCGAAAACAGGATGTAAATACAGGTATGTGCGCTGGCTGAATAAACATAATTTTTATTCATATCTTTCACATCTACTGCAGTCAGATTCACCCGCGTTCACTCCGAAGGAATCACTCACATGACCTGTGCACTTGTAATGACACATCAAGGATGTTAAGAGGCTAAAAGCAGGTTTAAAACTTGCCCCATTGAAGTCAACAGGGTGCAAATTTTAAAAAGAGGATAACACGGTGTAGGCAACACCGATTTTTGTCGTTGTTCTCTGTACTGACAGCACTCCAAATGTACAAAAAAAATGAGCTCAATGTTAAAATTGACCAGAGTTCTCCTTTAATGTGTGCTTTATAAAAAATAATAAACAGCCAATATCCTAGTAATATGCATGCTTATAAGCAACTAGTTGATAGTGAAAATTGGAACTAAGTGTTACTTTTTTGCTGCTTAAACAGAACGTAAAGTAAGAGACAATGAGATAAATAAATATCTGACTCATACCGTGTTCTCCAACTAACTCTCTTGTGCAATGATCATGCAGCTCATCCACATGGCCTGCTAATTGCCACCTTTATAATTCTTCTCGACACTGTCTAGACAACATGAACGGAGCTCTAAACGAGACTTCAGAAAGAGCATGTTCATCTAGTACTGTCAGTCAGTGTAGCCATCTCACTCTTGTCACAATTCCTCCAGTTTCCCACCATCACCTCCTCTATTTCTATGCACTTGACTTCTCTTGTGTAAAAATGACTCAATTCATATTAATGAAGTAGTCCAAGGGGGGTGATTTAGAGTCGAGTCTCGTGCTCGGCCATCCGTCATAGATATCGAGCCAAAAAACATTTGTCTTTATCTCAAAGATTCTATGCTAATGTCAGCTTGTGAATAAGCAACTATTTGCTAAAATTTTTATACTGTAAATATCACAAGCAGAGGCCAGTAAGCGTCCATCTCCAATCTGAGGCCTGGTCACACATATTATTTCGACATAAGCAGTCTCTTATTACAGCAGTCTCTCTGTGCGTGCATGTTACTTGGCTTGTATGAAATGCGTATACTTCCTGACCGTAAACGAATGAGCTTCTTTTTTTTCCCCGTGTCGTTTGACTCACTGCGTCTTGCTAGCGGGCAATCTCTCATCAGCGTCACTTATTTAGAGCAATTTTGGTCTGTGCCGATATTAAATATTCATATGCTGGCTAGATAAAGGCAGACAGGAGTGAAGGCTGCTGTAGGCTGGAGATATCGCCGTTCCACGGTCCCCCGGCCCCCTCATTGTTTCGATTTAGCACGGTGCATGACGCTAAGTCATTTTCTGGAACAAATTACGTATCTAACTTGTGTCACAATGTATCAGTCACATTAGGGTGGATGATGGGAGTGAGCCACTTGGAGGAGGAGAAAAAGCTCCTGAAGTCAGGTCAGCAGCTCTCATCTTTAAACCAAGCAGAAAATTTAATTAAAACCCCTGATATGGGGTGAGGGGGAAGATGGCTTTCATGTAACAAGAGGGGTCTGTCCTATCAGCAGTAGCCTGCTGCCTTCACTGCTGCACATGCATAAACACAGGGCAAATATCTGCTAATTAGCACATTATTATTTTTTCTCTAATGTAGATCTCTCTAAATGCTAATTTATTGTTCATATATTCATTTATTAAATTGACTGTTTTGTTTCTGTTGTATTTCTGTCTTAGTCACTGTTCTTTTGCAATATTCTTGGAATAATAAAAAAATAACCATAAATAGCAGACTGATATATTCAGGCAGAAGTTTTACTCTAAACATGATCAGAACAGTAGATATAATAAATCAATTTTACAGTGAAAAGCCCTTTAATCCACACTTTTTGGCATTTGAGAAAAGGTCCAGTTAAAAGGGATTTTTCTATATCAGATTAACAAACCACAACATGACATCATGTTAAAGGAATACTCTGTGTTATACAAGGTCAAGCTCAATCAACAACATTTGTGGCGCTTTTTTTTTTTTTTTTTTTTTTACTCGTTCATCAATTAATTAATTAATTAAAAACAGTGAATGGTGCTTGTGTTTTGCAATTTTGACGTACACGTGTGAAGCCTATCATTTTATAGAAGCGTTTCCACTTTCAGAACCACATTAATTCATATGTTAAAACGAGATTATGTGTGCTATAAAGTTGGTTTCTTAGGTTTTATGGTCATTTTAGGCCTTATGTTGTCATGGATAAACAAAAATATTCTTTCTTTTTTTTTTTACTGGAATTATTAACATACATATCGTGAAAATGCATCTTGTGGCTATACTATTGAAAAGGAAAGATTAAAAAATGTACAGATTGGCCCCATTCACTTCTATTCTAACTGCCTAAAACGTAAACTCTGTAAACCAGAATATTCCTTTAAAGCCGGGCTCAGAAAACAGGAGTTTTTAAATCTTAACTGATTGTGAAACTGGTTGCATCACAAACATACGGAGAATCTTCCTTATGCGCACACTACAAGATTTGAAAATTTGAAAGATTTGAAGATTTGAAAATCGTGGCGCATCGCACACTAGAATATATTCCTAACATTATCATGCCAGATTCAGCACCTCTCGTGATCTCACGGGGAAGAGGATGGAAACAAAATGGAAACTGTGTCGCGGCAAATTGCTGGAGACATTATAAAGGCAGTCGTGTTGTTGCCACATTTCGACCAGCCGCTCCTCCACCTCCGTTGTCCCGTACACCTGCTTGTTGTTTCGCGGTCGCCATTTCAAAAGTTAAGTGTCTCCTTGTAGACTTGTCTTTCATTGGCTATTGTGGAAGTACTGACGTAATCATAGTCGTAATCATCCCGATTTAAAATCCTAAATATCAAACATGTTTGATAATGTCGGGGTGGCCCAGATTTGTCCGCAAGTAGATCGGGAGGTTTAAGATTTGATCTGTAAAAGCCTCACATTACCAGATAATCTGGGCTGAACATCGGAACCAACTGATGCCCTGGACGAGATTGTTTTCTCCAAATGTCGGGAAGTGTTAAATCGGGCATAAATTGGCCCGAAACTCCTGTAGTCCAGCTTAACTGACTTAACGGCATCCGGTCCACATTGCAGCTATTTCTGGTCATAGGAAGAGACAATCTGACCAACATATAAAACAACAATATATGAGAAATATTATGATCAAGTCTTTCTCACTGTAAATATTTTACTCTTATTATTGCTTTTGTCACAGATATGTTTTGTAAAACCACAAGTTAACAGGTAGACTCGTAGCAGGTCTGTGAATTATAAATGAAAATGTACAAATGTTACAATGTCCTACATAATGACATTCCTAATATGAGCAGGGCTGAAAGTGTGCCACTCCCTGCTTGTGCTTTACTGTCTCTAGTGTCTTTCAGGGACAGAAGAGTATTAATGGTGTCTGTCAGGCTCTTGGTCTGTGTAACTCGGGGACCGTTTTTCTCTCAGTTACTCGCCTCGATCTTCCTCCGCTCCTCATCCTCCTCCCTTAAGCTAGCCCCTTAAATGCAATTCCTGCACACTGGGAACCATCATATCCACTTAAAACAAAGGGGATTCATCAGGCCTGTCTCCCCCTCACTACTGAACCGTTCCCTGAGACCAAATTACGGCCTGACTGGAGGTGCTGGAAATAAATGGGTCTGGATATAATGGTTGCAGCCCGTGGGTAATATTCCTGAGAGAGGGAGTGAGAGAATGATAGAGCAGGAAGAAATCATTTTTACTGAATATTTCTCTGCTCGTACGCCACTGAAATTTGCCCTTGTTTCGACAGTTAGCATTTTTTCGCTGTGAATATCCTCCTCCGTCTCTCCCTGCCTCTGTGTATCCGTGCTTGAACCTTTACACCTCTCTGTGGTACAGATGGTTTCATTTTATACGAGATAAAACTGCGTTTGGTGGAACTGATTAAACAGAGAACAACATCCCCATCTGCCATTTATTCCCATATAAAATTGCTTGGGCAGATGCTGACATCTTTGGACATGATTGATTCACCTCTGACTGGAGCACAAGGGGTGGGTGTGGGGTGGGGGGTGGCTCTCATAGGGCTCCAGCTGCCCATCCAATACACACGCACACACAGTCACTTTACCAGTGCAATCACAGCTCGCCTTGATTAGACTTGGGCAGGTGAGCGCAGGACACTTTAATCATGATCAGTCCTTGGCCAATAATTCTACTTTTGTGTCAGAGTGAGAGAGAGAGTGTGTGTGTGTGTGTTTATAGGCATGTGACATTACAACATTGCCGTTACTTTACAAGTTTGCATCTGACAAGTGCATGACATCCAATATATTTGGCCTTTTTGTGTGTGTGCATGTTTGATTTATCATTTTGTTATTCATTTTAATTATAAAGTTGAAGTTTGCTTTTTTTTTCTTTTCTTTTTTTTATATTCCAGCATAATATGCAGAGAAAACTAGAACCAATTTGTTTTTATAATTCCTCTCAATAGTGTAAAAAACTGAGTCTTTGTAACAACATTGCTCTGTTTGTTTGAGCACCCCAACAGCAACTTTGGTTGAACCAATGGCGTGAGTTTTGGGCGGAGCTATCAGTTTGTATGACCAATGAAACATGTTAGGGAAACCTGTTTGAAACTCTGGCTGCGTCCGAAATCGCATACTCTCTTGAGTGGGTATTATTTTAAATAAGTAATTACTTCACGACCACTAAAAAAGTACTTTCTATAAAGTATGAGTGTGTGTAGTATGAAAGTTATCCTGACGTACTACATTCGCCATGTTGTTATTATCACGTGACCTACCAGCGTCAGTTGCGTTGCGTCACCGCCATTCACAAATCCTCTTCCGTGGCCTCATGGGATAGTAAAGTGTCCATCGAATGCACACTTCAGAATCTCGCCAGTAGAAGTAGGTCATCCGGGTACTTTTTGCCTACGCTTTTATGAGTACTTTGAATTCGGACATACTTATTTTGTCACATAAGGTTTTTTTGCCTACTATATAGTAGGGAAGGATGCGATTTCGGATGCAGCCATTTTGTTGTTTGTCTGTAATGGACTCTGCATGACGCAGTGCACTGTGTCAGAAATTTCATTTTATCCTTAAGCAAACATCACCTTTTATTTTTTCTATCAATAGCAAATCCTCATTACTAAAAAACCCCAAATTTCTTCATAAAGTCCAGTCTGATCTTATTAATATTCACAGGTATCCATATATAGGCCTATCTATCTATCTATCTATCTATCTATCTATCTATCTATCTATCTATCTATCTATCTATCTATCTATCTATCTATCTATCTATCTATCTATCTATCTATCTATCTATCTATCTATCTATCTATCTATCTATCTATCTATCTATCTATCTAGTACATATTGATGGCATCTAAAATGTGTATTTAAGTATGCTTAAGAAATTGAAAAAAAAATCTTTATGAATCCTTTATATTACATTATATTATATCTGTATATTACATTTTACTACCATATAGATATTTTTAAGCCCCTAACCCCACATCTACCTTAAACCTAACCACTTCTCAATCATATAAAAATAGGAATATATTTTAAAGCACAAATAGAATTCATTATTTTTATGATGATTTTATGGTGCATTTTATTCATGGCATAATTCGAATACAGCACCAGAAGTCGCAGAGAACTGAACCGTCACCCTCTAAGTTCTTGAGGACGCCGCCGGTTTATTATCATCCTGATTTTAATTCACCCAGCTTTATGGCGTCCTGCTCCAGGAGGACGTCTCTCCTTCACTTAATCCCCCCTCAGTAATTACTTGTAAACATTCAAGGATTTTAAACACCACCTTCAAGTGTGCACCAATCAAAAGCACCCGCGTGTGAGATGAAGGGACTCGAGCTGAAATCTTGTAAAACTGCTGAGTTAGAGCCTCCCAAGTAATCAGTCACCGGTTTCAGCTCATATACCCTTCTGAGGAGAGATGAATGCTGTTAAGCAGAGGTGCTTGGTTTAGCCCAGAGGCATGATGGGTGATGTGATGCTGGTTGCGAGAACCATATCAATCTACCCTGTCCCTAGTCCCATAACCCGGGTCTCTTTCCTCCTCCAACCCTCTTTACAAATGCAACAGAAAGAAAACAAGCCTAGACAGACCTTGTAAATTGGCTCCATCTCAATCTAGACACTACAGTTGGATTAAACAGTAAATGTTGCGACAGTTATTTTGATAGCAGCAGATGTAGCTGAGCGCAAAGGTATTGTAATATATGAGCTTGGAAATGCCAGTGCTGGTCTTTCAAGAGCCTGTCACCTAGTGATTTGACATTGGGTGGGTGCCTGTTTAACAATAACCTTAAACATGCTTATCTTTATTCAGGGTTATTTGTTAAGACACCTCATCAAGTTGGGTGCATTTGCATATTAATTGAATTTTTGGCTGCTGCTTTAAGGTGACAGATTTCAGTGTGCTGTCTGCAGGCGACTCACCTGAACACAGCAGAGAAGGGCTTTTTTAACTAGCTGGAAATTGCTTCAAGTTTGGGAGATTTAACACATTTAAACCTATATTGGGTGGATCATTTTAGCAAGGGTGGGAGAGAAAAATCTGGTTTTATATAATTCGGTCTTATTATCATCCCACAGGCATTCTGCAATACTTTTTTCCAAGTCCTGTGGGTAATATTTTTTTTTTCAAAATAAACCCTACACACTATCATATAGCTCGCAAATCTTTATTGAGTAATATAACATTTGACTCGGAGACCCTCATCAAGAATGTTTCATCCTTCAATAATGCCCGTTGAAGGTCTCTGATTGAAACGCTGTATTAAATAAAAAAGTTACATGACGGTGGGTAGGATTTTTTTAATTCTATTTTTCATTTCATTTATTGTATCCTGCACATTTGTTTTACACACTTTTAGCTTATTTTTTTTTAATCTTTTTTATTTTATTACAAAAAATATTATGAAGAAATGTCCCTATTATCGTCTCATTTCATTTTCCTGTTTTAATTGTTTCTCAGAATGTTTCTCAAGAGTCTCAAGCCTTTAGATGAGCTGTCAGAGAGATTCAGAGTCTCAGTGCGATTGGTGAATTTTTAGATATCCTGGCCGGCAGGTGAATTTTTATTTGCTCGTATCACCACTAACAATTTATTTCCCTATGGGCTGATTGTGTGGGAAGGTGTGAGTGTGTAGCCTATTCGTGTTTCCATGCAAGTGTGTGAATGATGGAGGGCAAGAAAAGCAGGATGATGAAAGGGTTTCTGAGGGTGATGAAGTCTCACCGTCTAAGATGATTGACCACTCCAGTTTCACCCTGTTCCTGTCTGCCTGTCTGCCTGTCTAATTCACCCTCTCCCAGAATGCACCAGGATAATGAGTGAGAAATGTCTGACAATAGCCCACTCTCTCTCTCATTATCCTCCATGCCTCAGTCCAACCCTCTGGGAGAGAGAATATTCCATCCCATCATGCATCTCTTGAGAAGATGTCCAGAGTGTAGACGTGTTATTCTCTCCTACTTTTTTTGGACAGCATGCTTCAGGACAGAGCTCGGATGTAAGTGTGACAGGAAGAAAGTGTGTGTGTGTATGTGTGTTTGAGAGAGGCTTTTCTGTAGCTCTGGAAGGACAGGCAGGCAGGCACGTGATCGAACACAGGGAAAGCGCTCATACTGCAGATGCAATTAGGCTAAATGGGATTAGGCCTATCACATTTCTGCCGGCCGCGGCCACGGAGCCACCTGGGAGGAAAAAAAGGTGGGGGGTGCGGATCACAGGAGGAAATGAGGGAGTGTAGAGGAAGCATCTCAACTGAACTCTGGGAATTGATGGAAACTCTACACGTACATTGTGATAGTTTCACTGATAGTAGCCAAGACATTAATGGAGCAGCCTTAAATCAGTTTGTTAAGTGACGACTTGTCTATCCAGCCATGTTAAATCCCAGTGGAACAGTTGGTACTTAGTTGTTTTATTTAAGACAGTGGTTCTTAATCTGAAGGAACCAGAAATGAGTCTAAATGCAATGCTAAAAGCAAATAATGAAATGCATCTTACCATAATCATGCATAGTTAGGATTGGAAAAATAAATAGGCGTATTAGTTTTAAAAAAGAAAAGAAAAAGAAAACCTTTCTTTTGTTGTTGACAAAAGGTTTTGAGTTAAATTAGCTCTTTTAGCCCAAGTTCATCTGTCACTTGGTATACAAGACGTCAGAAAGACGTCAACGTGTGGATGGGTTCCTGACATTCTCATTCATACTATGGTATCTCAAACCTTGATCCTGAAGCAAAACGTGCTTACCTGGGTCCTGAAGTATCAACTTTGTCTCAGATTTTTCTCTTAAAGGATTAGTTCACCCCAAAATGAAAATTTCCTAATAATTTACTCACCCCAATGCCATCCAAGATATCCATGTCTTTCTTTCCTCAGTGGGAGAGAAATTATGTGTTTTGAGGAAAACATTTCTGGATTTTTCTTCTAACAATGGACTTCATTGGTTCCCATCATTTTTAAGTCCAAATCAATGCAGTTTCAAAAGTCTTTGAAGTGTTTAAACGGGCTGTACGCGATCACAGCTGAAGAAGAGGTTGTTATCTAGCGAAACGATAGGTCATTTTAAAAATATATATATATATATAATTTATAGACTTTTTACCTTCAATAGTTCGGATTGAGCTGATCAACAAACGGACAGGGAAATACGTCATCACGTTGAAAGGTCACGCTGGCGCCGGCAGAAGTACCGCCCCACTGTTTACAATGCAACCGTACATAGGATAGTTCAAATAGTATTGTTTGCTATTATATATATAGTAATAGTATTCAGTGAATATGAATATGACTAGTATATGAATAACATTCTGATGAATATGAATAGTAGTTCAAATAGTATTGCCGGCGCCAGCGTGACCTTTCAACGTGATGACGTAGTTCCCTGTCCGTTTGTTGATCAGCTCAATCTGAACTATTGAAAGTATTTTTTTTTTTTTATTGACCTATCGTTTCGCTAGATAACAACCTCTTCTTCTGCTGTGATCGCGTACAGTCCATTTAAACACTTCAAAGACTTTTGAAACTGCATTGATTTGGACATAAAAACGATGGTAACCAATGAAGTCCATTGTTAGAAGAAAAATCCAGAAATGTTTTCCTCAAAAAACATAATTTCTCTCCCACTGAGGAAAGAAACACATGGATATCTTGGATGGCATTGGGGTGAGTAAATTATTAGGAAATTTTCATTTTGGGGTGAACTAATCCTCTAACATTCCTTATGAAAGACTGAGATTGAAAAAAAGGAAAACACATGTTTTTGACACATAGTTCTGCCGAACAAAACATATTGTGTTCTCACCATGATGTTTTAGTCTGCTTGTGTCCCTGCAGGACGTCTCGCTGTAGTTTCCATAAAATAACTCGCACCTGACTATGAGTTGCATAGGTCAAAAATGCATTGTTGAGGAAAAAACACAGAAATACAAAACAAAGATGCACTATACAAATAAATTTGACACAAAAAAAATCTAATGTGGCCATGTTTTGCATGCTTGGTGTCATTGGATTATATATAAGTCACCTTGGAAAGTACGTCGCATCATGTTTCAGATGATTAAAAAAACATGACGGAAAATACGGTATCTTGGAAATTTCTTAGTTGGCCAACCAGTTTCAATCAAAAGCTCGTCGACCAGTAAACCAGCTCTATCCCACACAATCCAACCTGGACCAGTATGGAAATTCATGCTAGTTTAAGCTATTCTTCTCATCAGTGACAGTAGGAGTAGAACTATAGCTAGTTCATGTTTTTTCTGAGGAGATTCATGGTGTCATTTTCTCAGGAGAAAAAAAAAATAGAAGCAGTACATGACTCCATTTGCTCTCAATTTAAGTTCATTGCTGTCTAGGAGAAACAACTGGAGTGGAGAAGTTACCTTCAGGTCATTTTGCTGAGATGAAAAGGTCACTTATCTGCTATTCCCTATGGGTTAACAATGCTGGAAAGCATTTCTTGACAGAAATGAAGGAATACAGTGAAATTAGCTGGAGGAATTCCAGCCACCTTGTCAACAGACTGCAGATGAAAAACATACACCTGTTTAATTGCCCTGATTTACGATTGATATGATATTGAGTCAACACGATCGTGGGACCGTTTTAGTTCAGTGCTGGAGATGCGAGGTGACATTTATTGTTGTTCAGAATTAGAGCTGATATGGAGTATTTTTCTTTTGATAAATGTCAACATAAACAGAGCAATAGGAGAAAGAAGAGGCTGACATTTTCACACTGTGCGATTTTCATCAGAAAGCGTCACACATCCTTTTTCATACATGAAGTCACGGAGAGAGAAAAAGACAGAAGAGGGAAAAAATGAGCATGTATTTCATTGTAAGGTTGGTGAAACAGAACTAATGGTGGATTGAAATGGCCTCTCTAAGATGAGCTACCCAACTGTGATGTCCCATCTATTAATGTATTTTCCTTCTCTTTTTTTTTCTCAATTTTACCCCGTGAACTGATATTACCTTGATGGCTCTTTGCTTTAATAGTTAGAAAAAGGGATAGATCACCCAAAAATAATAGGCTAATTCTGGCATCGTTTACTCACCCTCTTTCAAAACCGCATGGTGATAGCTTTGTTAGAAGAACTGACTGAAATTTCAGTTGTTATTCACTGTAAAGTCACATTTGCACTATTTTGTGGTGCTTTTTGTGCTTGACTGTACAAGGTCACTATATGCTTTTGTTGTATAGAAAAGAGCAGCTTGAAGAAAGAAAGGTTTGGAAGGAACAGGACATTTAAGTCACAGAGACTAAGGGACCGTTTACATGACACCATTTTGAACTAAATCAGAAAACTTTTTATGCATTTTGGCCATTCATTTACACGACAAGAGCGTTTTTGGGGCCTGAAAACGCAAGATTTTGATTTTGTAAATTTGTGCAAACGGTGACATGCGTATTACGTGTTCAGTCTTTAGGCGCTTAGTGTTTCTTTACAAAATGACTTCGCCTACTACTGGCCTGGAATACATAACACAGCGTTTTTAGTCGTTTTGACAATGTTGTCGTCTGTATGCGAAAAAAGCGAAGTAAAAACGTTTCAGTTTTCAGTACATTGTTGTCGTGTACCCTAAGAAATAAGAATTACTTGAATCTATAAAATAATAATTAATAAAAGAAGATTATTTTTTGTTCTTCCCAACAAAAGAAGATTATTTGTGAGTTCCCGGCATACACTGCATCAATAAATGATGTGGTTGTTAAATAAAATTATGATCAAATACATTTTTTATTTTGCTTTGTTTACTGACTTTATTTATACTGTTTATAAATATACTGTTTTAATTATTTATACTGTTTACTGACTATTTATACTGTTGATTTGTTTTTTAAATGCATCAATGCATAATATTAAGAAGACAATGCAACTATTCCTTTATTATATGAAATGATCAGTCATAGATGGCGGCATTATTCAGCTACAGCTCAGCTATAGTGTGAATGTGAACATCAGACTCTACTGTTGTAATGGCATTTCTGAAATGTGTGTGAATTCATCCTATTGCCAGGCTGTGTATGTGAATAACATGGTCACACACGCTCCCACGCTCACACACATATCTGTCAAAAGAGAGGCCCATGTTTCCCAGCTCACCTCTGTGCTTCCTGGTGGCAGCTGTATTGAGACAGGGTCCTTTAGTCTGCCAGTTTCAGCCACTGTCATTGTTCCCACCACGAGTAAATACTGGCCTCGTACAGCTGTTCAAATGCTGCCTGACTTCCTTATGTGTTTAGGAACAAGAGTCACCTCTCAGCGCACTAAAACAAGGACGCGGCCCTGGGAAAGGATCGCTGGCACCACAAAATCTCCCTCCGCGCGCACACACATCCACACAGATATAGTTTCTGCTGCCTATTTTTTAACGGTTCGCAAAAAGAGAAGGCGCATTAGTCTAAATGCCACCTTCACAGTTAGGGGTGGTGATACATTAAAGTAATGCTATCTCTCTTTTCCATTCTTTTGTCATCATCTCTGCACTGGACTGTGGGTAATTAGATATCTCAGCAGCCCGAGAGGGTCTCGTCCCTCGCGGGGCAGATGATTTAAAACAGCGCGCGGGGACGTGGGAAAGAGAGCGTGAACTTGAAGGGGCCGCCACTTTGTCACAGAGAGCAAATAAATGACTGGTAGTGCAAGTGAATGTTCCTTAATGAGGAGGAATTTTAAAAAGCCATTGCGGACCACACTGCGGGGACAATATGTTTTCTGCGCAGCGAGACCGGTGAACTGGGCTACGGCGGGCTGAGATGCGATACGGCCCATTAATTATTGAATCCGCTGACGGCATGACAAATGGCCGTGTCCCTGCTCTCATCCCGTTGACTTACAGCAGACCGCCTCACCCAAACTCAGCACGACTATCCAAACTTCCCTTGCAGGGATTCTGGCACCTCTTAAATTCATTTATCTATTCGCTTGATTGTGATGCTTCAGTTAGTTCATATATCATTCCTCTAATAAAACGTCCTGTCTGATGGCTGCATTTGATGAGGAACAAACGTTGCAACCTTTAGAGAATGCATGTTCTATATGGTACGAAATATGAATATGTGTATTATGAATTAAATCTGGGCGTGCATGGGATAGTAGTGTCCATTAGATGGGCACGTCAGAATCTTGCCAGAGGTAGTAGATCATCAGGATGATTTTCATCTACTGTTTTATGAATAATATAAATTCAAACGTACTACTCTTATCACATACTGTTTTTCACCTACTATATAGTTAGAGAAGTAGGCATGTTCAGACTATTAGTGTGACTACGCATTTTAGTAGCGTGATATTATCTCAGATGTTTTCAAAACAGTAGTCTATAGCTTTTCTAGCAACAAGCAACTTTTTCCGTTGAATAGCGGTGCTGTTCCCACCAAGACTAATACTAGTATAAAGATAAATATATTAGCATCCACACCAACGCATAATATCGTTCTATTTATTCTAAGTGCACTGCTGTCTCTTTAAATGCTCAATCTCATTAAAGCAGGATGGATTCTGATTGGCTGTCAATGTTTTTTTTTTATGGTTCATCAGCTGGAAAAAAAAATTTCTTAAAGGAACACGGCGAATTTTTGGGACTTTAGCTTATTCACCGTATCCCCCAGAGTAAGATAAGTCCATACATACCTTTTTCATCTCCGTGCGTGCTGTAACTCTGTCTGACGCACCCACCGCTAGCCTAGCTTAGCACAAAGACTGGAGGTAAACGGCTCCAGCTAGCATACTGCTCCCAATAAGTGACAAAATAACGCCAACATTTTCCTATTTACATGTTGCGATTTGTATAGTCACAGCGTGTACGAATAACAAGGTCACATGAGACACAACCATCTTCTAAACGTATACATACTGGGAACTATACTCCTCACCACGGGCTTCTCAGGTGCTGCAAGCAAATCACTCCGCCCAAGTAGCAGTGCTTCGCCTTCTGAGAATATGTGACCATGTTATTTGTACACGCTGTGACTATACAAATCACAACATGAAAATAGGAAAATGTTGGCGTTATTTTGTCACTTATTGGAAGCAGTCGGGTCAATTTTTTCGGGTCAATGTCGGACTCGGGCTCATTTAGCCTTTCTCCTTTCATCGTGCCCATAATATACATGCAGAGCGCAGGCAACTGTATGAAATATTGTTATATTGATAATATTATAAATATGCGATCACGCGAGTAACGCATTAGGTGACAGTTGACCATGCAGAGCATCAGGGAGAAGTTGGAGCGTAAGGAGTTACTAAAAGTTCCCAATACTTCAGGAAAAGCTGCATTTTGAAAGAGTTTTGATTTGATTACCGAGCCTGAAGCCTTCAACGTGGATGCTATTCTTTTTCTTCACAACGATCGCGAATAAACAGTGAATGAGCCTACTCAGTTCAATGGATTTTTTTTTTTCTTTATTATATTTTTATTATTATTTAACGTTAGCCAGTTGGCTTAGAGTTCTTTGAAACGTTGTTCTTCAGTAAAGTTACTTGACATCAAAGAAAGGTAGGCCGTAAATCTTTATTTACTGCTGGATCACATTTGGCTATACAGTATAATATTCTCTACTGCATGCTTATGCTTCTCTGTAATGGACAGTCTGTATTAATATTTGTGGGCATAATTGTCGGTGGTGGTAGTTATGTTTGAGGCCTATAATAAAATTGTACCTAGTAGCATGTGTGTATATGTGTGTGCATCTAGAAGAGACAGCGCGCATCAGAGAGCGCATGTCAGAGAGAGCTCAAAGTGATATTGATGTTGGTGTCGGGTCGGGTTCAGGCTGAAAAATTGCAGACGTTGTCGGGCTGGGGCCGGATTAGGGCTTGAACACCACGGGCCAGGTCTCGGTTAGGGATGGATGTTTTGCCCCGTGCAGGGCTCTAGGCAGTATGCTAGCTGGAGCCGTTTACCTCCAGTCTTTGTGCTAAGCTAGGCTAGCGGTGGGTGCGTCAGACAGAGTTACAGCACGCACGGAGATGAAAATGGTATGTATGGACTTATCTAACTCTGGGGGATACGGTGAATAAGCCAAAGTCCCAAAAAGTCGGCGTGTTCCTTTAAAGTGATTCCATTGGTATTGTTCCTCTGTGTCGTTATTGTTATAATTGTGGTGTGAACTTTGCTATTCTTTTACATTTAGAACGATTTTAAGAACTATATCATTATCGTTATTGTTATCGTGATAGTTATTGTCCTTGGTGTGAACAGGTCTTGAGTCATTTACGTGCGTGCAGTTTATGTTTCAGCATCTAGAATGGGGAATGAACACAGTGCCAGTGTATTAATTTCATTAAATTGCAGCCTTTGTGATTTGACTATCACAATATCACAATATTGATTTTATTTCAATATATTGTGCAGCCCTAATTTGAACTTCTTTAACTTTGCGTAGCTTAGCAAGCAACAGTTTCAAAGTAGCTTCCCCAACACTGCTCATTGTAGCTGAATAACTTTCTTTAAATATTCCACCTGAATGACATAAACAGTCATTGCTTCACATCCAAATAGCACATTTGTTCAACACATCCATTAGAGGGAACTTTAGCTGAGCAAGGGGTGTGAGAATGCCAGTCTGTGAGGCTTTCTATAGCAGCAAACAGGGGCTGTGTGAAGAAAAGCGTCAGTGTGCAGCATGTCAGCTGGACTGAACACGGCCGGTGACGTTTCTGTGGTCAGCCGCTGCTTTGGACAGAAGGACTGAGTGCATTATGGGAAGACTGAGGGGGCTAAGAACACCTGCACATTTCCAAATGAGCCATTCAGCCTTTGGGCCAAAGCGATGTTATGAGTTGTTTTTCTTTTATTTCTGCCACCAATGTAACTGTCAAAATATTTACTTCAGCCTTCCAGAAATAGAGTTTTGGTTTAGTCAGCCTTCCAGGTATTTAAATGGGATGTTTATGAAATATTTGTCCTAAATGCTAACTAATGACAGAATCCTAATGACTGATGTAGTTTTTTTTTTTTTATAGTTAAAGCTGTATGTTAATATTAATACAGTATTTTTCAGTTCATTAGATCAGACAGTGATAGTTTGTCCTTTTTGACCTGTTCTCTCAGCACCTGGGGAAATTAGTTCAACCGTCGTTTTGATTCCACCCATGCTAAGCCAAGTTGTCATCATCTTTTTATTAAAAAAAATCTCTCCTTTAATGCCTCACTTTTCTAAAAGATCTGCGTTTGGGAATCATGACAGGTCAGTATGGATTTAATCGCTACTTTAAAAGCATCCTGTTGTTTCATCATAAATAAGCGGCCCCTGAGGTGTGCTACAATAAAGCACAGTTTAAATGCTTTCATTCCTCATGCGCTCTTCCTCTCCGCAGATTTTGAACTTAAATAATGGACCCCTTTTTGTAAGTCAAACGGTAGGTTGTGAGTCAAAGGAGATGAATTCTAATAGCTCCCCTACCACACACACACACACACACACACACACGCTCGCACACTGTTCCCTTAACTTGTGCAAGGTACACTGAAGGCAGCGAGTGTGAAGGAGCCAGAGCTATGCTTCATTTTGAGGTAATGACAGTCCCTGTAGATCTATGCAAATGCCAGCTGCCGCATTGGTTGCTGTAAAAGATGGTAGCAATTACGCCTTGCTCTTAAAACAAGGTGAGTCAGGACCTTTTAATGGTGTGCTGTTCCTCGGCTCCCAAACATGTGGCAGCTCATGTTCCTGTGCCAGAGAAAGCCAGCATACGAACATGCGACTCAAGAGGTCTATGTGTGGGTTTAACATGATTTACGATGTGTGCTTTTTACTGTTAAAATTTGGGTTTGTCATCAATTTTATAGATTTGCAACATGTCGTTGGGTTGCCTGAACTACGAGTTGAATAATTGGTTTTAAAAGGAATCCACTCAAAAATAAAGTCATACAGGTTTGGAACGACTTGAGGGTAAATTGATTGACATTTTGGGAGAACTATCCCTTTATTGAAACCCTGAATGTTTGGAATGGTTGCGGGTTCACCTGACCCTGATGTTTCTTAGGGAATGTTAAGATCAGATGTGATCTTGAGACATGTTTTGGACTATTTTTAACTTGACACATTGTTTTAAAAACCCAACATTTATGATGAGATGTTTAAAAAACTAAGCATGTCCATCGCAATGTGTAGGGTTTAAGCAGAGGTGCATTAAATCGAATGGATTTAAAGTACAAATGTAAAGTGTTTTACTGTGGAAATTTTCTAACAGCTAAATCTCTACCAGTTGTCTAACTCTTAAAGGTAGATAGACAGACAGATAGATAGATAGATGGATGGATGGATGGATGGATGGATGGATGGATGGATGGATGGATGGATGGATGGATGGATGGATGGATGGATGGATGGACGGACGGACGGATAGATAGATCTATCTATCATTTTTGGGTGAACTATCCCTTTAACCCATATAGTGTATTATTTTCATTTATACTAAGGGGCTGTTGAATGCTTGATTCTGATTGGTTGACAAAAACATTCTAAGGTGTGCAATTATTTTCAGGAAATGCACGGCTAAAGTAGTTCCAGGCAAGTCTTAACCATATTACAGTTCCATATCACTTCGCCAAATGATTTCAGTAATTTCAAAGTTTTTTTCAGCCTAAAGAACCAAAACCCACAATGACACCAACCAAGCAAATAAATATAGTAAACAATAGGATAAAAAAATGACCAATTATTTTCACGGTTTTGCCACAAAATTACCTTTTATTATGTATTATGCATTTATTAGTTATTATTGAAAAGCACATAATATTATCTTTCTTACACCCTCTCTCCCACTCAAACACACACACAGTGTATACACACTTGTCAGCACTGCTCTGACAATTTTATCTGTAAAATAGTTTAGCAACTTAAAAGCTACATGACGTTTCTCATGAGGTGCAGATAAACATAGTTTCGCTATACACAAGAGCGTTATGACATAAGGACAAAAACCTCTTGAAATGCATCATCTGAACAATGTTTTAATTCGTCAATAATTCCTTACTTATAAAGTGTTGTCCTTGGAGAAATTTATAAACCTATCATAACTATATCCTCATATACAGTATAAGTTTTACTAAAACTTTCCTTTTTTTTTCTCAACTTTCCTATTTTTGGGTCCCTGGTGTTTGAGACCTTGATGGAAGTACAACAAATAGCTGGTATTTAGACTAGAGTTTATTTTTCGTGGTCCTTGAGTCTTTGGCCTTGAGTGGTTTACAGTGCAAATGGTCCTATAGGGCATGCTGTGCATATACTCGAGACAAATTGAGGGTGAACATAGTTTCTCTTTGGCCCTGAGACCTGAAGCTTTGAGTCTGGAATACATTTGCAGATTATGTGAAAGGAATATACTGTAATTTACAGAATCAGGAATTGAACTGAATGAACAACAGCGTGAACATAGTAGATTTTTGTGGCTTTTACAATATGATACCAGGGCTCCAGACTAACTTTTTTTTAATAGGAGCGCTGTAGACCCTGACCCTAAAATGTAGGGGCATACCTTAAAGCTCACCTCAGCTTGCAATGCAATTATTCAAATGTCCCCCAAAATAACTGTAATACTGACAAATTCTTTAATAATAAATAATAATTACAATGTGCAGTTTTATTTTAAGGTCATACAATACAATAAGGTGACAAAAAGAGTAATGCTTTTAGTTTACAGGAACTAAATAAACTGCTATTAGTTTAGTTAATGTCTCTCATTTCCTCAGCAGTTCTTTTTTTTTTTCTTCAGGTTCTTGGACAGAAGATTCACTCTATGGTTGAAGCCAAATGGCTTTGTGCACATTCTCTGGTCTGGTCCTGACCAGTCAGAAATTCCAAGCCAAGACAGTCATGTCTCTCAATAAACCATATGCTATAACATCGCCAATCCAAATACATTATTTGGTCTATTTGGAGTGTTTGCATCCAGGTAAAATAGAGCAGAAAGACACCTGTTTTGTGGTTCATTATGATAAATTGAAGGTTTTCAGGCGCTTCTCTGCAAAATGCCTACAACCATAAAATAAATGTAATTTCTAATTAATTAGATTTGAAATCTACCTGGCGTATTTGTGACATTTGGCCATATGAGACTTATTTTTGCAAAAGATTTATTTTGGGACAAATGTGCAAGGATGTGTATACAGAGAGTACACCAGGTTTAAACGTGTTTCAGTAAAAATGATTTTATTTAGCTATATGATCAGGTAGTGGCTCCACTTCCCATCTATACCTTAGCAGATGCCAATTCCTGAATGTTGGACCTCTAAAGCAAACAGCACCCGTCGTGAGTTCAGTGCATCGTGTCGAGCTCTGACGCCGCAAATATTTGCATGTATTTGTTGTGCGTCAAATGTACAGGTCATCGCTGCGTTGCTGCCGGGAAGATCATTCAAGATTTGAATTGGCAATGTTGGGATTATAGGAAAGCTTCAGGGGGCTGGGGTAGAGCTGCTTTTGTAGGGCTCAGTCTTTGAGCTGGGGAATTTAATCATGAATACATTATAGGCTTAAGACGTATGTACGGACATATGTGTGATTGCATATGTTATCTGCATTTTAAGAGAAAACATGCATAAAAAATAAGTAATTTGTGGCCACATGGGTTTGTGATCTATAAATGTGCCTTGCCTTATGGTAACTGCAAAAAAGGGGACGGGCTGTACATTTATTTTCCAAGTCTGAGACCACTAGTGAAAATGCACATATTTTACATTTCTGTAATTTAGTGAAACAATTTAATATTTATATTATATTATATTATATTATATTATATTAATGTTGAATTAATGTATTATAACATTTATATTATTATTATTATATTTATTTTCATTTTATTGTATGTCTTATATTATACTAACGTTTAAAATTTGGGGCAAAATAAGAAATTGATACATATAATGTATAATATTTACAGATATTAATACTTTTATGTAGCAATAACACATTAAATTGATAAAAAAAAACAGTAAAGATGTTTATAATGTTACAAAAGATTTCTATTGAAAATAAATGTTCAACATTTATACAAATAAGAAATGTTTCTTGAGCACTAAATCTCAGCATATTAGAATGATTTCTAATAACTTCTGAAGGATCATGTGACTTAAGACTGGATTAATGGCTGCTAAAAATTCGGTCATATATTCAGATATATTATATATATATATATATATATATATATATATATATATATACATATATATATATATATATATATATATATATATATATATATCTTATTCAAAAGTTTGAGGTCTTAAGATAAAAAATAAAATAATAATAAATAAAGTTTTTGAAAGAAGTCTCTTATTCTCACCAAGGCTGCATTACAAATCTTTTATTTAAAAAATAAAAAAATAATTGATTTTCACTGTAGACAGTGATCTTTCGACCCCATGAATTCCGTCTATATTATAATAACATAAACCCTTTTGATGTTTAGTGCACTTAGGTCATGTGTCTGACTGAGGGTGACCTTGCGCATGTATGTGCGTGCATGTGCTTAAAATGGCTGCAGTGATAAACAAACACTCATCTTCAGTTCACGGCTGCTATCAAGCGCTACTCCCGCTCATGATGCACAAGCCAGGTCACAAAAGCCACGTCTGTTTCACCTCAGAATAAAAAATGAAAACGCCAACAACAAAAAGAATCCCAAGCACCTTGCCCTCGCGACAGAGCGCACGCATGTGCCCAGTATAGATTAAGCCCTGAGCTGTCAAAGCTAATTGAAAGTAATAGAGCCTGCAGTCATTGGATTAGCGTGTCAGACATTGATACTGTTGGGCTGGAAACAGTTGGTCCAGAGATTGAATGATATTAATATTGGCAATGGGCTGTTTCCAAATGCGGACTGTGAAAGGCTTTGGGCAGTTTGCTTTAGGATTTTCAAAGGTGTGAATCTTGTTTCATGATGTATCAGAATTTCCAGAGAGGAAATGCATAATGCAAAGAGGCCTTGGGGTGAGCGGTGACCTAAAACTTTTTATCTTTTTCTATACAGAGGATCTTGATAAAGTTATTCAAGGATAACTTTTCCTTGGTAAATAATGATCTCATAAATAATACAGAAAACGAGGGGTACTACATTATCTTCTGGTAATATTAAAATGACTAGTTTAAGAGTTGTTTTTGAGTTTTTGAATATAAAAACATGATAATAGGGAATTTAAATTTTTTGCCGTAGGCTGCATCATTAACATATCCTATGATTTTTATTTATTTATGAATAGTTAAAGGGATATTGCTCCTAAAATTATTATTCAGTCATCATTTACTCACCATCATGTTTTGGCAAACCTGTATGACTGACTGGCTGATTTTATGTAACACAAAATTAATATCTTGGGGGAAAAAAAATTCCCATATAGTGCAATTTTAAAGAGGTCTAAGCTGGTCAAACTCCAGAATAAAAGTATCATATATGTTGTTCATACGACTCATACATCTATATTCCAAGTCTTCTGAAGTCCTTTGATAGCTTTTTTTGAAAAATAAATAAATAATAGACTGCAATTGAAATAGTTATTTGCTTATCTTCACCTCCAGTAAGCTATTAATGGCTACTATCAAATCATTGAGTCAGGCACTTGAACTTGATTTGTGAACAAATAATTCAGAGCAATTTTGTGCACTGTATCAACCGATTCATTAAAAAGACTTCAATTGAACAATTTGTTCACAAATCAGACATAGAATTATAGTGCAGGAGGCATATTGACCACTTTTTTGATACTTTATGTATTTGTGTATGTGTATATATACATATACACTATTTTGATTAATTCATAATTAGTTCAGTTATAGTTTTTTATTTCCAGTTAGTTTTTTTTTTTTTCAGCTTAACCTTGTTTAGTTTAAGTTTCTGAGTTCAACTTTATTTAAAGGTATAGCGGAGGATTTTCCTGAAAAGAACTGCCCTCTCCACTTTTTGAAAAAATGCACATGCACAACACTCTACCTGCTCCCGAAAGGGAACGCCTATTAAACGTGTGCACGAGAGAGCATGCACGAGCTAATCATAGCTTACATTAACTTTTACTAGCAGTGATTTTAAATGGATTTCTCCAAATAGCATGCCAAACTTTACCTGTCAAGTAGAAACTTCGCGACTGAGGCATCAGTGGGAAGCCCAACCTGTGTTTTGAGCGCACGCCATCGTGTGAATCGTGTGCACAAGCACGTACGACGGCCTTACGTAAACATATCACCAGAATGATTGACACTTAGGAGGACCAATAGTCTTGATGATCCACCCGGAAAAAGAAAATCCTCCGCTATACCTTTAAATTAACAAAAATATTCTAATACTTTTAGTTTTAGTTAACAATAATAACCCTGAATTTTGTGTTCCACTGAAGAAAGGAAATCATGAAACACATGAGGGTGAGTAAATGATTATAATTTTTGGGTGAACTATGCCTTTAAATATTCCAGAAATGTATTTGTATCAGCTAAAATAAGCCTCTGTTTAATTAAAACAACAGAAAGTAGACTAAAGCTAAATCTAAGTTTTGATGGTTATTGTTCAACCCTGTTTTGTTTTTTTGGTTCATTTGCATTTATCTGTTCAGTGTTGATGCATCCACTGCCCACGTATTCTGATTAGTCATCCATTCTTCCTGAATTCCTCAGACATATCTTTTAACAAACAAACTAAAAAACTGCAAATGGTTCATTTAGTGTGCATCTGGACCCATTCTTTAAAGTTTTTATTTTGCGTGCAGAATATGATCATCATCAGATATTCATCATCAGTCTCCGATTGACATTTCACAGTAGACCTCCTCTAAAGAAGAAACCGTCACGACCATCTGTTTCAAGTTTGATGGCCCTATATCATAAATTGCTCTTCGAGGACAAGAGAGGAGAACAAGAAAGAAAATTAAAATTTGGCCTTAATACAGTAATAACGTGACAAATGATGTCCCATTTTCTTCAGGCGACTTTGCTTGAGGAAATATTCAAAGACGCCCATGGGAGCAGCCAGTCATCCATCACAGGCCAGCGTGGAGTCCAGCGCCGTGGCCCTGAGGACCAGCCTGCCCACAGCAGCAAAGCAGCTCATAGCGTCACAGAACACAAGCACCCCTGGGGAGGAGACCAAGCAGTCGCCTGCTACGAAAACAGAGCAGTGGAGGGGATCAAGGTTTGTTTTGTCCCCTGCGTTTTTCAGGCTATTATTTATTCTGCCTGGGCGGGTGAAATATCAGCGTCCTTGGCCGCTGGATCTCCTTCTCCCTTGCGCAATTGACAGATCTCATTATGAGATAAAAATGACAAAGATAGCTCATGATGCTTCAGAGAAATGTAAAACCATTAGCAGGTCATTGTCATAGTTATAATGTGTCCTTTTAAGCAGCTTAGTGAACTGGTGGTGAAGTGTGATATCGGGATTAACCTATGAGGGAGTTTTGCTGCGCGCCGTTCGGCAGGCGTTGATGAAATTGCGACGTGAGCTCTCGGGGCTCCATGGAGAAATGGCAGAGTTCTGCAGGGCCGGCGAAAGAAATGAGGCTGTTTGTGACGACTGCAGAAGGAGAAAGGGGTTAAAGTCTCATTTTCCTGCACTTTACGTCTAAAATGTAGGCATTCTTTTTACCTGCGATGTGCAGGCGTCATGGGGAGTTAAAAAATATTGGGTAAATTGTCTTTGAAAGAAATGACGACAAATGTTTTGCACCATCGGTGTCATAAAGAAAATCAGATGTAATGATGCCAGTTACACTAATATTATAGCATTTTGATGCAAAATCTCACTTTCATTATCACTTCTCACCATTGAAAGTGTTTGTGCTGCGGCTGTCTATAATTGATCTAGACAGGAGGTTAGTAAGCAATTTCAAATGTTTTTTGCTCAACGTCTGCTCTCAGAGAGTACTAGATAAAGGTTTCAAGCACACATAGCGGATTCCTCGGCACAATACAGTCAGTAATGTGGATTAATTATTGCTTAGTGTTTTTTTGGAGAGTCTGTTTTGCAGCAGTGAGCTATTACTGAGCCCTATCAATCATTCTATTAACTCTGGCTATGCCTTTGACATCACATTAGTGAATGTAACTCATTATCTGGAGGGAAATTAGAGTAGTGCGGATCCAGCCATGCGTTATGTCTCTCTGCCCCCGTAGCACACAACTCCGAGTTGTTTGATTGCCATGCCTGCTAGAACTGAAGTTGATTAAGTAATGACAGATACAGTATCTGCGGTTGCACTCCAAACTAATTCATCATTAGCAGCAGTATCACAGGTCGCTAATCTTACGCAGCTGAACGAAGCTCCCGGAAAGCTGTGACTTTTTCACACTTTTACACAAGTAGCATCCAAAATATCAAACTTCACAGATACGCGAGCCAAATCGCACAATAGCGAAATTAGCGAACGCCCAAGCATACTGTCGAGTTGTGAAGAAAATTGTGAACTTGTTCTGAGGAGCGATCCACGGTGGAGGCTCGGCTAAATCTGCCATTCAAGCTGCTACAGATACCGAGAATGGAGCCAGAGGATGTGACACGTATAGATGGACTTTCTGCTAATTGTTTATTGTCTTTAAATGGGTTTCTGGTGGGACGATTTAGCTCCTTCGTGTCATTAAAAGTTCTTTTGATTACATTTTCATGCAACCTTGACCTTCTGCGCTGCAATAACAATCAATACGGTAGCCATTAGCATCCGCGTAATTGCGGCAGAAAAATGAGCTAACAGACTCCCAGTCTTTTCCGCCATTTGTTTAGGAAGCAGATGGAGCGAACTAAAGAGCTTGTAGGAAAGATGGATTTGATGAATTAAAACCCAAGATGCAAATTTAGATTTCTGTAATTACACTAGCTGATCATTACGATTTTTCAGTGCAAACCTTCTGCCATCTTGTCTTTTGGCAGGGCCCATGTCCTTAAGAAACAATTACAAACGCACATTCTCAACAAGAAAGGTGACACAAGTTTTAGATCTCTTTCTCCTTAAAGATGACCTTTAAAGTCACAGGAAGTGGGGATAAACCAAGATGGCTGTGGTAATGTTACCCGAGGGAGTCAGATAGCTTTGTGCAAGTGACTGATAAACATTAGCATTGACTTTGGACTACAGTTAGTACCCTTTTCCCATTCATTTTGTTTGTACACAATGGCTCAGGGGCATGAATGTGTGCTAAATGAGACTGTATTTGAGAAATAAATGAGAAACGTATTGTTGATCCTGAGATTATGAAGGTCATTATAACAAGCTTTTAATTGCACAGAGAATCTTCACTTTGTTTTTTCAATATTATCAGTATGTGCAAGAGAAACTGATTTGATTATGTTAATCAAGCCTTTTCTCATATGTGGTAATGGAGGTGCAGTTCAGAATCATTAGTGGCAAAAAAAAAAAAAAATCTATTTAGATTTTGCTGTAATGCAGTCTAAGAAAAGTGCACATTTTTAATGGTATTGATCAAGGTCTACTGAGCTCTGGGGTCTGCTCTAATTACGACCTCTTCTTCACAGTTTCTCGCGTAATGATGCCCACAAAGCAATTATTGCCTGTTCCATTTATCTGATTCATCGCAGGATTGATACCTAGACATTGGAAAAATGAAGCACTGTGGCTTGAATATGCTTCAGTGAAAGTACATGTCCATTAGATCCTGCATAATGTTCAGATCCACCATCATGTTCTGTGTTCAATAAAAGTTAAGCTCAATTGACAGCATTTGTTTCCTAATGTTGATTACTATAGATATAAAGGCAGCAGTAGATTATTTCCTAAAGAAATACTTTCTATTCAGCAAAGATGCATTAAATTGATCGAAAGTGAAAGTAATGCATTTTTACAAAAACGCTTTCATTGTTACAAAATTTTCTGTTTTCGGCTCATGGATTTTTTTTCCCCGATTGTAATATGTTCTGTGAGGTTCACTCATAATGTTAATAACGTTTAATAACTCTGACCCTCTGTCTGAAATGATACATTTTTGAGGGGCGGATCCTTTAAGGCTTGTCAGTAAACAGACAGTTATGATTGGCTAACATCACTATACAGTAGGAAACAGTATGGAGTATGTCAAATCCAGTATAGACAGCATCAGTGATTATAATAAATTTTAATTGCTTTTGCACATTCAGTGTAGGCAAATGTCAGCCTTTAAGTGGCTGAATGCCAGTAAGCGGGGCCTATGGTGCGAAGATGTAAAACTATTTGTCTATGTCTTGCTCTGGAGGCAGTCATATGCAAATTTGCCCGTGTGATGTCACAGATCGTAAAATATAAAAACGAGCCATTTTTGGAGCTTGATTAAATAAATGCTTCGTTTTAAACTATGAAACTTGCAAGATGTTTTAATGGTGCAAAGATCTTTTATGTCAAAGGATCAAGGCAATTTTGATTCTTCATGTCATGACCCATTTAAATAAATTCAGTTCTTTTGAACTTTTTGAACCCTTTTAATCAAAGAATTATACTTATCATATATATATAATGTTTTCCACAGAATTTTTTTTATTTTTTAAAGTTTTTAACATTGATAATAATAAGAAATGTTACTTGAGCATGAAATCAGCATATTAAATTGATTTCTGAATGATAATGTTGTACTGGTGATGACTGGAGTAATGGCAAAATGACTGAAAATTCAGCTTTGCCATCACAGAAATATATTCCTTTTTAAATCATATTAAAATAAAAAAAAAGGTTTATTTATATATTGCTTATACAATACACAGGAGAATATCAATCATTTATGCTAACTTCATCAAATATCAGTATTCGGTTGAAATCGGTTCAGTGTTGATTTCAGTTCAATTGTGTCATTGGTTTAAGTTGTAATAATATTTTATAAGTTTTTTTTTTCTGTATGAATGCAGACTTGGTAAGCGTAAGATACTACTTTTAAAAAAAGTTTTAAAAGTCTTACTGACCCTAAACTTTTGAATGGTATCAGTGGTTATCCATATTTACAAATTGAAAACATGCTCATTATAGAAGTATGTGTGAGTTGCGTTATTAATACTGTATGTTTTGAATTAAGTTAATAAATCCCGACAATGTTGATTATGCTTAAAGGGATAGTTTACCCAAAAATGAAAATGTTGTCATCACCCTCGAGTTGTTTCAAACATTGGGTCAAATGGGTGCCGTCAACTGTTTGGTTACCAACATTCTTTAAATTATCTTCTTTTGTGTTCAACAGAAGAAAGAAACTTAGACAGGTTTGAAACAACTTGAGGATGAGTACATTATGACAAAATGTTCATTTTTGGGTGATCTATACCTTTTACATGTTAGGTTTGTTAAGTCATTGCTTCCCTTCTTTCTTCTTCTCTCATCACCAGGAGAGTCTGTGGTGTGTGCTCACAAAATTGAGTGCTTAAGGATTTATTCCATCGTACAAATCTGCAACAGCTGGAGTGGCACACAATGCATGTAAACTTTGTGTATATAATTTGGTGACAAATCAGGCTTAATCATGCCGCCGCTTGGCTGAGAAGAGGCGAGGAGAGGAGAGAAGCATCTGGACTCTGAACAGGGAACACAAATGGGCAGGAATCTCAGCTCTGCTGACGAACATTAACTGACAGGGTACGGGCGGCGACAAATGCTGCGAATTAAGTAAGGTGAATGACGCTGCATCTACTTTTGTCATATGAACAAGGCTGATGTAGCCTTTGCAGACTGAGCCGCAGAAGTTTGCTTCTCAATGAATGATTCTTAAAAACAAAATGGATCCAAGAGTCATTGCATTGTAGAAAATATGCTGACCATTAAAACCGCCCTTTATGCTATTTTAAAGTCATCATGAAATCAAATTGACCTATTTACCCTTTTTACTTTGTTAGCGCACATTACTAGTCTTGTGGTGAAAAATTAATCTGTGCAAGTTAATACACAGAAAAAAAAAATCTGTTTGTGATGGTAATCTTTAATCAAAATCGGAACATTTGCTTCCGCACTGGAATGACGCTCCTTCTCAGTTTGACGGCTTGGGTTGAATATCTTTAACCACTCCCCTCCAACCGTCAGTCTGCTATGAGCGAGGGATGGAGAGGAGGTGCGCTAAAGTAAAAACCGTCCTCTATTCAATATTCCGTTTCACTTGGAAATGCGTCACTGAAGTAAAGTCGGTTGCAACTTCCGGTTTACTGGTAAAGGTTCCTAATTTTGTTTTTGAGGTCAGAATTGATTCTTTCTTTTAGAATACAATAACTTTATTAGTTGTGCACTTTGATCGTAAAATCTTTGCAGACCTTTTACGTTCACAAAAAGCTCATCTCTTGAAACCTGTAGTCCACTTTCTTTCTTTTCTACTAAAACACAACATGGAGCTCAGCCTGGCACAAGGAAAATGTTCTGCTCAGAATTAATTATATGTTCCATGCAAGCACTTTTCGAGCAGTTGTGAAAATTCATAAGTGCACATGTTGCCATGGTCAGATTGTGCAGGTGTTTGTTGAATTGCAGTCTGTGGTCACTGCTGGTGTGAGAGCAGATCCAGGAGCTGTGTGCTGTAGAAAACGCTCTGACTCACCAGGCCAGCTGGTCCGGTCCACGCTCACATCTGCACAATCAGCTCAGAGGGAGGACAGAGTCTTGTTTACTGAACAGCCGGGTTGCAATACACTTTGTGTAAAGGACAGTCACATTGACACTGTGAGTGCTTGCTTGTTTTGGCTGTGCTGGCCAATTAACCTGAGAACACTGACGAATGTGTTACATATAATATCATGGTGCTCGCTAAATTTTTTTTGAATACTTTAGTCGCATTTTGAAAAAAGTAATATGGGCCGTTCACTACAAGAATGCTTGCTATAAAGATACTGTAACTATAACGATAACTATTTTTGCATCCACACGAACGGGCGATAACTTTGTTTAGTAGTGCATGCTGAAGTTATGCATCTGCCACTTTAAATACTCGAACTCTTTAAATTCGGGTTGATTGTGATTGGCTAATTGTTCCTGAGAGCTAAAGGTTACACTTAGACTTATTGTAACATGGGACAACGTAAATAAACTAGGTTAGGTAAGTCACAATACCATTCACGTTCTAATTTTCAAAAGACTACTCATTTGCAACATATATATGATGGTATACAAAATATAAAAGATGTTCCAGTATCTGCTGCTTAGTGAGATTGGCCTGCTGTGTTTGGAGAGCACTGATCAAGCTCAGAGTAAATGTTCCTATCAGAGATAAAAGAAAAAGAGGAATAAGCAGTGTTGAAAATGTGCATGTTTGCCCTCTTCTCTTTGTCTGTTTTCGAGATACATTCTAGTTCCTCCCCAGGAACACATGGCAAGGTATTTACTGAGCCATCTGCTCCAAACTGCCGCGCTAACACTATCTGCCGCTTGGTTGCTAGGGAAATGAATGCCTTTTAAAATGGGTGAGTCAGTGGTATGACTTACCTGTCGAAGTTAAGATCCTTTGTTCATTGTCATATGTTTTGGTGTGACTTGGATAAGTCCATGGCATTGCACTGTGTGAATCTACATTAGCTTTTTGAGATGGACAACACTGTGTGTGTAATTGATTTAAAAATAACGCATGTCAAGATTTTGACTATTTATGTTGCATTTCATCATACAAAAACAAGTGCTCAGGTCATTTGATTATTCAGTTACACCATGCTAATGCGACAGGAATTTTTCATACCAGGAAGTCATCAGGTCTTGCTAATGGGGCAAACAATGCGAGTTTAATGCAAATCAAAAAGTGCTTTGGGACACATCCATCTTTCAAAACACACATTGACACGTCAGCAGACCCTCATGCAAAGTGTACACTACAATTTTGTACTGTGCCAATAAAACCCTTTATGATTATTGATTTTCATGTTAAGTAACAAGATGCTATATTCATGTTGCAAACCATACAGACAAGCTAGTCAGGGGTTTTCAAAATATTTGATGCCAAGTATGATGATCCCTTAATGAACAATACTCGTTATAAATTATAAAAGCAGCTGTAGGTTTTAAGTATAGTAAGTAATAAAGTAATAAAAAGACAAAGAAATGTTTAAATAAATTTGTGTAGTGCTTTCTTCAATATTTATTTAGAATAATAGAATAACTTTTTTGGACTCATTGCACCCATTTGCGATCGCCGGGCCCCAGTTTGAAAACCCCTGTTCTAAGTGACAAGGTAATGCCACCATTTACGTATGATAAGTCATATCCAAGCTATTAGCATTTGGTGTTATTTATCATATTGCAAGTAATGAGCATTACTCTGGCTTATCTGAAAGCAGCCTACAATAAAAACGTATCTTATTTACACTTATATCAAACTGTCATTTTAAATGCGTCATACAGAGGTGAAAAAAAATACACCATCAAAACACTATCTACTTGAAATGTTTATTGTCCAGTATACCCAATTAAGGAAGGACTGGTTGCTATTTTTATGAGATTATAGTTCAGTGATGCTGTCCAGAACGGTGATGAGTTCCAGAATGTGGGTCTTTGAGGCAGGTCATGACCCCAGGACAAGAGCTTTGTCATTTTCAGCTGAGCCTGTCCCTGCACAGGTGACACAAATAAGAGGTCAGGATGAGGGCACTGAGCCTGGTCATAAATCACCTGGAGAAACATGGGACATGATGTCCTTTGCTCCTGGCCTGTCCTCCCTGGGCCTTGTCCCAGATATGAAGAGAGAGGATATGAAATATCAACTCAAAGCAACGTCCCCACAGCCACATTTAAGTACCATTAGGTGTCCAAGGAAAGGTCAGGAAAAAGTTTCAAAGACAAAGTTGGATCACTTTGGTAAGTTTTTTTTTTTTTACACTGGTCTGCAACATTTACCATAGCTGATCTGAGAATGCTGTAACACCCACTGAGGTCAGAGGTCATAACACTTTGGCCTAGTTGTAATGTGACAACCTTCTTGTTTACCTTCTGTATTTACCTATCTGTCTATCAGACTGTCTGGTCTGAGAACGCTGTAACACCCATTAAGGTCAGAGGTCATATAACACTTTGGCCTATTTGTGTTCTCTGTTGATTAGGAGGAAAAACTCAAATTAACATGAACATTTGTTATTGTCAGTATTGCATCACTAATGGGGCAACACATGAGCTGTGGAAATTGGTGAAGCCTTGGACTCAAACATTATGTCTAGTATAGACTTAATTATAAAGCCTTTAGCCCTCTACCTGTGTAGTCTACACTCACTTTTTACCCTAAACAAGTATACAATAAATGTGAACTGCATGTAGCATCTTTCAGAATGAAAACATGCTTTCAACTCTATCTGAGAAGAAACTTAAAAAATACACCCCGCATAAGGGCAGAACAAAAGGCCATCTTCATTTCCCACACAGAATACATTAGCTCTAAGTGGGTTTGTGGTTATTGCAGGGGTCTGAATCTGCGACGGACACCTGGGATTCTCTAGACTGTTTGATCTGGCCTTTTCAAGCACTGCGATCATCCTCCTAAATTGCGCCTAATGGACGAGGCCTGCCACTCGGAAACCCAGACAAGAGGGGAGGACAATTTACTGTGCGTACACACCTGTCCTTTGTAGTTCAGAGACCACATTGTGAGCACCGGCAGCATTAGCCTCGATTCACAAACAGCACTCCGGAGCAGTAGAGCGCAGCCTCCATTTAGGGACCCTGAATAGCCCTGGGATGCTATTAGCCCCGGTAGCCGAGTATGCTTACAGTTCCCTACGAAACAATGCCTAGGGAAGATGGAGGGGACATGAGAGGGAGCGAAAGAGACAGAGATGGGAAGATGTATCACTGCACCTGTCCTTTCAATGGAATCCATCATGTGCAGGCTAAGCTCATAGATTAGAGTGGGTTAGCAGTGCACAGTGCAGCTAGCTTGCTCATGAATAACATAGCCTGTGCTAATGTTAGGGGCAGGTAGAGGGTTATTTCTAAATTCACCTCCAATAGTTTGGTAGTCTGATGAATTCAAGGGAGAATACGATCTTTCATCTACTCGTATTGCTTATGATGTCAACAATGGCTGCTCTTTTCCATGAAACAAACATACACGGAGAAACAAGCAACTACCCAAAAAGTTCCATAAAAGTAGTATTTTTCTTTAAAAGTGTGTTCAAACTTTCTTTAATGATACTATTAAAGGTGAAATAAATGAGTTTATCCTTGTCTGTGATGGTTGTGGAAATATTACGCCACTGTCCACAGCTGCTGTTGTTGATTCATTACATACTTTATAACACTATTTAATTAAGATAAATATGAAATGGCTGGCAAAAGAGCTGGATACAATTTTAAGCATATGCAGTAATATCTTTTTGGTGTGTTGAAAATTGGAATACAGACTGGTGTTTAGCATCTATGGATGACTGAGATCTTCCTTTATGTCCTGGAAAAGCTCAGTAGCACAGTAGACAGACTGGCCTCTCCTGAGTTTGCAAGCTGGAATGATTGTGCTTTTGGTACAGTTGGAGTTAGTGGGGAAATAGCATTTTGTAAACACACCAGGAGATTTTTGTTTTGTGTGGTGAAGACAATTACAGTTCCACTGCTGCCAGTGCCGCTACTGAGCAGGTGGCTTGAGTTGGATATGGAACATATTATTTCTCTCTTTCTCTTTTTTATCGTTTTCACTCATGGATTTGTCATGCTATTTCGGTGTTTATCTATCTATCTATCCATCTGTCTGTCTGTCACATTTTGCTGTCTTTTTGGGGACATTTGGTCCTCTCAATGTAGGTTAAACAAGAACACGCACACATGAAAGAAGAGCTCAGTAGGTCAAGTCTTTGAATTAGACAATTCAGGAACTGTCCTCTCATATTACAGCTATATATAAGATGACCAAGGGGAAATGCCATTAGCTTTACTTCTTATTGTTGCAGGTGTGAAGATTTTCTCTTGTTTTCAGTACAATGACGTGAAATACATGTAACATAAGTTGCATTGGAGTGTTCAGGGAGTTCATTTCATATACAGTATTTTTATGAAATGTTGCTAATATTTATAATTCTTTATAATAATAATTAAAAATGATCATGTAGAAGATAAGATCATCAGTTAATGTATATTCAAAAAGTTATGAAGTCCTGAAACATTTATGTTTGTGTGCTTTGACCACCACAAACATCGAGCAGGACATTATTCAGATTATTGGTCGACTAATATGTGGTTGATTCTTAAATGTTAATATTTAACATCCCCCAATTCTGACTACATGATCACATCCTTGACCTGATGTGTTAAGCATTATATAAATATTGTTAATGACTTATTAATTTTTCATACAGTGTTACCATGTGCTGTAACATAATCGAACAGTTAAACAGACCAACCCTGTACAACAAACACACACCTCCATTCATAGGGTTTCTAAGCATGAGCTGCTGTTACATGAACGATTGAATTATAGACCATCTGTGTATGACCTAATGTAATATACATAGCAAAAGTACAGAGCATGTATGCATGGTTAATCTGTTGAAAAAGTGTAGGGTTTCCTCATATTCAAATGTGGTAGGGTTCAGCAATGGCATGGTCATGTTGCAGGACAATATATTGACTCTCCAGGTGTCCTGTTCCCTTCTGCCACACATGAGAACGACCTGTAGGCTAATTAGAAAAGGAACCAACACAAATGCACAGTGTTTTGCATATTGTTCAGCTTCACCAAAAAGCATTAATAGCCCCATTTGAAATGGATTCGAACATTTTGTAAGATGTCTAAAAGAATGATCTAGGATAATTGCATCAGATACCTCTGATACGGCACAGTTCCGGTGGCACGTTCATGAATAGTGAATGGCCACACACAGCTTAATTCAGTCAGAGCTCATTGAAGGTTATTGACATACTTCTGGGATCGTGTAGGTTAAAGTTCCCACAGTATTCATGTCATTGTAAGAGGATACCGAAGTAGAAAGTGTCTGTGTTTCATTCTAATCTTCAGCGGCTCACCACATCTGCCTTAGGCGACTTAAATATGCCACAGCTTTAAGTATGCAAATACCCTAGATATTAAGGTCTCATTTGAATACTGATTTTCATATTAAAATATTGATGGTGTTTTAACTGGGGCCCACTCAGTCCTCATTATAGATTAGTGTACATCTGTACTGTGGCTTCATGAATGCAAATTATTGCTTACGAGTGCCTAATTAGTTAGTAGTTCAAAGCATATTTTGTTAGATTTGTTGTTATGGCACAAGAACTAATAGAAGGAATGTGAGTCATCAGAGTGTCCGGTGATTGGGCTATAATAGATAAGAGAACGTTTACTATTTGAATTATCTTTAAAGTTTGTGTGTGTGTCTTATCATGAAAATGTGGCCACAGTTTAATGAAGTTGTCAAGATTTAATATATTCTAATGAGTCGTTTGATTAAAAATACATGATTTCAGCTGTTACAGATATAAAACTTAAATAAATGTTCAGAGCCAGGTTTAAAGATTATTTTTTTAAGTGGGTGACTTAGCAGCTACTTTAACTAATTGTTAAAGGTCAGAACACTTTTAGAAGTCCTTCCTTCCTTCCTTCCTTCCTTCCTTCCTTCCTTCCTTCCTTCCTTCCTTCCTTCCTTCCTTCCTTCCTTCCTTCCTTCCTTCCTTCCTTCCTTCCTTCCTTCCTTCCTTCCTTCCTTCCTTCCTTCCTTCCTTCCTTCCTTCCTTCCTTCCTTCCTTCCTTCCTTCCTTCACAATACTTTTTGAAATCATCAGATTCATTACAAATTGCATATGTTTTTATATGTCTTTATTAATGGTGATTGTGATTTTAAAAAAAGCACAAATATGTTGTTTTTTAAAGACATTTTATTATGTGCACACACAGGTCTGCATGAGTTTCTGTATTGAAAACACACAGGATGTGCACGTACGTGGGTGATGATGACTACTTAATATATGTCCAGAACAAACAGATGCAAAAGTATCGATGTGTGTGTGTGCGTGAATGTGTGCCCAGTTGGAGTGAGATTCAGAAGGCTTGCTTCCATCTTGGCAGGGCTACTGTACCACAGGGACGGCACCAGTGTGTGCAATGATAATTGTGTGAATTGAGCTGTAAGGGGGAGCTGCCCATTGACCAGCGCGCTGCGCCTGTTCTCTCTGGCAGGTGTGGGGTGGCTGAAAAAGGAGAAAGAGAGAGGGAAAGTGAGAGAGAGAGCGTGTCTCCAGCAGGCAGGCAGGACACAGCTGTTAGTACAGGGCCTCCATTATCCAAAGGCAGCCTATTGATTCACCCTGTGGGATGTTTCCTCTGTGCCTGTACTGGTGTTGTGCAGAGTGCATTTGCATGGCTGTGAGCTGCGATCGATAGCCAGAGGTGTTCCGGCCCTCTGATTTTAATGGCCCCTTCTTCGATCAGCAGGGACCGACTCCACCAGAGGCTGTGTTTCCTATAATTAGAGTGTATGTTAATGCGCAGGGACCCATAAAGCATATCTCAGCCTGCTAATATAATTACTTTGCCTGCTCTGTTAAAAAGCAGAACGAATCGAATGGTGTCAGTGGGATTAAGGAAATGGGGGCGGTTTGAATGTGATTTGACATTTATTTGAGCCTGTCAGGTTATTACGCAGATTGCCACGGAAAACGGGAGATGGATGCTGAGATCGTCAGAAGGGGGACGTGCACATTTTCATACAATTTCTTTTCAAAATGAATAATTGCGGGGTACGAGAACAGCTAAATCTGAAGTATTCATCAAACATGATTCAGTTGGCATATAGCCATATATTTTTAGCATTTCGGAACATTCTATTACAGTTTAGTGTCTGAGAACATGCTTTCGTTATTCATATTTCAAATTTTATGCTTTTTTCATTATAAATTCAATTAATATAATTTTGAGTGAAGGTTTGAATTTTTAAATATCCCTTAATATTTCTTAATATCTTTTCCTTTCCTTAAGAAAAATCCATATTTTTCCCATATTTTTTTTATTAATTATGTATAAAAAAAAATACATATATTTTTTTTTAATGTATTTTATTTAATTACAATTCATTGTTTTAAAAATCCCAGATACTGGCGTTTCATATCATTTGAACCATATTGTGTTTCAAAGTTATTTTTATTTTATTATTTTATTTTATACAAATATTTGATAATGGCATTTTGTTGCCATTGTTTTAAAAATCCCAGATGTTCAACATGGACAATTTTTGATGTTGCTGTATTTGTGCAGACTCAGCGCATTGTTTATTTTAAACAATGAAAAAAAAAAAAAAATGCAAGTGCAAATACATTCCATGCATGTTAGGTTTATTGTTTATGCACTCATCCGTAGCTTTGCATTTGTCTGAACAACGAGGCTGAAGTAGCCAGCTAAACTATGGCCTCTTAGACTAAATAAAAAATAAAAACATATGTAAATAACATTCCATAAGCCCACAGAGAAAACATCTTTTCATATGAAAATCTGCAGGTTTATCTTACGGGCTGTCCATTGTCAATCTGAAATGTAGGGGATTGGAAGAATCGTGCACGTAAACCCATCTTAATCTGTCTCTCCCAGCCTCTCTCATCCACATATGTGCATCTGTTCACAGCCTCATTCCTCCACCAAAACAGCCTGTCTTCTGACAACACTGTAATTTGAATGGCACTCTCCTTCAGATTTTGCAATGATGGGGTAGCCAGTATGTCTGCTTTGCATGAATGTGTCTCGTTCGGAAATTATAGCGTCTATAAGAAAGAACTATAACGGAGCCCTCTGTCTGCGGGTGTGTTTTAGACGTGACTGTTGAATGAGACTGAGATGATGCCTGTTGTGTGTCCGTTTTGTGCTGGAATGAAAGTACGAGACCAAAAAAGGGGTTAACGGTGGCTGTGGCGAAAGAATATTTCAATTTGGCCCAGATGTGATGCAGAAGTGACTGCTCGTACTAAGAGCCTGGGAACAGACGTGTGCTGTGGCTCCTGAAGCTCTCAGTCCTCTCTGACGCTGCTCTAAAACGGGACCGCACAGATGATGGCAAACAGATGTTGCTCGGATTACCAGTAACACTGAGTGACCTCTCCTTAACTGCCCTGGACCAGGAAAAAAAATGGGTTTGCTCCTTTATTCTTTATCGTTTACTCAAATCCTGCGCACTGGCCTCTTTTTGCTGGCACTCGGTGAGAATCAGTCATGTTGGTGTGTTTGTGTGTTCTTGGTTAAATCCATTCTGATGTCACATGGCGGAGGACACACTGGGATACGTCTCTGTGGAGAAATGGATGAGGGGGTGAAAGGAGTCCTGGCGGAATAAAAATATTCACGGAGCCATGCTGGAACTCTGGTGCACTGGTTCACACATGAGCTCCACACACATTGAGCTCCACACACATGAGCTCCACACACATGAGCTCCACACACATGACCTCCACACACATGAGCTCCACACACATTGAGCTCCACACACATTGAGCTCCACACACATGAGCTCCACACACATGAGCTCCACACACATGACCTCCACACACATGACCTCCACACACATTGAGCTCCACACACATGAGCTCCACACACATGAGCTCCACACACATGAGCTCCACACACATGAGCTCCACACACATGAGCTCCACACACATGAGCTCCACACACATGAGCTCCACACACATGAGCTCCACACACATTGAGCTCCACACACATGAGCTCCACACACATGACCTCCACACACATGAGCTCCACACACATTGAGCTCCACACACATGAGCTCCACACACATGAGCTCCACACACATGACCTCCACACACATGACCTCCACACACATGAGCTCCACACACATGAGCTCCACACACATGAGCTCCACACACATGAGCTCCACACACATGACCTCCACACACATGAGCTCCACACACATGAGCTCCACACACATGACCTCCACACACATGACCTCCACACACATGACCTCCACACACATGACCTCCACACACATGAGCTCCACACACATGAGCTCCACACACATGAGCTCCACACACATGACCTCCACACACATGAGCTCCACACACATGACCTCCACACACATGAGCTCCACACACATGACCTCCACACACATGAGCTCCACACACATTGAGCTCCACACACATGACCTCCACACACATTGAGCTCCACACACATGACCTCCACACACATTGAGCTCCACACACATGAGCTCCACACACATGACCTCCACACACATGAGCTCCACACACATGAGCTCCACACACATGACCTCCACACACATGAGCTCCACACACATGACCTCCACACACATGAGCTCCACACACATGAGCTCCACACACATTGAGCTCCACACACATTGAGCTCCACACACATGACCTCCACACACATTGAGCTCCACACACATGACCTCCACACACATTGAGCTGGAGATGTCATTTTGAATCTGAATGTTTTTCAAGTGTAATTTTGTGTTAAAATTCCTTTTAACCCTGGGTTATGAAGTTCTGGCTTCGCACTGTTATGAGGTTAAATTAAATAATTTCATTTCATTTTTAATTCAAATTAAATTACATTTTGCATTTAAATTATACATGTAAATAACACATTTAAATAATATTTTCAAATAATGTGTTCAATAAAACATTTTAAATTACACATTTAAATATTAAATGTAATTTAAAAAAAGAGTACAAATTGTAATATTAAAAATTTTGTAATTATTTTTTAAATGAATTTTGTAGGTTAATATGGTTGGTATTTTTCATTTATTTTTCATTTAATTATATTTTAAATTAAAATGATTACGTTATTAGAATTAATTAATAGAAATTATTTTATATTTTTGTTATAAATTATTTATAACATAATGAACAAAATAATATTTAAATATTAAATACAGTTAATAAAAATATATATATTTTCAATGTTATATATAATTATGTATTATATATTATTTATTATTTCTATAATTATCTCTTTTTTAACCTTAAATATTTAGTAAAATCGAACAATATTTTAGTGTATTAGTAGTAGTAGTATTAGTATTATTATGCTAATTGTTATTAATTAAATGTTTAGTATTATATTTTAAATAGTTAAAGTTTAGCAAGAGATAACCAAGCAAAAACTAAACTATGGTTTCCTCATTAAATATTTCGAACACTAAACTTATATGAAAATAAGAGTGTTGAAATCTTACTAAAATTACACTTTTTTTTTTTTTTTTTTTTTTTATTCTATTAGTAGATTATAAAATAATAACAATTTACAGCTTTACATAAAACAGCAGGAGTGACCAATCCTTATGGCTGAAAAACAGACCGACTGACCTTTCCTCATACCATCCAATCTTCCCCGCTGTATCCTATCATTTCTGTGCTGGGTGGAAAGGGAAATGAGTGATGATAAGGATGATCTTGGGGAGGAGAGAAGGTCCAGAGCCGGTTGAAAGCCAGCTGTCACCAGTTGGCTTCAGACAGGCCTGAGACAGACCCAGAGCCTGGTCAGAGATAGCAGCGGCAGGCGCCAGCCAGACGGCCATCCGCAGACAACCACGACAGCAGAAGAAGCCTTATCAGCCACCAGCGCCATGTCCTCGGATGCCTAATCTGGGCGGCAGGGCCTACAGAGAGCCGCTCAGGAGCGAATGAGGCTTCACTGAGTCCACACACGCTGTCAGTCCACGGCCACGCCAGCTCAGCTTATGGATTCAAACGAGAAATCTATAGAGATAAATCGCTACCTGTAAACCGACTATTCTTCTACATTACGCCTGCTCTGAGGATTTCAGCTTTGGCTCATTTGAGGCGAATTATACCAATCTAAGCTCTTCATAGAAAGACTGAGAATATATATCCTCCCATCCGCAGGGTTTGGGTTTTTGGCCGCGTGTTCATTTAAATGTGAATGATAATGGATTGTAAGTGCACATATGAGAGGATTAGCTAAATCCTGCTTGTGTAGAGCTGTATCTATAACCTCCATAAAGGTAAACATCACCCCAGAGGAACTGTAGATTAGCACGGCGAGTTTATGTTCAACTTCCTTCATCAGAATTCATGACTCACACTGTCACATTGACCCGCACAAAAATGCACATAACAAGTCCTAACGCGAAGTAGAAATTGCCGGCGTATGATAACTCATTACAGCTGCAGACGTTTCTGCTCTGCAGAGAACACGAAATTGAAGAAAGAACATAACAGATCAAACTCGTTTCTTCCCCAAAGCTTCCAGATTCGGCTCTCATTACTACAAGCTCATTTGTTGTACTCAAGCATCTAATGTGGTATCATCTATCTTCAGTGCGGAAAGGGGAGATTCTGGGTAAGATTGGGCTGAAAATCGTCTTCCACAGTGTTTTCGGTTGTTTTCCTCCCAGGTTTTGCATCGCTAAGAGTTCATAAACAATGGATGACTGTGGGACACAAGGAGAACACCTGCCCAGTGATGATCAATGGTTTGAATTAGTCTGACAGTTTTCCTATAGCAGTTGTTCCCTGGTTGGAGACTCAGTCTGTTTACATTTCATTAAATACTCGCAGACAGGACGAATGGTGTTTAGAGTGGAGTATATGGGGTAGAATCGCCTCAAATGCTGAAGGATGACAAGTAATCTAATCAGCTATAAAAAAAATCTAAAAAGTAAAGTTAGATTTTTGCTGTTCTGCATGAGATTATAAATCTTTTTGAACAGAACGCGGCTAAATGGCTGACATGCTTTTATAACACCAATGCAGGCTGAATACAGTCAGAGATGTCACTTCATGGAGGACAATAGAAACATTTTAACCAGGGATGGGCACTGTCCTGCATAGTTTAACCCTGATAAAAACTCACCTGCCTGTAGCTTTCTACTGTAGTAATCCTGGAGACATTGATTAGCTTGTTCAGGTGTGTTTGATTACAGTTGGAGTTAAACTCTACAGATTAAATATATGTATAGAAATAAATGCTTTAGGCCTAGTCTACACATACACGGATATACTGAGTTTTTCCTCATTCGTTAAAAAAAAAAAATATATCTTGTCCGCACAAGCATGGTTTAAAAAAACCTTCGTCCTCATGAAATCGCAAAAACACGCTATGAAGCGCTGTCAAGAGCATGCCAACCAACAGGTGGTGATATAACCCTAACCGTAAAGCCATTTTGGCCAATCAGAAGCCTGAAAAAAAAGTTATTACTGGTTCTAACAATATGTTGTCATAAGCAGTGACCTGCGTAGTATTGCATTCTGACTCTATCTACATTCTGGATCTGTATGACATGTTATAAGCCCTGTTAGCACAGTTATTAGCTGCAATATTTTGGCTACGTCCACCATTGCACAGACTTGCCTCATGTAAACAAAGGAGATAGAGGCGCAAAATCTGATGTCAAACAAAGAAGATAACAGCACGCACTCCGTCGTAACAAGCCAAAATCTCCGGTTTCACCGTCTACATGACAACACTGCAACCGGAGTTTCTAAAAATCTTCACCCTGGCAGGAGTTTTCAAAAAAAAGTCTGTGCTATGTTCAGTGACTGCGTTTGCGTGTGGACGAACACCCAGACTGCATAGAAAAATCTGCGGTTTTGAAAATAACCGTGTTCGTGTGGACAGGGCCTTAGACTCACTTGATCTAATTTGAAGTGCTCTTTTAAACATTGACTCTGCAAATTTCTGCACTTAACATCATCCCATTATAAGCATCATCTGAATATTTGGAACAATGACTGACACTATTTCTTTGGTATTCATTAGTCTTCAGGTCAATAAGCATGCTGAGTGCTAATCAGCATGTATATCGAGACATCATTAAGACAATGTAAATGATCATGTTACAGGTTACAGGTAATGTAAGTGATCAAATCAGAGCAGAGCCACCGACTAATTTCTCCACAAACACTGGCGGTGATTGGGAGGTGCGGGGTCGTTATTCTAAACATAGCCTTCATTAGTGTGGGGATCTCAACCTTTCTCCCCTGTTTGTAAACAGCCCATTAGTTCAGAGCGTGTTTAGTGTGATCATGTTTACTGGCTGGTGCCGGGGCTGTTACTCCTCAGGCGGCGAGGAGGCAGGGACGCAGTTGGATGAGCAGAGGGAAATTAATGTGCCATTCAGGATGACTGCTTTTGTCTCCCATTGACATGATCACACAAGCTGTAGGGGAAAGGCGACTCAGACACTGGAGTAAGGATACAGGAGGAGATGGAAGCAATGCGAATGTTTATAGATGTTTTTGTCTAATTATTTTCAAGCAACACAGGTGAATGTGATGTACATGTAGTTTTTTTTTTTTAAGTCAGTTTTGGCCAGCTGAACTTTTTGAAAACATACTTTTTACACTGTCACTAGTTTAATTTGTCTATTAGTAATGTCCAATAGTGGACATTCTTCACATTCATCATTTTTGTCATTTTTTTTATATATTTACATACATTACAAATGTTGCATTTTGTTTACTGTAAAAAACAAACATGCTACTGTAAAACTATATACGTTGAAAAACTAATAAATCTAAGCGAGATTTGATGTTTTAAACTAAAATACTGTTCAATTTTTGGAAGTGAAAAAGAGCATTATTGTATCATTTACAGTAAAAAACGTAAATTGACAATTTATCCCAGAATTCCCTGTGTGACACTTCACATTTGATGTTTAAATAATTTTTTTTTCTATTTATTTATTTTTGTGATCAGTTATAGAAATTACGTCTCATGTTGTTAATTTAATGTTTATTGCATTATTTAGGTATTACTGTAAATTTAAGTTATTTTTACAGTAAAGTTCTGGCAACCGCAGCTGCCTTTTTTACCATTACTTTGTACAGATTCTTTTTTGTGGAAATAAAAAGATTTGGTTACACTATTTCGATGGTCCACTTTGGACATTCTACTGTCTATAAGTAACTTTGCAACTACGTCAACTCATTAAAGTATTAGTAGACTAGTGGACCATTAAGTTAAGAGAAAAAGCCATGAGTTGTTGCTCTTTCGAGGTCCAAAACAGGTTGTGCACTGTCCTTCTGTCAACTGGCCACCACAATCAGACACATCAGTAGAATAAGTTGACGTTGCTGCAAAGTTTCCTATAGTCAGTAGAATGTCTGTTGGGGGAGCATCACAATAAAGTGTTAGCAGATATTATGCAGACAGTCTACTAATACTCTAATGACTCGTAGTTGACATGTAGTTGCAAAGTTACCCATAATTAGTAGAATGTCTTAAGTGGACCATCGAAATAAAGTGTTTATTTATAAAGCACTTTTTTAAAAAACAGCAAGTGTTTATCAAAGTGCCAGTAGAGGCCATTACAATAATCCAGACGAGCTGAAATAAAAATATGAACTAGTCTTTGAAAGTCTTTAAAGGACAGGAAAGATTTCACTTTGGTGAGTTGAATTGGAAAAAACTAGATTTAACTACCAAGTTAATCTGTTCGTCCAATTTAAAATCACAATCCATAATAACACCTAATTTTTTTACATAGGGCTTCACAAGTGGATTCAGTTTACCAAGGTCCAAATCTAATGACTCATAAGTGCCTCCCGGCGTAAACAGCATAACTTCTGTTTTATTTTCATTAAAACTAAGAAAATTTTGTGCCATCCAGGCCTTAATTTCCTCAAGGCACTGCAATAGAGGCGCTAAAGTGTGAGTATCTTTTCGTTTCAAAGGCAGATACATTTACGTATCATCTGCATAACAATGAAAAGAAATGCCAAATTTCCTAAAAATATGTCCTAAGGGGAGCATATATAGGGAGAACAA
This sequence comes from Rutilus rutilus, assembly GCF_951802725.1. Classification (NCBI taxonomy): domain Eukaryota; kingdom Metazoa; phylum Chordata; class Actinopteri; order Cypriniformes; family Leuciscidae; genus Rutilus; species Rutilus rutilus. Next base: position 26,054,296 of record NC_140226.1, on the reverse strand, counting down.
AATAGGCCCCAAAATGGAGCCCTGGGGGACCCCACAAGTGAAAGAAGCCGTTGAGGAGGCAGTCTCCAAAAAGAACTGAGAAAGTTCTTTCAGACAAATAAGATCTAAACCATGCCAACACAGTACCCTTAATACCAAAACATTGTTCTAAGCGTGTAATCAAGATCGTATGGTCTACAGTATCAAATGCAGCTGAAAGGTCTAGTAAAATTACAATCGCACAGTCAGTAACAAGTCATTAAAAACCTTCAACAGTGCGGTTTCTGTACAATGTAGGGATTTTAAACCAGACTGAAACACTGCATGAGTACCATGTAGATCTAGAAATGAATTCAATTGTCCAAAAACAACCTTCTCCAGTAGTTTGGACAGAAACAGAAGTTTTGAGATGGGTCTAAAATTAGAAAAGACTGATGAATCCAGATTGGGTTTCTGGATTACTGGCTCCACTGCTACATGTTTAAAAGACTTAGGTACAACTCCCGAGGACAGGCTACTATTAATAATTTCAAGTACTGCAGGACCAAAAGTTTCAAATGAGTCTTTTAGAAGACGTGGAGGAACAATATCCATGCCACATGAGGATGATTTTGTTTCAACAATAATCTCCCTCAATGAGACAAGAGACACCGGCTCAAACTGATTAAAAACAGCAGAGCACACAGTGAAACTGGATAAAAAAAGTCGATGGGAGAGAAATATTATATTGATCTTATCAATAAAAAAAAGTGTACACAAATTTTCACAAATTTCGGCAGAAGGCTCTAAACAAGTAGCTTGGGGAGTGTTTTTTAAGTTATAGTTTAATTTGGAATTACATTTTCTTTATTTTTTACGTCATATTTCATCTCAAGCTCTTCACTGGCACTTTTATCTCATTGGTAATTGTAACAAGGTTAAAGGCTCAGGGAAGGAGGAGGCAGGAACCGTTCAACATAACTTTAATATTATTAATAAAATAAACAGCTACAGCCCCTCATGGACGACTGCCACATATAAAACATAATAAAAAAAAACACAATTTAAAATCCAGGCCTGATCATCTCTCGTCCTTCACTGTTGTCACTCCTCCTTTTATCCTTCCAGAGTTCCTCCATGGGACTTGAGACCGGTGTGACGTGCAGGTGACACATAGTTTGTGACATAAAAGTATCCAAAGAAACTCCCAGCTTCTTCCTAAAGAAAGAATGCTATTGTGTTTCTGACTATCCTCTCAGATATAACACACACTTGACCTCAGACACCCCACCATTGTGACTGAATGATCTTACTGTGTGAACATGAGATTCTTCAGTAGGGGTGTGTCTGTGCACTTTTTCCTCATTATATAGGTCCTCCGAGACCATTTTAACCCTCTACACTGCAAATGTATGAGCAAAACAATGGCTTTAAAAAAGCTGTTTGTTATTTTCCAATCCTCCCTTACCTGCTCTGATCCTATCGTGTTTTACAGCCCAGCTTTGCCCTTCAAAAGGATGAAGAGCAGCCGCTTTCAGCTGACGTGACAGCTGGGTATCAAGTTTTACAAAAATGCTGTGATAGATATTAATAACTCTTTGTTTATGTTGCTGGTGAGCTCCACCTGAGCAGCAGGTGCAGGGCTCTGATAACATCATAACTGAGAACACACAGGTGTGAGCAAACAGGAAGGAACAAATACACCAGCGGGTTTTGGATGTCACTCTGGATAGCATTTCTCCTTGTGCGGCTCCCTGAGAGACACTGTCTGCTGAGGGTCATAAACCAAACGGGCAAAGTCAGTGTGAGGAGGACACTGTGTTATGAAGGGTAACACAAACCAGGGATGGAATACTTTCTTAAACTCTTCCGAATACACTTACATAAACATGTATGTGAATTATGTGCTATACTGCACAATATGTAACAAGAACAGCTAGTTATGGTCTATTGTAACTTAAGCAGACTAGATATTTGCATATACTGTATGCTGTTGTTTCTGATGTTGGTATATGGCAGCTCAGCTGTTCTGTGGGTTTGAATTTAGTTTATATTGAATGGTGTTGAGTGGTAGTTTCCAGGATGGGAAGGGAGTAACAGCCTTGGAAATATTGTGTATGCATATATATACGTATGTATTTATATATATTTCACATATTTGAGGTCTAAATAACTACATTCTCTCCTAAAATAAACTCTTAAAACTACATTTCGTTGCACAACAACAGTAGTATTTAAAAAATAAATAAATAAATATATATATATATATATATATATATATATATATATATATATATGAAGCTTCTTTTTCTTTTTTTTATATAAAGCAAGATGTTTCTACGCATGAAATGAAAATAAAGGTGTTTAGGCACCGGCACTCTCTTAGAAACATGAAGCATAAATAATGCTTGCATAAATAAATCATAAGCTCGTGAATAAATTCACATCTGTTTGCATCAGATAGATTACACTGTTCGTAATCTAATGGCAAATAATTGTTCTGTGTTTAGATTTGAAAGCACACATAATGTAATGCTCATGTTTGCTTTTCTCTTCCTCTCAATGGACCTTCATGAATTTCGATTGAATGATAATTTCATGTTCATATGACAAATATGGAAATGGACACATGTGTAGTTGGCTGTTAGAGTAAACGTTTTCTGGATTCAGAGATGAGATTCCATCATATATTGGTCATCACATCTGCTGACAGTATCACTCTACTGAATGTGGAGGTAGACATGTGACAATGAACTTGCATTGACAGAATCATCTGCTGCACCATCAAGTGGAGAGAAAAAGTACCGCATTGACTTTCACACATGCAGTTCTCCAGTATGCTTAGTGTGAATGTGTTAATGAGATATTGACCTGCAAGAGTCACAAAGCCCCTTTTGAGGCCGCCTTTCAAATAATGACTTTGTAAACCACTGAATAGATCCTGGGGACTCACAGCATTGCACATTTTCAGTTTAGTTCATGGAGCTCTCTGCTAATGAGCTGATGATCTAAATCAGGTGTAAATCAGAAAGACATTGGCTGCGTCCGAAATCGCATACTCTTTTGAGTGGGTACGTACTTTGAATAAATAATTACTTCGCGACCGCTAAAAAAATATGTTCTTTATAGTATAAATGTAATCCGGACATACATGTTGTCCCTGTCATGTGACCAGTGTCAGCTGTGTTGCGTCATTGTCATTCATACATACATACTTCTCTTGTCACAAACTGTTTTTCATCTACTATACACTAGTAGGGAAGTATGCAATTTCGGATGCATCCATAGAAAATATGATGTGCTTTGACTCCTAAGGACCAGGATTGAAAACCACTGAATAGATCATAGAAAAGTCACATTGTGGTCTGAATATAGCTGAAAAAATAACACAAAATAAAATGTACATAATAAAAATGCACAAATATTTTGTACACTGTATGCAAAATAAACATTCACAAAAATACAAATAATGCAGACATTTTTCCAGTTTAGATGGAAAGGATCTCAAGCTGACTAGCTGTAGACGTTACTGTAGCTTTACCCATTAATAGACACGGTACTAACTTGAAAATAAATTCCTGAATAGCACTACAACAACCATGAAATGACCCTTCACAATAGATAGTTTTTCAATGAACTTTGTTAGAGACTACATATGACAATTTATCTGTTCAATAAAATACCTTATTCACCCATTGAGTAATAAAAACACTGTCTCTGCATAGCTTTTACAACATTTCGAATCCCTCAGTCCTCGCCATCTCCGAAAAAGCCAAGCCAGCGTTGATTCTCATTTTATTACGAGCTCTGTCGCATTCACTTTTTGCCAGCAGACCTTTTTCAAGTTTTGAGATTTAGCTGCTTCATGTCAAGCTTTCTCACTCACGGTGCGTTCACACGGGGCGTCAGCGTCAACGCTTGACGGAAGGCGTGGCTGGAGTTTGGCACTGACGCCATGGTCATAGCAGCGTCAGCCAATGAAATTAGACAGGAACTCAACAACAAGCTTCATTGTCATTCAACATGGACGCCAATTTGCCAATAAAAAGTGATTGGTCATAAAGGACCGGGTGATTGCCCACCGCAATAATTAGTTTCTCCTCCATTTTAAAATTTATCCTCAGTTTGCTGCTCTTGAACAGGATGAACGTGATTGGCTGCCGCCTGGCTACTATATTTGCATAGATTTGCATAGTTGAAAAATTCTCAACTTCTGCCGTGAGCAACGCCAGTGAAGCGCCGCCGACGGATCCACAATTCTTTTCGGCAACGCTTGACGTCACCCATTCAAAGTCAATGGGAAGCGTTGACGCTGATGCCCCGTGTGAACGAGGTGTCACTGTGACAACTAACCTATGCCACTCCCACACCATACATGCGTCAAAGTAGCCGGAGCAACTTTCTCTATTCACGGATATGACGAGACACGCATTTCCCATGAAAACCATCCTGGCAGATATAAAATATAAACACTGAGACAAAAACACGTTTTGGAAAAAGAATTGATAATGAGTCATTATTTAAATTTTGTCAATTTTGAACAAGAAAAAGTTGCATGGTGTACCTTTAAGCATAAATCTAACATTTAGTAAAGTTTACAAAAAATGATCTCAGTATATTTTCTAAAGCACACAAGTCTTAATATCTTTGATTCTCAACTAAATGCAAACAAAACAGTGTACTGAAAAACAAGACAATATTGATTAAGAAAATATAATTTTCCCATGCAGTTGTGTAATTAATTAGCTTTGCATGTAAATACTGATAAGTCAATTAATCTTCTGCTGTTTGGAAATAGTTTTTGATAATTGCTCGGTTTATTCGGCATTATTTATAAAACCTAGCACCAATTTTGTTTACGTCTCCCTGTTGCATTCTATAAAAAAAATAAAAAATAAAAAAAAAACAGTGGGAAGAGATGAAACTATGAAATATTTTCTTACATTGTGCTTTTCTTTGTACCATTTTTTCCTTTTCAACTGTTCCAATCCTCCCACAAAATGTAATGTTTGAAAAGCAAATGCACATTCCTTCTTTGTAGAGATGATACCAAGGTCACGGCTGGAATTTTAATGAAGTTATTTCTCCTTTTAAACTGGTAAAAGTCTTGCATGGCAACAGTACAGTTTCTGTGGTGTGAAAATATACTCTGACTTTAAAATACAACAACATACGCAAAAAATTGAACAGAAAATAAAAGCCTTGGCTCGCCTCCGACAAGACGGTCCTCAGTGTAATAAAAACAAGCGGAATATTGTACAAGGAAGATGCACTTTGTTCAAGCAACAACATGAACCCCTGTATAAGGAATTATGCTATAAGCGACAATGAGGATTGTGTAAAGAGGACTATAAAGATGTATGTTTGAGCATCTAATCAGTGGTGTCACTAACTGGAGCCTATGTGGGATTCGAAAAGTGAGTATTTGGGCGAATGGCCTCCATTTAAACAAACAGAGGAGCGGAGATCTTACAGCAGTCACAACATGGCCTGTTCCAGCACCTTATCACTTCAGGACCCTCGCTCTGATAGACCTATCTTGCATTGGGTTAAGAAAATACAGCCAGACAGCTGTTCTCTACCATCTTATACCTCAGTTAAGTCATGCAGAAAGGACATGGTTAGATGTGATTTCAGGTGCTCAGATCTTCTGGAATCTGTGACATCTTTATGAAGTCTGGCTGCGGCACGAGCGAATGCCTGCTGCATTTTGACAAAACAAAAACAACCACGCTTGGTATGTTTTACTTGCTAATCTTCTGTTTAGAAGGGAGTGTTGAGGTTTATGTTGACACGTTCCCACTTTTTTTGTTTTGTTTTGCTCTCCCAATTCTCACATTATGAAGGTAAAGCGCGGCCCAGCAGCGATGAAGGTTGGAGGCCGTGTGTCTCCTGATATCACTTCCAGATGCTGGCTAGACTCGGCGGAGCCAGAGCCGTGGAGCAGGGCTTGGGTTTAGTTGTCTTTTCCTCCAGGTGTGATGCCTCATGCTGATCCCTCCACATGTTTTGCTGGCCTTATCCAAACATGGCAGGTCGGGGACAGCACCGGGCCGCCCCTCTCCTCACCCTCCTCTTCAGCCCACCCACGGTAGCGCTGCTTGGTCCTTCACACGGCGGCAGACACCAGGACATTTGTCCCTGCATCACCCTGCAGACTGCCAGTCCAGAGCACCTCCAATCTGAGGAGAAAAGACCTTTATTATGATTTGGAAAGTAGGAAATTTACTAATAACTTCATTTTCAGTTGTGTACCAAACCGTGCTGTTTACAGCTTTACAACAGAGAGAAACTGAGGTAATAATGATTACGATGCACAAACTTATGTTGTAAGCCGCTTTGTTTAAATGAATCATCCAAACAAGCTGATTCATTCTAGCGAATCACATCATTTTGAATGATTCTTTTAAATAAAGCAGTTTTAAAAAATGATTCACTGAATCATTTGACACTCTGCTCTGGTGCCTGTGTGGACATTTACATCCTTTTTTTGATATAACAAATTCAATTGTACAATTATTTTTGTATCAGTGATATCATATTTAAGTGAGGCCATATTCATTATATTTTAATATAAAATATTATAAAACAGTATATTAAAATTGATAAATTATGGATTTTTGGTGGTGTTTAAGTCGATCTGATTAATTCTATCACTTAAATACTGTGGTGATCGTAATGTATAAAAAATTAAAAATTGCTTTTTCATTCCGATGATTCATTTACTGTAAATAAAGCAGTTCAAAACAAATGAGGCCTAAGATATGCCAAAAAATATTCTGTCTAGGGTTGAGTGAATTGCTTAAATCGGACAATTCATTTAAATACGGTTGTTCAAAACAATGTTTCACTGATTCATTTGACTCCCTGCACTGGACTTTTTGCATCCTTTTTTGGTATAACAAATTCTATTATACAATCATTTTTGCAAAACAATATGATGTTGAGGTAAATGAGGATGTTCATAATATTTTAATGTAATATGAAATATCTTAAATATAATGTAGTTTAGGTGCTATTTACATTTATCTGGTTAATCCTATCACCCAAATTGTTTTTTGTGCTTGAAATAAATACTATGCTGTTTGTAATGTTTTATATAAATAAATAGAAAATTGCTTTGTTAAATTACTATCTGAGTCCGTTATGAGTAGCTTGTGCAGTAGATTGACAGTTTCATTGCAGCTTCCCCAACCCTGGTGTTCATTCCCCCTTGTGGCCTCTCCTTAGACCACCACCTCCATGTTTTCCTCTCATTTTCATCTGTAGTAGCAGTGTTTTGTTTGCTGTGCTTGCAGGTCGCCGGAGCTATAGGCCTGTCAAGAATATTATTACTCTTGTAATGTGAGCCAGGTCAGCGCAGTTGTAGGCACATTAAAGCTGTCACATTTCCAACTTAGTGGGATGTTGAACAATGGGCTTGTACTGTAGGTAATTTCTGAAGGATTAGGAGACGGAAAAAAAAGGACGACCAAATAAAAGCCAAACTTGTTCTGTGTCTACTCCTGTAGCTTGCCAACGTGTGTTGTCACCGTGTCTAGTTGATAAAGCAATTTGGCAGAAGCCCACACTCTCACAATAACCACGTAGTGTTTGTTCAGATGACATGACAGAGATCTTTGCATTGCAGATTAAAGGTGAACAATGTGTTTTAACAAATTTGGAGAGCGTTGACTTTTTATTGTATTCAGAGACTAAAGCTTTCATAGTTCATTTTTCCCTTTGAGAATTTTATTTTGTAAGATTTTATGATTACCTAGCTGAGTGTAACCCAGTATTGTTTGGATTATGTACTGATAGTGCACAACGTGTGTGTGTGTGTGTCCTGGTAACCCTTACATTATGGGGACAAAATGTCCCCATAAAGATTGCAATAGTGTGTGTGTGTGGAGGAGAGAGAGATGTATTTAATACAATAATTAGTTAAATGAATAATAACTATTCATTTAACTTTGCTGTCTTTTATCATATAGGTGTTGACGCTATTTTATATACTGTGAACACTTCTTTCCTTTTGGCAAAATTGGTTGTAACGCACAACGTCATTGTTTTAATTATTTATTTTTATTTTTGTATTATTATTTAAGTAAAGCTAAATGAAGAAGAAACAGACCATAAATACTTTGCTTTCCACAAAAATACATTTGGAAAGTAAAAACTGAAAGACTTTTTTTCATGTGCCTTGACCTCTCTGACCTCATTTCAGAGGTCAAAGAAAGAACAAAGAAAATTAAAATTGGCATAGAACTTTGTTTTAAACTGTTTAAATATTCATTATTTTTGAAATAGCCGTTTTGGATGAATTTTATACACATATCTCTGCAGACTTCTGCAGTCCTCGACTGCTAGAGAAACATCTTCCTTTACAACTTCAGCAGCATTCTCTTCCAACTCTCTGCATATGTTAATAATTCAATCTGAATGAAAAAAAGGGAGCTATGACTATTTGGAAAAGAGGCTAGAGATAATTATAGGTTGAATTAGATAGATCCCACTCTAAGTAAATGTTATTGTTCAGTGCCCTGTGCAAACAGTGGGGTAAGAGATTATGTTAAGAACTTTCAGATGGTGGCAGAGAGGAGACGGGCTTATTGCATCAGAGACACATACTGACGGGGCTCTGAGTGCGTTTGCTCGCTCACTCTCTGTGTATGGACACCGACAACCCTTGAAATCATTTCCAGTCACTGGTACACACTAACGTTATGCATCCAAAGGAATCTAGACCTTAAGAGGGCCCCGTTGCTGGTATTAATTTCTGGTTCCTATTGGCTTGCATTCCCTGGCACTCTCTGCCACGTTTTTGTGAAGCAGTGTTACTGGAAAGCTGGCAAGCACAATTTAGAGTTGATAATCATTTCAGTCCAGATCTGCCAGCATCTGTAGCAGACCCTACATGAGATTTGGGCAGTTCTGAGTGAACCAAATGAAAACAAACATTTCTGAATTATTCATCATCTTTTAGAAATAAGGGGAGCCTAACAACAGTTTTTGTCTCCAATAGGACTGGAGCCTAAAATCATGATGGTTAACACTTTTATAGAGTTATAGCATGCTGTGTTTATTTAAAAATAGCTACGATGAACGGGAGCAAAATTTGCAATGAACAAATCTTTAAATTGAATTGGTCGGACGGGTTCCCAACTTGTTTGAAATTGGTCGCAAGTTGGCTACGATCTAGGGCTTTTTGTCTCATACAAAAAGTGTGTAACATAAGTATGTATAAATATCCACGATTCGTTAAATCATTATTTCACCCAAAATACACATTTTCTCATCATTTTCTCAGCCTCATGTCATTCCTAACATGTATGACTTTTCTTTTTTACCTGTGAACATAAAAGAAGATATTTTTATGTTACTTTATTTTGAATGAACATCAATGGGGTCCAGTGTTGTTTTGGACCCAAATGACTTTCATTGAATAGACTAAAACATTTTTCTTTTGTTTTCCGTAGAAGAAAAAAAGTGGACATGAGGGAGAGTAAATAATGAGAACATTTACATTTGTAGATGAACTATCTTTTAAAGTAGGCTGTACATCCATGACCAATATGTAAACATTTATTTTTGCATCTATATTATCTCGTTCTTCCGTCACCGTTTCTTTTATCAATAGTCCCATATTAAGCTTTGTTTTTCACGCTAATGTGTTTCTATGTAGGAAAAAAGAAATGAAGGCAAAATGACTTATGATTACACAGACTTTAGATCATAATGGTGCTCTTCCAAAAGCAATCACTGTAAAGACAGGCGGATTCAGAAACATGTCTGCTGCTACCTCTAGTACACAGTTCAAATAGCATGCAGTTTGGAAATTCCAGTGGTTTGAGAAGCCGCAGTTTCTAGGCATTGAGGAAATATTACTTCTAAATCAAAATGAGGAAATCTATTCCTTGTTTGCGATGGCAAGAGATTTCAGGCCCATCAATAGTGGCTCTAGTCCTAAGACTCTGATGAGTCGGAAAGTTTGCATTCACTCTAGAAAAAAGATAATTACAAGGAGGCTTCTTTACTCGTATTATTTTGCAATGGTTGTTCTGTTAGACATTTGTCCATTCTCAAAGTGTTTTGCATCTGATTTTATTTTTTCTAGAGGTTGTGCAGTTTATATAGAAGGATTTTGATGTATGTGTATGTGTATGTATGTGTGCCCTGGTAAACCCTACATTTTGGGGACAAAATGTCGTCACAAAGTGGCAATATCCGAAATCCTTGTCCTTGTGGGGACATTTTTTGGTCCTCATAAGGAAAACCGCTTATAAATCATACTTAAGTTGTGCTTTTTTTTAATGTAAAATTGCATAAAGTTTTCTGTGTTGGGTAGGTTTACTTAAAGGAGTCATAACCTGCAAATTTCACTTTTCCACGAGAATCAATGTATGTTATGATTGCATAATGATTATAGCCTACACTGGCCGGGAAGCCGATATTTAAAAGTGAAGCGTTTGTTTACCTCAGGGTTTGTAAAATAGCCCACGTGCACGCGCACTAAAAAACGAGATTTTGATTTCAGCCCCGTCTTGACGTCAAGACGGGGCAGGATATACCATATATGGACACCGCAGCAGGAAGCCCGCCCTTCCCCTCTCCCCCTCATATTCAGTTCAGTTGCTAAAGATGGAGAAACCGAGTGCACACGTGAGTTGCTCTGTGGTTGACTGCCAGAAACAACATGCAAATGTGTTTTCTATACCAAAAACGGACCAAACTATCAGGGACCAGTGGATAAAATTCATTTTTAATGACGCTGTCCCAGCAACACTTTCAACTGGCTTATTGTTCGGTGTCTGCGCTAAACATTTTACGCCGGAATCATTCACAAATTTGGGCCAATATCAGGCGAAGTTGGCCACGAAGCTCCGTTTGAAAAAAGGTGCCATTCCAACCATCCGGGACTTGCCTGAAATTGAAACGGTAAGACGGTTTTTATTGCTCTACTGTGTGTAACAAACAGCAGCTAACTACTAATGCGGCTATTGTATGTAACGTTAGCTTCGAGGTAAACACGGGGAATGGACTCTACGAATGCTAGCCATATCATTGTATTGATTTTTTTATAGAATAGATAAGGATAGATAAATAAAACAAACAGTCAAGTAATAAGAAACTTATAGAAAAACATCACGTTACATGTCTGTAGAAGAAAAATATTAAATGTCTAAAAAACCAGAACGTGAAACAAGGCAAAAACACCACATGATAGCAAACGTTGATCTCAATAACCACTGTAAGCTGATAAAAAAATTCGACTACATCTCCGTTAATGTAATCTACATTAAATAAAAGGTAAACCTATTTGGGAGAAATTAGCAACAAATATTTTAGCTTGTTAGTCAAAATGATTGTCTTTACCACTCAGAGACATCTTGATGTAGACGTCCTTCCAACAACTCTACATCTTCCCTTTCCAGCTCAGGTTCAGAATCAGAGTCTGGCTCAAACATATACGGTTGAATTCCGTAGGTCGCGGCCAGGTCGGGTTCATTCACAACTTGCGCCATGATGTCAGTTTGTAATGATGCTGAAGTTACCTGCGGTGTCAACCCCCCTCCTTCCTGCAACCAATCAACGCGCCCCTCATTTGCATTATTAAAATGACCGTCCACGACAGCCAAAACATCGCATCAGATCTCGCGAGACAATAATGCCTTCAGAAATAAAGGTTTTAGGAGCTCTGTTTTTCTTTTTTTTCCACTTTTCTTTTTTAGAAGGGCATGAAAGACTATAATACAGCAGTAGGTATCCAAATTAAGACCAGGTTATGACTCCTTTAAGTTTACTAGGTTGGGTTAGGGTTGCGGTTAGGGGATAGAATATAAAGTTTTTACAGTATAAAAATTATGTCTATGGAAAGATCCCATAAAACATGAAAACCCAACATATTTGTGTGTACCTTAGCTGTAGATAAATGCTGTAGATACTGTAATAAAGTAAAATATTTCTGTACATGATATTACAGTAGGATAATGCACTGTATTTCGTATAGTATAATAACAGTAATATGCTGTAAAAAATACAGCAAGTGAAAAAAAATAAAAAAAATAAACCTACTTCTGAACCATGTTTTTGGCATATTGGTGTAGGAATAACTTCTGAAGCTAACCAGCCAAACCTTGACCCCCTGTGTGAAGGTGACCCAGAATTCCTTGGGACCACTCAGCCACCTGTTTCCAGTGGTGGTACATTAGCCCAGCTCAGCCTGTATGATTCCCCACTACACCACAGCTCCACCTCTCATTTGTCACAGCACGAAGACAGACGGCTCTATCACATTGCCCGGGTGAAGGTTACCAACAACAGACTCCAACAACTACTATCCATCTCTTTTCAGTAATACTCCATCACTTGTACATTTGAAAGCACTGTAACATGGTGCACGAATTCAAAGAAGTACATCACAATAGTCCTGCACAGCTTGGCTCGATGTAATGCTAACATCACAAGAAATGTGATTCTTCACACTTAGAAGGTGGAGGCAGATTTTCCAGACTGCCAAATGAAAACCACATACAATTCTAATTGCTTTCGCCCTCAATTAGATAAGGGCCCTCAAAGGTTTCAATAAGGAGGTTTAAGGATATGATGTTAGTAGGATGGTATGAATGTAAGGGAGGGAAGAGAGCGGTTCAGGTCACTGACGAGGGAGCGGGATGCAGCGCCGGCACACATGGCTCAGGGACTGAGGGACTCCGACAGATGGAACCTGGTGGGTGACAAACAATTAACAAACCTACAAGAATAGCTAGTGTGACGCTGCTCACGTAGGCACCGGAGAAAGAGAGAACGCATCGAGACTGACACGATGAGAGCTGCTTTTATGAGAATGCTTTTAGCGTCACTTCACACGTTCAGAGGTTTTTCAAAGTTCAAATTGATGCCACTCACTGTGCATCCTAATCAAGTAAGAATCATCATCGTCTTATCGTACGTAATTGACTTGATCATAGTATCTCTCCAAACGATTATAAAAATGAATATGTAATTAGTCATCAGCGTTTTTCTAATTTGCTTCCCTTTTTCTTCAAGTGTCCCAGCAGTGTCGCAAGTGTTCCCCAGAACGCATTACAGAAGATAACATGTTTTACTGCTCAGCGTTCAACAGTTTGTTTTATTTTTTTCTCCCCGTTTTCACACATATAAGGCGCAGCATGTTCTTCAATCTGCCCTCATTAACAGAATATCTGTAAGGGGATTTTACCATGTCAGTGACCTAGTAGACTGAACTGGGATGTTATAGACGCGTGTGTGTTTGTGTGAGCACATCTGGAGTCTAGACTCAGTGGCTCTGTGGGCAGGACCATATCTCTCAGCTGCATCAGGCCAAGAGCCCAGTGCTGTTTACTTAGGTGGCACAAAACTATAATTTGTTTGAACATTCAGATGTATTGCGCTCTTAGTCTGTCTCTTGCCTCACCTCCCTCTGCCCCCACTGAGAGACGAGCGGTTTGCGCCTGTAAAAGCTGCTCAGATCTGGAACCAGCGTTAGGGGCTGAACCCTCGTATTCTGGTGTCATTGACTGTACTTTCTTTATGTTTGATCCCAATGAGGTCAATACATGTTTTTTATCCATCCATCCATCCATCCATCCATCCATCCATCCATCCATCCATCCATCCATCCATCCATCCATCCATCCATCCATCCATCCATCCATCCATCCATCCATCCATCCATCCATCCATCCATCCATCCATCCATCCATCCATCCATCCATCCATCCATCCATCCATCCATCCATCCATCCATCCATCCATCCATCCATCCATCCATCCATCCATCCATCCATCCATCCATCCATCCATCCATCCATCCATCCATCCATCCATCCATCCATCCAATAAAAACACTTACAATATGAACAAAATATATTTTAAGATAGAGTTTCCATTCTGGGGGAGGATCTGAGAAAAAATTATGCAAAAGTAACTTAATGCATTCATTTTCATAAAAAGTACCAGTGAATCATAATGAGTTACTTATTATTATTATGATTTATACAACATATTGTAACAAATTTTTTACAGTGCCCCTATTATGCTATTTTAAAGGTTCCTAATTTAGTTTTGGAGGTCTCCTACAATAGGATTACATGTATACAACTTAAGCTTTCTCATAATATACATTGGATTATCTTCTTTTTTCTCACCATGTCTGAAATGGTTCGATAAAGGATTCAGTTTCTAAACCCCTCCTTTCCGTGAGCTTATTGGTCAGACGGCCCAGTCTGTATTTTGGTCTTACAGCACATGTTGGAAACCAAACGGCCATTACCATATCTAAATTTTAGCTCCGAAGGCTTCCTTAGCACTTGCAGTGATACAAACGGTAACGATGACGTAAATTTTACTGTATAAATTCGAGCCAGAGTCCTTATTCTTTGAAAATGCATGGAAAATGGATTTTCTTTCACAGCACAGAAAATGGCGTCCTCTCGACATGTCGACAACATGAACCAATCTTTTCCAGGCCTCAGTTACAGCTACAGTGTTTGAGGGCAGGTAGATGGTAGATGTGTATCAAAGTAGATGTTGGCAGGCAGCCAATGAAGACCATGCGTGGGCATTATGCAAATTTGTTACAAACCACATAGGTTCGTGCAGGAAGTAACACTGGAATTATTTCAGGCAGTTCAGAATCGGTTCTTTATTTTGGGAGGCAATAACTCAATTTGTTGTGCACTTTGATCTTCGAAACTTTGCAGACCTTTTACATTTACAATTACAGCTGTATTACACAGTAACAGAAAGGTAATATCCGAAAGAGCATAATAGGGGCACTTTAATAGCCGCTTTCCGACCGGAGGAACCTTTTCACAGTTCCTAGAACTATTGGCTAAAGTACCCGTATGTTCCTGCGGTGCGAACACGCTGACTAGGAACGACTTTAGTTCTAGGAACTCCATTTGGAGGAACTAATTTAGCTCCTACTTCAGAGTAGGGTCTAAACCAGCACTAGGAACTACCCGTGACGTTAGTGTACGCTGATGACCGAACGCACGCAAAACACCAGCACCTGCCATTTTTAAAACAGCTATATGTAAACACACAGATTATAGCCTATATATTTACTGCAGAAATTAGATACAAACATGGAAAACAGTGATAGATGGGCCTCTAAACCTTTATGCTGAAGAGAAAATCCAACGCAACTTTGAGGGGACCAAGTCAAACATGATTATGTATTTCTGCTCAGCTAGCAGGACATCAACCACACGGCATAGGCTAATAACTTTTTTTTCATATACTGTGTACTTTCTATAACAATTCTATCTAATAACATGTTAAACAGTACTGTTAGACAGATCGCTAACTAATGAACACAGAGAATGCGAGCATGATTTGCTCTGGCGTTCTCAGCGGCGTCAAAATAAAGGTCCGTCGCTCCGTCAAAATAAAAGTCGCCGTGCTTGCGTCACTCCCTTACCCCTCCTACCAGTTCCTATGGCCACCTGGCCAGTGCGAACGCATACAGCAAAACCGAGTTTGGGGGAGAGTAGTTCATAGAACTGTTTAGAAGTGGACAGTTCCTATAACTAAGTTCCTGTAACTACTTGGTCGGAAAGCGGCTAATGTTCACACAACGCTCATCAGAAAGTATTGAATTAATTGATTCACTCCTTCAGAAATGAGACTATTATCCAAAATTAATAACATTAAGTACATATTTTGAAGTATTAAAAGGTCCTTGGGTTAAGGTTAAGTATAGTCTGGTTAAACTGGTTCTAGCACAGCATAAATTCCAAACAAGGGAAGGGGATTGTGGGAGGCCTTCTGTAACTACTTAATCCCTGCCGCCGGACCAAGAGAGTGCAATCATAGCCAAACACACTTTGACCATAAATTCTAACCTTTCATTCCCATCTAAATCTTCAGCACATTTATTGTATTAACAGTCGTCTTTTGAGATGCCGGTCATGCTTGTGCTGTTTGTTTTAATTAATGTGTTTGTGTGTGTTCATGTGATAAAAGACTTGCAGGTTAGTTGAAGTGACAAATCCTAATGAATTTCCTTCAGAGGAATTGCAGTCGCTCAACCAAGCAGTCTCTCGGTGGAGGGTGGGCCTGTGTAAAGTATCTACTTCACTGGGAGTCTTCGCCGGCTTTATTGGACTCTTTCAGTGGGCCGCCACCTCTGATTTATATCTGTATGCAGAGCAGACACAATGTACACTCTGGGCAAAATTACAGCCCCACTATTTCTTAAGGAGTTAACATAATTGGGATGAATTATGAATAGAATAAAACAGATCTTGCCTTTGGATTATGTGGAAGGAATGTTGCCTTTTAACTTTTAAGTCAATGAATTAAACATTTATAGTACACCGGGATGAAATGTGCTGATAAAACTTAACAACCTAAACACTTGTGTTGAGGGTTTTCCACTACCTGACCACCAACCTGTTTGTTGTTGCATGAGTAGACAGTTTGAATTGCTCTTGGACTCTTGCTAGCAGTCTATTGATCACATGCACACTTAAGTAATGCCTAAATAACATTGGTGTATTAATATCAATGACCTAATAAGGAGTAACCCAACTCTTTGCCTTTGGAAAAGCTGCAGTCCTTCTTAAAACTCTGTCATACAAGCCCTTAATCCTCCAACTATATAAGCAATGGAGGTGCTCTACTGTACTCCCTTAATATTCTTTTAATGTTTTAAGAAGTTTTTAAGAATGTTTTAAGAAGCTATGGAGATTTTTTACCTCATTTTGGTGTACACCCTTGAATTAGTTTAGCAGTGTGTAAGGATGTGTTTGCTCCATATTGTGTATCTCCTCCTGTGCAGTCATGTTCCTCATATAGGTCATCGTCTGACCTAATGACCTCCAAAAGATGTCTATGACATTACTGATGCCCTTTTATGTATAATAGATCCAAGAAGAAGTTTGATCCAAGAGAAATGAGGCATTAAAACAGTGACTAGAAAGGCATCAGTAAATATAATAAAGACAAGAATGATTAGAGCCATACCGTCTGGAGAGGTGTGAATGGGAATTGGGCAGTGTGGACAATAATAAGTATTCATTTATAAAATTTATTTTTTCAGCAGAAGAAAGAAATTCATACAGGTTCGGAACAACTTGGGGGTGAGTAAATGATGACAGAAATATTTGTGGCATGAATTTGACAATATTTTATATATTTACTAAAATATGAATTGTAAATCGCTTCATAATAGCAGACTGATTAGGACACAAAATGAGATATTTAAATGGACAATGTTCCTAAATACCAGCAATTGAACTGGTAGTGTTTGATCCGGCAATCTGCCCAGCTATTGTCTTTATTTATTTATTTATATATGTCATATTGCTGTATATTAGACTGAAGTAGGCCCAATATTGATCCAGTGAGCTAATCGGATATGTAGGCCATCTCAGGGCATCTGCGTCTCAGAGACTGGAGCCTCTCTCTGTATGTTTACTCTCTCAGGGGTGTACAGCAGGGCACCACTCTCAGCCCACCAAAGATGAGGGTCATAAGAGCTCTCACAAAGATTCATGGTGATCCAAATCAAAGCAGAGCTCTTTCACTGTGAGAGGATTAGAGCTTGCAGAATTATTGCAATGAAAGGTCCATTAAGTAGAACCGTTAATCATTTTAACGAAAATTATGAGTGTAAACTCAGTTTTGTGAAAAAACGTTTGTGAATTGACTGACCAAGGTTATCACCGGTTATTATAATGTTTTACTTAACATTTTATCTGTGGATGAAAACATGTCGATTTTTACATTATCTGTGAGTAATGCTAGTCTGTGCGAAAGTCACCTCCAAAATGATAGGGTGTTTTGGGTGGTTACCACCCTGATCGCACACATACGTCGCAGAGACTATTTTATGTGTGTTTTTTCATCAGAAAGATGAATATGAATATGTCTCTAAGACGTTTCCTGTCAGATTTTAAATAGACATTTGGAAAATGTTTACGATTTAACGTACATGTAAAACTGTTTTTTTTTAACGATGTTTATCAGATGTTTGTAAAGAAACAGATTACCAGTTGAAGTGGAGATTAACATGTGATGTAGCATATTGCGTTTATACAGTTTCTAAAATGTTCTAAAATGTCACGCTTGGCAATAGTATTCAGCGCATGAAGACAAGGAACTAGAGGAAACAGTCTTTAATTCAATAATCCAAACACCAGGAAACTCAGGAGAAAGGACAACCAACAATTGACAAATCCAAACAATGAATTCAGGAAACACAGGGCTTAAATAACAAGGAGAGCTAATTAACAGAACAGGTGAACAGAATCAGTTGCTGAGGGAACAAACTAGGAAACCAGATCAAATCATGACAAGGAGACAGAATAGAACTAAGGCTTCGTTTACATGACAATGATGTGCTTAAAACGGAGAAGTTTTTCCTTTGAGTTTTCCGCTTACAGACGACACCATTGTCAAAACGATCCCCATTCACACTGATCAGCGAAAACGACAAAAAACCCTGTATTCTGCTGCCAGACCATTAGATGGTGATGAAACACTATAGACTTAACAGTGAACACGTACTACGCATGTGCATGACGTCATCGTCTTCAGAGATTCGCGCTTTTGCTGTTTACACAGATACCGTTTTCAAAAGTTTGCGTTTTCAGGCACCCAAAACACCGTCGTCGTGTAAACGAATGGCAAAAACGTATAAAAAGTTGTACGTTTTTAGTTGAAAACAATGTCGTGTAAACAGCCCCTCAATCAAAACACACTGAACAAAACCATGAACTTTGACACTATGCTGTTGCTATGCCTAAAAAAGATTGATTTTCCAACCAATCAGAAAATTTCATAAGATGTCGATGTTTGTATGATGTGATTTGTATGGAAACTGTATGGAAATCTATATTTATTTGGCAATGAGAGTGTGTTAGATCTTCTGGTCCCTAAATATGACTTGTGATCCTCCTTAAATTTAAGTAAATCCAATGTTTTTGACCACCTTATCATCTGACTAGCAAAAAAATCATATTTCAAATCACCTGCATAAGGGCTGTCTGTCCCAAGGCCATGTGCACTCGTGGTCTTGCAAACTTACAATGGCCGCCGCATGTCCGTTAAGCACACAAGACCGTAGGGTGTCCCATTTGTCATTTTATGGCCCATGGCCAATATGCTCCCTCGATGTGCACTTTTGCAGAGCCCATGAGCTCCGCAGCAGGAAGTTGTGAGGACTTCTATTTGTGACAGGGCCCAAGCCGCATGACTTAAAGGTACAATATGTAAGAATTTTACATTAAAATGTCCCATAATCTCAAGGCCAGTGTTATATATTTTGTTAAGTTGATTACTTACAATATCCCAAATGTTTCCAACTATTTTTAAATCGTGAGAAAATTGCGATTTTAACCAAGGAAACGGGGCGTTAGAGCAGGGGGGAGCTGGGAGTCGCCAGTCAATTGCGTCACATCCGCGTTACCCTCGGTTTCCGCTCGTACTGCGTGAGGAGTCCTGGACAAATGCGGAAGTTGTAGTTGTAGCGTCTATCAAGCAACAAACGTTAGCTTGTTTCGTGCAGTCGTTATGGAACACAATTATTCTTTACCGATTGCAGCTGGTTCTGTCGACAAAGCATGCATAATTTAATATTTTCCAAATGTAGCATTCAGTAATAGTTATATTTATGTAAGGGAAGTATTATTGCTTTAGGGTTGTGTTTAGTTTATTGACATTGTTTATCACGTCTGGTGTTTATGGCCATGTAAATAAATATAGCATGTGTTATACATAAAGATTAATCAGTATTTTGGCAAATGATGTGGGTATGTTCGAATGTACTTTTACAACAATTGTTTAGAACACGTAAAACTGCGCAGCGTTAACACAACAATGAATTAGACATACAGTAACATCTATGATAACCAATTTAGTATTAAACCTTACTTTTCTTGCGGTTAATTCATTTTAATAAAATAAAAGTGTGATGAGGTTCAAGAGTCAGGAAGGAAGAAGACAGGGGTCGGCGTGACTGGGACTCGTACTTTATTCAAATAAAACAAAACAAACAAAAGTCGCGCACAACGCGCATTCACCGTGGCAACCGCGACGGCTCAAAACAGTTCAAAAATGAGAGCTCGGATCCACCGGTTTTCTTTCTCTGCGTCCAATTTTCTCTCCAGTCTCTTGTACGAGTCCTCAGTCCATCTCTCTCTCTCTCTTCCAGCGCGCGGCTTATAAGCGGTCTCTCCACGCTGATCACTGCAATAAGACACAGGTGTTCGTCATTTGCACTCGACCTACTTGCGGGACGCTCGTCTCTTCTCTTTCCCATTACAGACCGCGCTGAACCACGCCCCCCTCGCCACAAAAAGCATGTCATTATAAAAATAAAACTTAACCTCATCCATGAACATGATTTTTCGATTCCCGTCTGACTGATTTACATCCACGGTGGAGTTTAAAAGGACAGTTCCCATCATTCCACGCTCCTTCACATCGTCATCAAGCTACGCCGTTGTTGTTGTTTGGAATGTAGCGCCCTCTAGCGGCAAAAAATTATTGCATATTGTACCTTTAAGGTATAATTCATGACTGTAACACAAACAGTGCAACAATAGTTATACACCAAAGTTGAATACTTAAAACCGGTATGAAACTATTGTGACGTATAACTGAATGAAACGGCTTCTCCAACAAGAAAAACTGTTGGGCGGGGCTTGATTTTGTCCTTGGGAATTGATTGGATGGTTGTGGTTTGCTATTGCTGTGATGTCATGTGAGTGACGGGTTGTCCCGCCCATAAACACATCATCAGGGAAGAGAAGGGATGTCACTGCGGAGGGAGGGGAAGATATTTTGATTAAAAAGGATTAGGGCACATGAAGAAATAATAATGATGTGCACAGATAAATAAATACTGCAATATTCCATAAAAAATAAAACTTGTCAGTTTTGATTTCATGCCGACTTAAGCTTAGGGGTTTGTTCAAATCCCAAACCCTTAATTTGAGCATTAGTTATAACGCCAGCAAGCAACAAAACTAACTATCATGTTTCACTTGTCATTAATCATTTTGATTCTAACAAACTGCATCAGCTTGTTTATCATTCTTAAGTCACAGTTCCATTAAAGAGCTGATTAAACACGCTCTGTCCATGTTCACCTGGGTCTGCTCTGTGTTTTGGACGGCCTTCCTATGTTACATTCACTCCTGGTATCCTCTGTGCTATTTAGCTTACAATAACAGGAGTCATTTAGCAGGCAAATTCACAGGGACTGCAGCCAAAACGTTCTCTGTGGAGTATTTTCCTCTCACTTGTACTTAGGACCCCGCTCTCAAAGGTCCTGCCTCAACACACGGCACTAAACCCCAAGATAAGGTCTGCTGTCTCTCCCCAGAGGCACCAGACATATCTCCTCCATCTCCTCTCCACCACTACCAGCATTGACTGAGACACCAGCTCTGAGAACATAAAGATCTATGTCGTAGTAACATAATATGCACACACACATATTTCCCCCGTGCCTGCCCTGTCTCAGCGTGGATTAGCGCTGGTTTGTCTTCTGTGAGTGAGAGGCTGTTTAAAGTGGAGACAGTGTTCTGCCTCTGCTGCTCTCTTCTCATGGGTGACCCTCATGAGCTGAGTGAGGGTCAAATGGCGGCTGAGCTTGAAGTACAATATCTGCTGGAGGAGGGAAGACCGATGCAGATGAAAGTGAACGCAAGAGGTCAGTTTCTGAGAGCACATATATGCATGTACAGACATAGGAATGTGTTTGGATAATTAAGTCATATTTTAAATGTATGAATGCCATTTATTTAGCTAATAAATTATCACCAAGTAGCAAGTAATTTACTGAGCAATTTTTGCAATTGATTTGAACCATTTTTGGTGGATGTATGAAGTCACTTCCCCTCAATTTCACACAGGTGTCCTAACAGAGTAATCACAGGTGTAGTTTATCATACGAACTACTGTATGGGAATGATCCACTTTAACTTTAACAATCACAAAACAGAGCATTTTCTGGAAATCTAAATAAATGTATCAGATAACATGACAAGTCAATGACAAATAGTAATAATAAAAATGATAATAAAAATGATTGATATTAGTAGTAGTGTAGTAGTATTGTTATTATTATTCATGTTTGTATTAATGTTGGTATTTTTGATGGTTTTTAAATGCTTTTAAAAATTGCTTTTAAAAGCAATTTAATAACTCTGAAAATGCCATGTGGTGTAACCATAATTTTAAAAGTAATAACATACACCTTTCTTTACACCTTGAATACATGTAAGTGTACACGTCATCCTCATAATATATATTTGTCAAGGTAATTTTCTTTTTACAAATATTCTTAATTCATAAATAGGTTAAAATTAATAGATGCAAATAAAAAGTAATTGACCTTTACATATCAAGCAAAACATCCATTTATTCTACTGACCTGTAGCTATGCATGTTTCATAACACTTCACAACACATTTACATGACACTGGCATGAATGTATGTGTTTTTATGCCTTGTTTTTCACGCCTTTTATATTTTTAGTTTACTGTTATGCATGTTTTTTTCTTTTCTTTTGGTTTTCTTGAAATATGTTTAATCCTTTGCCCTTCCCTCTCAAGAAACTAACAGCCTCTTGGCAGGTCGTCTGTGTGAAAGCAAATTTGGATGGATATGCAATGTACTATATTCAATTTACATGCCCTCAGTTAATAGTTTATGCATTTGTAAATGTGTAGGAAGATGTGTTACTGACAATAGTTCTGGTCTATTCATATGCAACCTGTGACACCTTAAAGCAGACTTCTGGAAGCTGGTAGTAAATCACACTGGCAAGAGTATCACCAGGTCTTTGTGTAAAAGACCGGAGGTCACGGACGCTTTAAAATGAATGATGAAATTGCGTATTTCTCTTTTTTTTCTTTTTCAGACAGCATGAAACTGGAAAGGAAGACTGCAAACCTGACTGAAGTAGTTGAGAGACACTCAGCACATGGCACACTTCAACTCAAGATGTTGGGAGCTGTCAAAGCACCACTATCTTTAGCATGACAATCTCACCCTTCTGCACAGAGTCTGCACATGTGTGGATCTCTTGGAGGGCGCAGCGCTCCTCTCTTCTCTGCTCTTTTCATCTCCTTTGCCTCCTTTCATTTCTAGCACGCCTCATGTTGAGCTTTGTTTGCAAGCCAACACGGTGAGGTTCACACCCAGGGAGGTGGCAGAGGAACAGCAGGCAGAAGCCCTTTTTAAACATGGCACTTGCGGGTGTACAGCAGCCCACCTATGTGGAAACATCGAGGAGACGTTAACCTGGGTCAAAACCGAAAATGAAGATGAAAGCAGAGCTTTGGGAAGCATGTTCACTCTCTGCCCCATCAACCCCATGTTTGCACAAACACCATCTGACCACAGCACCTCAAGATGGCCCTCATGACTATAAACAAAGGTTCTGTTAAGTTTGCTTTTTTAAACAGATGATCCTGAATATTTTTAATAAGATACATAGATTATTCTCTCAAAATCCTAACTCATGTTCTGGTCATATGAAGTACATTTTTTTATTTTGTGACCTGAATTTTCATGACAATTAGTTAAATTCCCATTATTGTAATGCAAAACAACAATTATATATGGTGGTAGTGTCTTTAATTCATGCTGATTTCAATAAATAAATACAAAAAATCACAAATTAGCCTATTATTTTACTGTGTACATGTGTTTGACTGAATCTAAATGGAAAATTGAATGCAAAAAATAAATAAATTAGAAATTCCCTTTTTATTTTGGTGTGACCTGGCCATGTTTTTGTGAGATCCACTCATCACAATAATTATAAAATTTGACAAAAAAAACTGCAGAAATAAGAGACCTGATTGCCATATTACCTAAATGCCATGCAGACAAAGACCCCTCAAGGACTATGAAACGCTTAGTAAATGTCTGCCCTCAATTTGTATAATGGTTTCTAAACTTGACCCGATGTAAAGGCTGCATGATGAGAATTGGATTTAATTGTGTGTGTCAGTTCACCATGGGTTGCCAATTACGAGCACATTTGGAAGAAATGCTGTCAGGAACTCGTGGAGACTGAGTGACATCAGAGACACGGGGGCAAGTGCACCAGTGTCAGAGTAATTAGCATTAATTTAAAGTTGCTGAGCAAAGACAAATGCACCAGAATGTAAGCAAGTACAATTGATGCTAGACCTGTTTTAATTGATTACTGATTACAGATCCCCTCCCCCCTTATACATGCACAAACAAAATTAGCCTATACAATTTCTGGTAATACTTATGTGATACCATGTTCAAGGCCATTATAAAATGCACTTTGACCACACATTCTATATTAATGCACCATTTTGCTATGTTGGTTAGCAGCTATTGACAGACTACTGATAGGCTAATAAATTATATTACTTATTTTCATGATTGTAGTCTTTAATATAAGGCTAAAACTATTAGTCAACATTATCAACAAATATTTTTGTTGTCAAATAGTATACAGGCCTGTAACGACGTGGTTTGACCAGTGGGGCACTGTAGCGCAATGCTGTAATGCAGCCTTTCTGAATGTAATTCAACAGAAGAAGAGCAGTAAATAAATTTGATTTTGACGCTGTTTAATGTATCGTGAGACATCATTATATCACCTCAGTTCAAGCGGCACGTGAACTGATCATCTCTTTCTCTTTTCTACTGGTTATAGCACCAAATAAACATGAATCAGAATGGATGTTGAAATATACAGTGCAACTTACTAAAATGAATCATGCCTCATGTAATCGCTCAATCAGTGTTTCATACGGTGGCCGAGAGAGCTCAACGCACTGCAACTGAAGAAAACACACGCAAATAGAAAACCTCCAGCAAATTAAGAAAACATCATCAGGTTCACAACACATGTGTGCTGCAAATACTCACCACACAACCAAATACAGAAATGCGCTGCAAACGTTCACAATACAACCAAATACAGAAACGCGCTGCAAACGTTCACAATACAACCAAATACAGAAACACGCTATGCCCTACTCCCTTCAAAGGGCAGACGGCAGAGGATTGGCAGGAAGGCATTTGGATTGACTGAACTCTAGTAAGGAGTATTTTTCAAAAAATATACTGTGTATTACATATGTTTAGTTATTTTATTGTTATTTATTATTATAAAAACTGCATTATATGAAATTGTATCTGAATCAGTTGTTTATTTTAACCTTTAACATTATAGTAATGTACCAGCTGACTGGGTTCCCTGTATGGCCTAGTTTACAGCATTTTTTTTAAAGTTTTTTCCTTGAGAGAAATGATGTACTGTACCTTATCATGTATATATCCAAATTAATTAATATGGCAAGCTTATGAATAGAACTTTGTGTCAATGCCCAGCCTTATTAAAAACACAATACCAGTCATTGTAGTAGTTGGACTATTGATGACTTCTGAGGAGGACAGAAAACCTGAAGGAGATTGGTCTATTCAGTTGGCTCGAAGTTCATTAAAAAGGCATTTTCAAAAGCTGAAGTGATTTTTATGTTTTATTTATTAGTTAGAATAGGTAGTATAACTCAGTATTTTAACTAATTGCAAAAGCTGGATAATCAAAGCCTACTGATTAATCAGTGAAATAATCGTTGATTAATTGTTTTAATCATTGTTAGATGAATCAATTATCAAAATAATAATTTGTTGCAGCCCTACTTTAATAACCAATGACACTAACTTTGCTGCATTGACACAGTTATTGTACTGAATTGAATCAACATAGAACTGAATTGAGCTGAATAATGACTATTGTCTTCTGTAGACGTTCTTTACAGCATCATTTGAGTTTGTCTTATATCTGATGAATTTTCCATCATTGATCATTATTTTCCTGTTTACTAATTTGAAGCTGCTTTGAAACAATCTGTATTGTATAATATGCTATATAAATGTTTCTTGACTTGACTTTAATACGACTCAGATGATAAGTGTGTATTGTAAGGCAGGGGTCAGCAACCCCCGGGCCGCGGACCAGTACCGGGCCGCACAGAAAGTCAGTCAAAAAATGCATCATGAAGAAGAAAAAACATATATAGCCTAAGTCGCACTGGACTATAAGTCGCATTTATTTAGAAATTTATTTCACACAAAAAAAAAAACAATGTTAGACGGGACAGTTCTCAGTTACAGACGTTACAGACGTGAGCGCTCTGAAAGCGGCACTAAAAGACTGCTTTAAAACTTTCACATTGGATTCACGTTTATTATTATATTTAAAAAATACCCCAGTTTTTATGCCGGTCGTATCATTTTATTTTGTTGTATTTATCCGCCACACCTTAAAGGCCGGTCCGTGAAAATATTGTCTGATATTAAACCGGTCCGTGGCGCAAAAAAGGTTGGGGACCGCTGTTATAAGGCATTACAAAAAGCCATTGTTTTTTTCATAACAGACATCAAGTTGCAAAACACCTTGATATTTAGCTCTTAACATTCTCGTCTATGTCAGTGGCTGTTAAATGAAATATTTTTCTGATCCGCTGCCAACTACTTTCCCTACAAATCACCATCGCAGCACACGATCGGACAGCTCTTGATATTCGTCTCATAGCCGCCTGGCTCGGTTATACATATTTGATCAAACAGCTGATATGAAGCAATAAACTCTCATGATGATAGTATTTATTCATCCCTGTAATGATCAGCCCCTGTTTAAATTGCGCTGGAAGGCCACATGTTATCAGTTGCTGATGGGGACAAAGGCAACAGTGGGTGCAGATGTTGCCTCTGGAAGCCGGGGAGCATGGGCCGCCCCGGCCCTGTGGCTACGCGGAGCCCCAGCTGGGGGAGAGAGAAGGAGCACATTCATCTCTCCCTCTCCGGGGCCTCGCGCAGGTACCCTTCCACTGCCAGGCACGGGGGATGAAAGGCTGTTCCACAGATGTCACCTGCTGAGGTTCAGTGGCCCTCGCCAGCAAATGTCATGTTTGGCAGCTGGTCCGCAGCTCTCTCCCCCACCAGTTGTTGGCAGAGAGGCTCCTAAAGGATGCGAAAGATGCTTGCACCGGGGGCGTCCTAACGGGACAACATTAAAGAGAGTTGTTGGCTCCTGTCTGTCATAGTACATTAACCTTGTCCTGTTTTCTGCTCTCTCTAGGGCTGGAGGGGCCGTGGTCCTTCTCCTTCTCTCTCGCTACGCTTCCCTCTTTTAAAATATGCCTCACATTCCCCAGCAATCTGTCGTGCTGCATCTGTCCTGCTTGGCTGTAAGGTCAGAAAAGTTTTACACCGTTTTACACTTAACTAAATTGTTTTTGCTCCTTGTTCAGTTTACTTAAAGGTGCTGTATGTAGTTTTCAGCGACCCAGCGGTGATGTTTCAGATTGCAACCACTAAGTTTACAAGCGCGTGCTCGAATTTATGAGCGAGCACTGTGGGTACCGAGACGCAATACACCGGAGAAAGCATCACACAACATGCTGGAAACTAAGGTAAACTCCCTACAATAATAGGCTTGTGTTGGAGTCTGTGTTGTGCTGGGAGCACGTCGTTTCTTAGTGTTATCAGACATGTCATAAGTTGCATAAGTCATAAGTCCATGTCATAAGTTGCAGTGTCGTCGCTGTTGAGTGCAAAGTCAGTAGGCTAGACGAGGCGAGAGGCTCGGGAGCGCGCGTGCAGGTCACGTCACTGGATTTTCTCACCTTCACATAAAAATAAGAATAAATGCTTTCCGAGGTAATAGCAAAACCCGCAAAGTGGATCATTTTAATGTGAGATTACAACCCCTTCACACACAGGCAATAAAAAAAAGGATTCATTTTAGTAGAAAAGTTACATACAGCACCTTTAATTAAAATGAGCTGTGAAAGAAATCATCTGTGAAAGGAAAAAAGAAGATATTTTGAGGAATGTTGGTAACACTTTCAGTTCCCACTGACTTCCAATGTATGGGCAAAAATACAATGGAAGTAAATAGGAATTCAAACTGGAACAACATTCCTCAAAATATCTTTTTTTTTTTTTCTGCAGAAGAAAAAAACTCAAGTTCGGAAAACCACGAGGGTGAGTAAATGATGACAGAACTAAAAAAATGTGGGTGCACCATCCCTTTAAATATGAAAAAATGGCAGTTAATTAATTTGAGCTGGAACAACATTAATAATTTTTGTTGCGCTAACTGAAAGTGGATTGGGAGTGTAAATATTGAAATTAAATGTGTGTTTTTGAGAAAGAATAAAAATAGAGGATTTGTTAGTATTTAATTTTCTAGTATTTGTGAGTTTAGAAGAGTTCAGTTATGTCTATTGTGCTGAAGAGTGGAGCTTTTGCATGAAAGTTTAGCATAGTTTAAGTTTAGCATAGTTGCTATAATGTGGGGTTTTATTACACAAGGTATCTGAGTTGAGGTCATTTTATGTTAAGAAAACTTAACATACTGATTTTTTCCCACCAAATGAGTTAAGAGCAAACCTGGCCACACAGCCGATCAGTCAACTCCATCGCACAGTTATCTGTCAAGAAAAATTAATGGGCTCAGTTCAGAGTTCAAAAAAATCATGTTTAGATCCGGTCGTGACAAACAGTTATGCTATTCATTAGGATGTGCTACCATCGTTATTGTCATGTCCAATAAAGTATCGGCTGTGGGACAGGGTTAACTGGTTTGGGGGGAAAATTCACACAAATCTCACACCGTCTACATTTGAATCAAGTTCAATTATTTTTTAAATGTAGATATTTTATGCCCATTTTTATGCACTGTTTTATAACTGTCCAAACATTCATAACATTTCGGAAGCCAATCTAACCTACAGTATTAATGCATCTGAATTTCATTTCCAAAATGATTCAACATCCTTCTTTAATGAGGGCAAAAAAATGTCATCGTCGACACAAAACTCAGCTAATTATCTTACAGGCTGCTGAGAAGGCAGACGATGACATCATTGATCGGACGATGACAACAACTCATTGCACTGTCACTTCGTAGAATATCCCATTAAGGTGTTTTTTTGGGTTTTTTTGCTTTTGTATCACTCACCTTTAGAGGATGTGTGTGAGAAATGACAGATTTGATAGGGCTGTGCTTGTCTTTTTGTCAAGCAGGGCGGACATGACTAATCTAAGCCTGCCATCTGGTTAAAGACATGGCCCCTGCTGTCGCCTGTATTTCCCATGACTCCTCACCGCTCCTCTCCCTGCAGAGACATGTCCGGAGAGGTCAGAGGTCAACCCCGTGACCTGCAGAGAGGCGTTTCTCCTGCTGCTCAGAGGTCAAGTCCCCTCTGTATCCCACCATAGCCTCAAAGATGTCAAAACACACCTCTGCACGGGTTTTAATATCTTACAAGGAAAGGTGGAGTGCATGGTGCTTGTAGATAGATAGATAGATAGATAGATAGATAGATAGATAGATAGATAGATAGAGATTGAGTGAGTGAGTGAGTGAGTGAGTGAGTGAGTGAGTGAGTGAGTGAGTGAGTGAGTGAGTGAGTGAGTGAGTGAGTGAGTGATTGATTGATTGATTGATTACATTCAGGGTTTGAGGACAAAGATTTAGTAGTAGTCTCTGGAACATGAGTTAACTTTTGGCAATGCCAAGAATCATTACAGACAAAAGTATTTTACAATATTC
Organism: Rutilus rutilus; assembly: GCF_951802725.1. Classification (NCBI taxonomy): domain Eukaryota; kingdom Metazoa; phylum Chordata; class Actinopteri; order Cypriniformes; family Leuciscidae; genus Rutilus; species Rutilus rutilus. The sequence continues at coordinate 26,024,760 of NC_140226.1, read as the reverse complement.
ATACAACATGGCAATGACATCATTTCTTTTCCTTTTTGGCTTGGGTGCACATCATTGTTTTGCCTCCCACATTCACTATTTACAAGGAAATAGAACACAGAACACTGTAAAAGGATTTTGAACATTCTTTCTTTAAACAAAGAATTTATTCCAATGTTGTTTTAATGTTTCACTGTACAGTCTCGAAGGTCATGTTAATGATAAATAGAGGAGTATTCATTTCACTCCTGCATAGATTCCATTGGCATTGAGCTGTCTTTTGTTAATGTTCATCTCGGGTTCATCAAGATTTTTTTAGTGCATTCTTCAGAGACTAGAGAAGTTTGGTAGGTAGCTTCAAAAGCCTAAAACAATTCTGTAAGGTTTGTTATGCTTTCTGTAATTGTACTTCCAATACAAGCCATTTACATAATACTTGAATAATAATGAATTCATTAATTAATTCAAATGAATTAGAAAAAAAAATACAGAAAGCACAAAGGTCCAACGCCAAACATGGGCTTATTTGTCATGGAGTGACTTCCAGAAATAAATGCTAATAAATAACTTCACCTACATCTTTACCATGGGGTCGCCGTATGAGTCAGAGCAAGTGTTTGTAAACCATTTGTTGAGTGATTTAGGCATGAGCATGTTTGGGGAATATTCAGTGGATCATCCGTGCTCTCCTAAAGCACTTAAAAATGTAAATGAAAATAGTGCTCTGATCCTGAAAGGTAACATTTGTACTATCCAAAGCTTTTAAACACATTATTGAACAAAAAGGAACTGTGAGAGGAATAGAACAATACCCTGGAGATTTTGTGTGCAATTATGATCATCAGTGATAGACCTCATTCTCTTTCAGTGTTTGCAATTAGGCTCCAGCTGCTGGGAGCTGCCCTGTCCCGGTAAAGAAGCCTGCTATCACCTCCCCCTGGTGCAGTTACCCATTACAACCCCCCATCACGTGTGCTAGAGAATCACAAAATACAAAGAGATGTGGAGAAAGTCTACTCTTTATGCAACTACTTTACGCATAAATTATTTGTTCTTATTGTGAATTATGATCTGAATACAGCATGTTCCCCTGGTATAACATGATTTAGCCAAGTGGGACATGTTCCTGGATCAACATCTGTTGGTGTTTGAACTTCATTTCTGTTAAATAATCAAAACCATAACACTTTTCCAAACTCGAACCATAACCTAAAGGCTATTGTAGATTAAATCTGATTTGTTAATCCGCTTTCCGGGCAGAGAGGTCTAAAATACACGAACAAAGCTATCCGTTAGCATTTCTATTTTATATATTGAACTATAATGAAATGTTAACAATAAATTTAAATAAATGTATTTTGTCAGAACACACAGCTCATTTTGAATGGCTGCCAGTGGAGAAACAAGCTGTTTATAGAACCGGTCCAACTCAACTCGCTCCGAACTGGATTCGATCCGGGGTCTCTGGCGTGGGAGGTGGGCTCGCTAACAAGGAAGCTAAAGGCCGCAGCCGCTAGTGTGCCTGTCGAGGCCATGGGAGTGAGGTTTACGCACACAGCTCTGACTGGCCTACGTCTGTTACATTTAGAACCAGAGTTTATAGTTATAACATATATGCCCGGTTTCACAGACAAGGCTTAAGCCTAGTCTCTGCATGTTTGAGCTGTTTTAACTGAAAGCAACTTTTATTACAGACAAATTAAAATATGTCAGTGCCATTGTTTTGTCTCAAGATGCAATGTTTTTTTCTTTTCAAAAGCACGTTTATAAAAGCTACTTACATTTCCTAATTTAACTAAGACTTAATCCTGGCTTAATCTAAGCCCTTGCTGTGAAACCAGGCCATAAAGTACCAGCAGGGGTTAACAAGCATGCTAACATGCTAACCCTGACCCCTTGGTTTGATCACATTATGGGAGTCGCACAAATTTTCACTCCGAAGATTCTGTATTCTCTTTCTTCTGAATTCCATTTTGCTAATTGCTTGTTATCTTTGAAAGATAGAATGCATTCATGTGAAAAAATATCTCACAAAAAGGATTTCATCTTATTAAAATACTTTCTGCTTTGACTGAACAGCCTTACCCTTTTTTACCCCTCACCAACAGGTCTGGCATGTCCTTGGTAACACGTTGTTGTTATTCTGTATTTGCGGCCCAGGCAAAGAGCCTTCACATGTCTGAAATTCCCAGGTCCGTGTGTTGCCAGGCTTCAGCTGCGTATCGAGCGGCAGGGAGGTGTTCGCTATGGTGACAGGCTCCTCTCTCCTACAGAAACCTGCTCACCGTGGTCGTCCATTAGTCATAATGGCGTGGAGGCACATCGCTCTCATGCGCTATCTTGAAGCGAAATAAAGGAAGCAGGTGTGGGCAGGAAATTAATGTAAATCCATCAGTGTTCAATTAGGCCTGCACACAAAACAAGAAGGGGGGAAGAGCATCCAGCTCCAAACCAACGGCAGCCCCTTTTCTTTGTGCGAACACAGGCCGCCTTTCACTTCATCCGTCTCTTTATGCCGGAGACAAATGGAGCTAACTTTAATTATGAAAAAATAGTTGTATGAATTTTCCAGGTGCAGCTCTTTTCGCGAGCAGCCGTGGTGGAGTTTTTCACCATTTGGCTGTCAGCGTGGTGTCGTGTAATTCTGTATGTGTGTGTGAGTGTGAGTGTGTGCCTGGAGGGGCAGAGAGCATTGGCCCTCGGTGCACAGCCTGAAAAAGCACTCTAACCTAATTTGTTTCTAATTACAAAAACAGGAAGTGCACCTGCCATATAGCAGGCCTCACTGGCCCCAACCAATGCATAGAGCACAATGGACTTTTCAACTGTTATTGTTGTTGTTATATTGGGAGAATTACTTTAAAGAAACTTTTTGAATGTGTAGCATTCTGATTTCACGGTAACAAAACTGGGGAAAAGGCATCTCTAAAGGCTGATTATGTTATAAACAGGCATCTAGACAATATATTAACATGTTTTCAACATGAATAATAATAAGAAATGTTTATTGAGCATCAAATCAGTATATTATAATTTCTGAAAGATCATGTGACACTGTTGAAAATTCAGCTTTGGCATCACATGAATAAATTAAGCTATGTTAAAAAATATATTATATAATTAAATATATTAAAATAGAAAACAGTTCTTTTAAATTGTAATACTATTTCACAGTATTACACACATACATGGAACAGAGCCTGTGAGGGCTATTGTGCATTAATGTAATTATCACCCACCAGAAGAAAGTTCTGATTCATTGGAATAGCTTAAATGAAGCGTCACACAGCTCATGTAGTCTTTGAGAACATTACAAATCTGATGTAACTACACTTTGAAGAAGAGAATAGAAGTGACCTACATCTCACCTGACGACAGAAAGCTTTTTGCCAAGTCTGAGGCAAGAACATACGAGCCAAAATCGCAGGGTTTTGTTTTGAGATCTTACACTGATTGCTAATTAGCACATGACATCAGCAAAGACCAACGAATCATTTAAACAGATAAACAGACAGTGAAAGTCAACGAACATGAATATATCACGTTTCAATCAGTGTGTTACAGTGATATCAATGAAAACAAATCCAGTTAGGGCTGGCGCAGCCGCAACGCTGAGGTCATTGTTTTTCATCAGCTTATATGAATGGTAGTTATGGCTCTACTTGCTCAAGTATTCCTCTGGCATCGCCGAATGGATGCTGTTAGATTATAACAGTCGCAGGGACAGCTAATAGCTCTCGCTTCGCACGAAAACAGTTCATCGTCAGTCACGCTAAGGTGATATTGATGTATTAGAAGATTATTAATTCATTCAGCGTTTGAAGAACTCATCAGAGACACGCTGTTAATTCCCACTGTGAGGTAATAGAGTGGAATACAGTTTGTTTTCAGTGGGACCGGGTTGTGGGGACGTTGCCTGAAGGTTGTATCTGGCTTTAATTGCTTACCAAGGGCATATCTGAGCACTGAGAGAAAGCGAGAGCGACTCACCGCTCACATCTATTATCAAAGGCCATGGGAAAAGGGTCGCCAAACAGTCGTGCCTGTCAGGCCTTATCAACAGACAAATCCCCACTGGTGTTAATGGCCGGGCTTTGTCTGCCTTTCATTACATTAACTAACAAGGCAGGAGCTTGTTCCTCTAATGTGTCACTTCCTGTTGCACGCTCCTCTCAGGGCAGGGGGTTAGATGGCCACAGCCGGAAAAATTCCACAGATCAGAGGAAACATTAGCCTGCCTCTTTACTAACCCTAAGGACTGAAGGGCGTGTGCCAGGGAAACGCTGTGCCCTTCTCCGGAATGCACTGTTCCTGAAAAGCCGCGGTTTTGGATACTGTTCCTGCACTAATCCTTAATTAGATTATCCAACGAATAAATTGACACGATATCTTCTTATTCACGCACAAGCACGTTTCTAATTTGGAAAGAGACTATTGCAAGCACAACAGTACAGCGGTTTTCCCCACACGAGTTTTGAGCAAGCAACTTTCATCTTAGAGCATTAGCGCCAATACTGGCCTAATGCGATAGCAAATTTAACAGGAGCTTATGGAGGATTCTTGCATTGCAAGCAAGAGGGCTATCTAAGCGGAGACAGAAGCCACGAGAGCTGGCGGCTGCGTCGGTGGTGGGTTGCAGGGGGGAAAAGCCTGTTTGGCAGTCTAGCTGCTCGTAGAAGGAGCAGGTCAAGTTATTGGCGAAGAAAGTGCTGTGTTGCTATGGCGACGGGAGATTTTCTTTCCTAGTGTCCCGGGGTTAGGGCGCCATCAGCAGTGTGAATGTTGCTTAAAAAGCAGCGCAGTTCAGCCCCTAATCGCCCCCCATTTATTTTTGGGCTCTGTAAAGTCTGCCTCGGGCTGCACAACAAGAAATCAGGAAATACAGCTGTGAGGACAGCAAAACCGCAGAAGACGCAGCCAGAGTGCATAAATACGTTCCATTCAGCAGTTCCATTAATAATTTACAGCAACTGACAGCACTGAATCGGAGGGGATGTTTATCATTTTCAAATCGTTAAGAAACCATCAAGTAGTTTCTTGTTTATTGGTTCCTATTATATAATCGTATTAGTGAGTGAAATAAATTTAATACGACAGGAATGTTGATGAAATTTGGCGATCGTGAAATTTCCTTCCAACCTTGATTAAATCTTTACTGCACTGAAGACAAACCTCAGTATTTCTTGTCGGACACACTGCGTTCGGCATGAAGGAGGGGGTGGAAGGGGGAGGGTCTACAATATGGAAAGGAAAAAGTCTTGGCAAGCGCAATTAGCGCATGTGGATTTATGGTGCCAAAACGACTTTATTTATGTTTGAATGGCAGTGCTCAGTTCAGGTTGGCACAGATTGTCAGCCGTACTCGCTGGCTTCTTCCACCCATCACCATGTCCCCGTGGTGTGCCCTCACCTCCTGCTCAGAGTCTGGAAAGCGGGAAGAGGCCTGTTAACCCCCGGTCTGTGCTCCAATAACCAATCATGAACTTATGTTTGAAATATGAAGCATGCACTCAACAAAGTCGGAGAAGGTATTCGGTCACTACGTCACACTAAGGATATGCATGAGTCATCCGATAACTTCTTTGGCTCAGTTTTTCTTCTTCTTTCTCGTGTCTGGTCTACTTTCGCCTCCTCTGTGTTGCTTGTTCAGGCGCCTGCCAGGGCGATAAACGTAGTCATTCGGTGCAGGAAGGGTCAAACTGACACATCTGTTATCAGTTGAAAATAGCGTATGAGAGCACGTTCCGGTGTTACCCGTTCCAGATCATTCCAACTTGGCATTTTATATATACGTATAATTTATACTAGTATGTTTTTATACATCGCGGCCAAGTTTACAGCCTTTAAAGGAAGAAAGCTCTTTTACCGTGGGCCTGTGGAGTGAGGATCTGTAGAGGCTCAACTGAAGATCATGACCGCCTGGGATCCTTCAGCACGCTGCAGCTGGTGGAGGGGTGAAGGAGGAGAGAGCGGCCCAGCCCTGGCAGCCTTAGCGGGAACAGATAACAGCTGATACTGGGACTAATTTGGTAATGTGCAGTACCACTGGATGACGTGAGTTGCGGGCTGGTGGTGCTGCTGATAAAAAGCATGCCAGCAGAGATGAGTCCTCCTTGGGATGCTATTCGTGTTTTTGTGAAGTGGATATATGTGTATGTCTGTCCGCAGACAGGGCGGCCATTTATAAACCTACCTCAGGATTGGTTGCTGATGTGTCTTTAAACGTTGATAAGACTTGCCAAATGTTCAGTGTTCCTGTACCTTTGATTAAAAAAAGGCAGTTTGTGTATCAATCTGTTTATGTATGCTCCAGTCATTTTTATTTGATCAATATGGTCACTCTTTAGATTAGAGTCCAATTCTCACTTTTAACTATAACTCTTAACTATGTAAACTCTTAATGACTGCTTATTAATAGTTAGTAGTTGCTAAGTTTAGGTATTGGGTAGGATTAGGGATGTAGTATATGGACATGTAGAATAAGGCATTAATATGTGCTTTATGAGTTCTAATAAACAGCCAATATCCTAGTAATATTCATGCTAATAAGCAAATAGTTAATAGTGAGAATTTGACACAACTAAAGGGTTACCATATACATTTTTCAATTAACTTATTATTAAATGATATATTAATACATAATTAAAAATTGTATTTTAGTGTGTGACTCCCTAAATAAATACAAACATTTTATAAAAAGAAAATAATTATTTCAATATTATTAATTTCAATCAACTATAATTTCAATTTGGTGTGTGACTGGTGTGTTTATGTTGCAGTTGTCAACAAGCTGGATGTATTAAAGGGTTAGTTCACTCAAACATGAAAATTCTGTCATTTATTACTCACCCTCATGTCGTTCCAAACCAGTAAGACTTTCATTCATCTTCGGAACACAAATGAAGATCTTTTGAATGAAATCTGAGATATTTCTGTCCCTCTATTGACAGTCTACGCAACTACCACTTTCAAGCCCCAGAAAGGTAGTACAGACATTAAAGTAATCCATGTGACTCCAGTGGTTTAACCTCAGTGTTATGAGTGCTTTGTTTGCGCAAAAAACAACAAAATATTAATAGTAATTTCCAACGTGCATTCATGTAACATCTGCTCTCACATCAACACAACACACGTGGTGCTCTCGTGAACCGGAACTGGAGATTAATATTTTGTGAATAAAGTAGTAAATTATGTTGTTGTTGTTTTTTTTGCAAACAAAGTACTTGCATCACTTCATAAAATTGAGGTTAAACCACTGGAATCAGCTGGATATATATATATTTTTATGATGTCTTTGCAACCTTTCTGGGCTTGAAAGTGTCATTTGCGTAGGCTGTCAATGGAGGGACATAAAGCTATCAGATTTCATCAAAAAGATCTTCATTTGTGTTCTGAATTTTCTTTTTTGTGTGAACTAACCCTTTAACATTTATTTACATGCATTCTTCAACATTTACAGTATTCTATTTCATTCTATGATTTCCTCGACTACTTTATTCTATGATCTCCTAACAATCTCAGTTTAACCACTGTGAAATTGCTCACTCACAGGACGTTCATTTGCAGAGCCATTCTAATTCTTTTCTGATGGGCACTGGCTTTGCATTCAGAGCCAGGAAAAGTATTATGTTAATAAATGATACCGCTGGAAGAGTGAGAGTTTAGAAATATACAGGGATAATAATAACAGCATCTGGACTCTGGACAGTGTTATTACCATTTAAATTAAGGCCCTTGAGCTGAGAGCCTCTCAAGTGAACAATCTTACAGTTAACTAAGCACACATGAAACCACGAGGCCTGTTTCTCCCGGTATATTTTTAATTTATAATTTTTTTCACATTGAGGTTCATTTTAGGATTACTCCCAACACAGCACGGCACAGAGTTCCATGATAAAGATTTATATTTTGGATTACTGTACCATATGTTCACATTGCCTGTTTAACCCACAAAAAGGGGAAGGCATTATGTAAATACCACGGTTGTCAAGGGTGACAGATTGACATTACCCAACAACAATACGCAACCCGCTCTTACGGCTGAAAGAGGCCGGCCTGTCTCGATGTAAATAAACCTAAATAAAAACTGCTCTCAGAGCAGTGTTGGAAAAGTCACCCATCACAATGACTGGGAAATGTCTGTGTCACATGTGCTATCCAAAGCAGACAGATACACAGAGCAGCAGTCAGGCTGAAAGCTTGGCCGGCGCACAACAGCAGACATTACTTACGTTCCCTTCAGTCTGTTCAAAAATGCATTTAAGTCTCGAGTCTCAGATCTTTTCATCAGCGCGAGCTGGTCATGGGTATCCTCTATCAGCCAGATGAGACATTATATTAGCAATGCAGTGTAGTTTCATCAAAACACATCCTGATTATTCATCATGATCGGGATGGCTGGGAAAGCGGCGAGGAAAGGTACCTGCTATAACATCCGCTTCTGATTTGTTTCTGAAAGGTTTGAAGTTTTAGAATTAGCCTAGTAAAGACATGTGGCGTGTACCGGCCAATCTACACATGGATCTGTGCTCGCTTTCTGCAAAGCCAACAGGCAGATCTGACAGCAGCTAACTAGCACCCCCTTTTGAAGTGATCGCATCTGGTCGTAGCTGCTGAGCGTCTGAGCGCAGGGGACGAGTCCAAACGTGATGTTTTTCCCTTTTGCGATTGCGATCTTTGAAATATCCATTTTATAAAAAGCCAATAGTTCTGTCATTTAGCATAACAGTCAACGTTTTATTTGTTTCCTTAGACATAAAAAAAGAAATTGGCTTCTACATTTTCAAATAACAAGCATAACACTTCCTGTTCTTTCTTTTTGATCCACTCTGCAAGAGGAGGAAGTGAAACAACAGACAATTTCATCACTGCGCACACTTGTTCAGCACATTGTGTGGTCAGATAGCGTTCCCATGGGTGTAACTCCTCAGCGGACGGCGTGTAATTAATCCCGCGCAAACACTCATAACCCTTCTCTCCGAGGGTCTGGGATCAGAGCGGGAGCGCGGGAGCGCGGCAGCTATCAGCCCGCTCTCCAGGAGCCGCTTTAGAGAGCGGCCTGCCGGGGTGCGGATGGAGCCGGGGCCCCTGGGCCACCGGAGAGCAGTATGGGAGAGTTCAGATAAACAGCTCAGACAGGATCATGGGTGAACCGTGGGGAAAGGACTCGTTTTCGTCTCTCTTTCTATCCTCTCTCCACTTGCCTGAGCACCGGAGCTCCACACTATAGGGCTCATCTGTGTGTATGTGTGTGTGTGTGTGTGTGTTTTCACAGAGTTTGGAGCTGCTGTAGGTCAAAGAGGAGACTGGCGGGCCGGGGGTGCAGACGGGCTGGGCGAGCGTTAAGCTGGTCAGGTGCAGCGCCACCAGTGATCATTAGGGTTACAGCTGCTAGGGCCAGATTGTCTGCTGCCTGTGCCGGGCGAGATGTCTCACCCTGGGAAAAAGAGTGAGCATCTGTCTGTCCTTCCCCGTAGACACGAACCTCCTACCAGCCTGTCCAACTCAGCCCGACTGGTAACAAGGTCACCTATCTTTTTTTTTTTCTCTTTCTCTTTCTCTCACTCTCTATCTCACTTTTTCTCGCTATGTTAACCGTTGCTTCACTGCCTAGTTATCAGGTCAGAGAGGCACAGTTGCTTTAAATCCGTTTCTTTGACAGAAATGGTTGCATTAGATTAAGGAACAGAAAATTAAGTACTGGAAATAATAAAAAATGAAGGCTGTGAAAACATTTTATAGCAATTAATCTCTCTAATTAAAATCGTTGTAGTTAGCACATTGAGTTTAGTTTCCAGGAAACCAAATAATATTCCTACGAATGTTTAGCAAAGACCCTGCTTATAGCATAGATTTATATAAGCTGAATTTTCTGCATCATTACTTCAGTCTTCAGTGTCACATGATCCTTCAGAAGTCATTCTAATGATGATTTGGTTTATTACTATCAATGTTGAAAACAGTTGCACTGCTTAATAATTTTGTGGAAAATGTCAGGATTCGTTGATGAATAGTCCAAATGTTCAAAAGAACAGCATAGGTTAAAACCTTTTGTGAAATCAAAAATGTCTTTATTGACACTTTTGATCAATTTAACGGGTCCTTGCTGAATAAAAACATTATTATTATTTTGTTAAATTACTGTCCCCCAATTTTTTTACGATATGTAAATGACTATGGATGATGTGTTTCAATCCTAGGTGATATTTCACTTTAATGAATGGTTAAATTACATTTATCCATTTAGCAGACGCTTTTATCCAAAGCGGCTTACAATTGAGGAATACAAATGATTCATCTTAAGGAGGCAATAACACAAGAAGTGCTAATACAGAGTTTCAAATATCATTCAGAATTGTACAAGCTAGAATTGGAAGAGATTAAGAAATAGTGAAAGCATAAAAGTTTTTTTCTTTTTCTTTTTTCAGCGGGATGCAGTTAAGTGCTCACGGAATAGATGAGTTTTTAGTAGGATAAGGTTGGGAAGATCATTCCACCAGCAAGGAACAGTGAATAAAAACGTTCTATAAAGTGATTTTGTGCCTCTCTGTGATGGTACTGCGAGTTGCTTCTCACCTACTGAACGCAGGGTTACATACAAGTGGATACTTTTGTTAAGTGGATTTACTTTTGTCTGGGTTTGATTTCTAAATAAGTGGGTCTTTATCCATGATTTACTGATAAACACGTGCAAGGGACTTTTATGTGCATCACATAGAATGGAATAAAATGAAATAAAAATTGATTAACGTTGTTAAAAATGCTTTAAAACTGTGAAATAATTGCATGCATTAAAGGCACACTATGCAGTTTTCGTTTTTCTCAAACAGCGACCCCTAGAGTCGCTGTGGAGTACTTGTATTTAACGTTACTGTCGTAAATACCACTCTTCCAACCACGCTTTCTTCGTCAACTCTGCCATGATTCACGTCTGAAATGCGTACTAGTGTCTTCCATAGAGGCTGCTTCATATGTTGTTGATGTATGTGACATCGTGCCGTAAAGCAAGTCGTAATTCTTGCGAGATTTTTTGGGGCGCCACCTCCAAACCTGCATTGCTGGTTTTGCTAGCAGCATCTGCCCCCCTGCTTTGCTATCGGGATGATTCACCCTACTACGAGTTCGTTTTCCATCAAAATGATTTCGCAGCTGTTATATTAAAGGTATAGTGGAGGATTTTCCTGAATTTTAGAAAAGAACCGCCCTCTCCACTTTTTGAAAAAATGCACCTGCTCCCGAGAGGGAATGCCTATTAAACATGTGCACGAGAGAGCATGCACGAGCCTAGTTCTCCTCGTGCATGCTCTGTTTACAAGTTGCTGTCGGCATGGCTCATACAAGCGCGGTGCGTGACTTGTGCCAGGGCTAGCATCGCTAATCATAGCTTACATTAACTTTTACTAGCAGTGATTTTAAATGGATTTCTCAAAATAGCATGCCAAACTTTACCTGTCGAGTAGAAACTTCACGACTGAGGCATCAGTGGGAAGCCCAACCTGTGCTTTTAGCGCACGCCAGCGTGTGAAATATTCTCCCAAAAACACTCTGGTCTTGTTTCTTTTTTCAGAGGCCTTTCTCTTCTTGTCATACAATTCGTAGACACTTTTTCTCTTGCGACCCTCAGGCATTTTTAAAAAACCCGGTGAGAACGGCGAGCTTCAATGAATGGCTGAAACCGTAGCTCACCACCATAGACAGTATATAAACAGCTCACCCAGCCCGTTCTCATCCTAGGGCGTCATATACTGACGCTTTTGACATTTCGTCTACATCGAACGCACATGGCACCCTTTAGCGTCAATATGAGACGCAGATAGATATGGGCCAGAAGGCGCCTCCTAGCGGTCTAACCCTAACCCTACCCCAGACCTAAACCTACCCATAACCGAACAAAGCTCTGTGCGTCTCATATTGACGCTAAAGGGTGCCATGTGCGTTCGATGTAGACGAAATGTCAAAAGCGTCAGTATATGACGCCCTAGGATGAGAATGCGTTGGCTCACCACACATATACATACACCTGAAAGTGCGCATGCGCAGAAAGCGAAAACTACCTAGGGACGAGCACGTACGACGGCCTTACGTAAACATATCACCAGAATGATTGACAACTAGGAGAACCAATAGTCTTGATGATCCACCCGGAAAAAGAAAATCCTCCACTATACCTTTAAGGTACAAATCTTGCATAGTGTGCCTTTAATACGTTAACTTTGACGGACCTAAAACATAGTGATACATTTCTTTAAACAAAACAATAAAAAACACATCAACTTTACACCAGAATGTCTCTATTAATGAGGCTTTCGAAAAGTTATTTGAAGACATTGTTTCTGTTATAAATAAATGCCTCGTGTATTTAGTCAGAGGCAACAAAACAAGCAAGGTTATAACCCTGGAAGTGAACAAACATCATTGTCACTGGGCCAAAAACCTGAGAATCCTCAAAAACAAGTGCTAGGATTTGCTCCTAATAATCCTCTCAGCATATGAACACATCTCCATTGTTGATTATTTTAAGATTAACTGGACTCATAATCTCAACTAAAGTGCATGAATTGGTGGATTTTAATCAATGTGAGTGAGTTCTACTATGTAGAGTGTCATAATGAAAATCACATCACAGCCTCAATAAGCCACAAATAGCATATGGCTGGCTATTAATCTGTCAAATGCAAGATTCTGCAAACATACTGGGGAGCGATTAATCAACATCGTCAAAATATGATTTTAAGTCAAATGATGATTTTAACGGACAGCAGATTAAAGCAGAGGTCATTCCTGCTGCTCTGGTGGCAAGAAGTCAAACACCAGCTCTTGGACTACTGAGAACACAGAGTCTGAATTTATGAAGAAAACTGCTGTTTATCACCTGGATTTGAGCGAGAGCTGTTTGGAGGAATATTTATTGCTTGGGCTTTTATGAAACAATGACCTATAGACACAGGGAAATGTACAATATAGCAAACTGTTTTAGACATATACAGAGTACAGACTACATTAAGTAAAGAGACAGAAAGTGAATAAAGAGGAAGCCCAATAGAAAATACTTTGCATTAACTTGGAGTACAGTAAATACCATGGCAATTGTTTACCATGGAAAATGCCAAAATACCATGGTTTTACTATTTAGACCATCCTTTTGCCATGGTACAACCAGTGCTTTTTTGTAAGGGATGCAAAGCGAGTGGCAGAGAGAGGGAAAGAGAGTGAGAGGGAACACAAGACCAAACAGGTGTGACTCCAACTTTCTGCCTCACAGGAGAAAATGAAGCGCTGTCAAGGACACTGCACCTGTGCTATTGTCTGCAACAAATGGCTTTTAAGTGCAAATTTCTGCCAGGCTTAAAGGAGGGCTGTGGCCTTTGCACTTATATTCCCCATCTGAACTCATACAATCTGCATAATGGGGTGGGAATCAAAATGAGGCTCCACAATGATTCTTCAGTGCTATGAGAGGAACACACGACACATCATCCCATCCTCAAACACTTACTGCCATATTGCATCTGTTTCCACACTCTTATTTCAGGCATAGAGCCATAACATTAGACATACACTGTATTCCCGAACAGTATAACCTACTTATAAAAAATAAGTGAACTATACTTAAAACTGTGAAACAGTTCATTCAACTTAAAACTTTTAAGTTTGTTCAACGATTTGGGTGTTTTAACTTCCAGGAACTTAAATAAAATAAGTAAAACATGACGTCATCTTATTACCATAGCCTTATTTTTGCCTCTTGGTGGCGGTAATGAGCTTTATTGCGTTACAATCTGCCAATTTAACAAAGAAGAGTCTCTACACTCAAAAACATTTTAAAGCCTTTTTAATAGATATACAAATTTCAATAGTAAAATTCTATCAAATTGAATTTAATGATCCTTACATATTTTAATTGAATAATTGATTAGGGATTGTTCAGTTATTCAATTAAAATATGTATGGGTTATTTAATTCAATTTGATGGAATTTTACTATTAATTGAAATGCATAAATCTAAATTGTAGTGTACTCAGCGCACTTTATTTGCTATTTTTAAAACATAGTAGGTAAAACTCTCCAAAACAGACTAGTCAACATGACCATCATGATATGTCCGTTTATTTCATGACTGTAAAAATAACAACGAAGTAAAACGAATTACCAAAGCCTCATTTTTGCCTCTTGGTGGCAGTAATGAGCTTTATCGCGTTCCAATCTGTCAACGAAAAAGAAGAGTCTACTCGGTGCACTTTATTTGCATGTTTTTAGAAACATAACATACCAGGTTAAACTATACAAAACGCAACAAAGAGTCAATATATCATTCCATGTCCGTTTATTTCATGTTTTACTCAAATGACTGTAAAAAATAACAACGGAGTAAAAATAATTCCCATTTGAAATTGAGCGCTCGGATTTGAACTTGGAAGCCCGCCATGTCATGCAGGAGTCGTTGCCTCAACGTGGTTCTGTGGAATCAGCATCGTTCATCATCGTCATCGTTTCTGTGTTTGCTGCGGTTTGTTTAGCGGCTATAATCTGGTAAGTACTTCTTAAAACTTTTTAAAAAGTTATTCTAGTAATCTGCATCAGAATGTGACAATATAGTCATCAAACTGAAACTATTGTTGCGTTTAGCTAATAGACGACCTAAAATGATCAGGCACACTTTAGGCCTTATGTTATTTGTGGAGTGATTGATCTAAATTTTAACAATTTAGGGACATAGTTGATGTATGCTCGCAATCGCATTGCACGGATATTAATTTGTGGTACTGCTGGTTATCGCAGTTGCTTGTATTGAAGTTTTTCGGTTACAGAACCTAAATTGAAACAGAAAAAAAAAAAAAAAAAGATTAAAACCACTTTCATTCAATCTTACTTGTTTTTTATCCAATGCTTAAAATTAAATTAGCTGCAATGGAAGCCAAATGTTCTAAATTCTGAAATTGTTGTATGACATGTCTCTGCCTCACTATTAATTTGTGTTTTTATTTTCTCTACAGGTTAAAACTTGTGAGACCAGAGCATATGTGAGTAAAATTACAATTTGGAATTTGGGGGTGACAATACATATGTAAAGACTAAAGTATGCAGCATTTTAAAACTGATAACAACTGATTTTAGAGGTTGGCATAGCTCAGGGTTTGCTCATGTCTTGATATTGTCATGATTTTTCATGATGGATTGGAAATGCAGGTTATGTGATTCCTCCTCACTTACCCGAGCACAGTTACTTGGGCATTATGGTTTGCAACATAGCCATTTTTCAAAGGTTAGCCCTTTACCGTGTCTCTATGACTCCTGCATTTGCACATTTGTTTCATTCAATGCACTAAAAATTCATGTATCACGATTTCACAATGAGAAGGATAAGAGGCATGCATGTCAAGAAATCCAGGTGGTGTACACATGTCCTTTATGTGGGTTCAAGCAACCTTTTTCAGAAAAAAATCTCTTTGGTCATTTAAGAGGGCATTTGAGAAGTCATGAAATGGTAACATGTCCATATAAAAACTGTAGGTATACCACAAATGTTTACTCCTCATTTAATTCTCACAAAACCAGGGCCCATGGAGTAGATGTTAGTTCAGCTTGCTTGGACCTTTTTGAAGATGTAGTTGCTGAAGATGATGGCTGTTCTGCAGCTGCGGAGCCTCCATTTGAGGATCCTACTCAGTCTGAGAATGCAGACATTTTGGATATTGTTGATATACAGTGTGACACAAGCCAATTAAAAGCGCAACTACAACGCAATTTAGCCTCTCTGTTTTTGAAGATGCAGGCTATACTTCATGTGTCAGATATAGCTGCACAGGAAATAGTAGAACATTTGTGTCAGCTGTTTTCTTTGTCAAGGCCGCTGCTGAGAGAAGCAGTTAATGACGTATTACAGAGACATTGCTATACTGTGAGTGAAGCTGCTCTTGATGAAATTGTTAGTGTTGTTATAGACAGTAATGTTTTTGTCAGTGCAACTGCTAAAGGAGCAGAATTGTCCTCAAATAAGCGACGAAAAACCTTTATTGAGAGAAATTACCCAATGGTTATGCCGTTTCAGTATGTTGTAGCACCTGGGCGCACAGCTGTTTATGTCCCTATACTGCCTATGATTCAGTTGTTGTTTAAACATACTGATGTACTTGACAGAATTAAAGAATCACATTCGTCACAATCCGGTCAATACACAAATCATCGAGATGGTTTGTATTTTCAAGAAAATGAGCTGTTATCAGCATCAGAGGAGTTTAAATTGCCACTGCTGATTTACATCGATGAGATAGAAGTTGCAAATCCATTAGGTACTTCGAGGAAAATACACAAACTCTGTTCGGTGTACTGGGTACTTGCTGATCTACCTAGCAAATACCGATCAGCTTTGCATGTGATACAGCTAGCTTTGCTGTGTAAAGTTCCTGATGTCCAGAAATGTGGCTATGAGAGTGTGCTTGGCCCTTTAATGCAAGACATATGTACATTAGAACAAGATGGTGTGTTCATTGAGTCTCTTGGTCAATCTGTTAAAGGCACTGTTCTTTTTGTTGCAGCAGATAATCTTGCAGCTCACGGATTGGCAGGCTTTGTACAGTCATTCCGTTCAGAGTATGTGTGCAGATTCTGTCTGGCAACTCAAGACCAGTTTCAATCGCATGAAGTTGCTGAGGGTGAATTCAGTCTGAGAACTAAGGTAACTCATGATCTGCATGTCCAGAATGTCTCCAGTAGAAATGGGGAAAGTAATTGTGGTGTGAAAGGGGACTGTGTCTTAAAACAAAAGCTGCAGTATTTTCATCCAATCACTGGTTTCCCCCCTGATATTCTCCATGACCTCCTTGAAGGTATTGTGCCAGTTGAGTTGGCTTTATGCATTCAAAAAATGATTCGTCTCAAACACTTCACACTTGATTATTTGAACAGTAAAATTGAATCATTCCCATATCAGCATACAGATAAGGTTGATAGACCCAAGCCAATTTCCAAAACTTATACCACAAAAATGACAATAGGTGGTAATGGTCATGAAAATGCTGCATTACTTCGGCTACTTCCATTCATGGTTGGCAATGTTGTACCAGAGGGAGATAGTGCATGGGCAGTGTTAATGGAATTGAAAGACATTGTGGAGTTAGTGCTGTCTCCAACATTTACTGAAGAGATGATTCAGTATTTACAGAGTAAAATTAGGGACCACAGGCAAATTCTTCTTGAAGTATTTCCAGATTTTAAGCTTAGGCCAAAGCATCACTACGTCGAACATTATCCAGAGCTGATCAGATGTTTTGGACCTCTTGTACATTTATGGACCATGCGTTTTGAAGGCAAACACCGCTTCTTCAAACGGGTTGTGCACGATACACAGAACTTTAAAAATGTGCTGAAGACACTGGCAAGCAGACACCAGCATATGATGGCTTACCATCTAAGTGCGCCAGCGTTCTTCAAACCACATTTGCAGGCATCAACTGTGACATCTGTTTTAGTTTCAACACTACCTGAAGTGGCAATACAGTATATTAAACAGAAGACTGATAGTAACACTATATACTGTGCATCTCAAATCACCATTGATGGGACAAATATTTCTGCTGGGGAATATTTCCCTGCTGGTTTTGAAGCAGGGTTACCTCAGTTTTGTAAAACTGAGTCAATCCTCCTTGTGAACGATCATGTGGCCTTCCTATGCAGGGAGCACAAGTCCCATTATATTGAACACCTAAGAGCCTTTAATCTGTGTTTAGGTGATATATCTGTTAAAACAATAACAGATTTGAGTGACACATCCCCCCTTTCTGCCTACAGCATAGAGGGCAAGTTGCTGTTGACGCCAAAGCGATTTCTACCTTTACAATAAGGTAAGATTTCTACATTATTTGGAAATCCATGTCCAGTCCATCTTGTTCGAAACTATATTTTTAACTTGTCTTTTACCTTGTTGTTTTTGTCTCCTAGATGGCGGAATCCCAGAAACTTTTACTGAGAGTTTACATTGCTCCTGACATCGCCCACAAGATGACCCTTTCTACACGCCCAAGTACAGTAGAAGAGTTGATTACAGTGATTAAAGAGAAATTCAGACCACGTCTTGATTTTGATTTCAACCTCCAATATGAAGACCCAGACTTTGGGGGGCAACTCTGCTTTCTAACAGACATTTCAGAACTGCCAGAGAAGGCTGTATTGAAAGTACACAGATCTGAGACTGATGACGGGTCAGCTGCAACTTCACACACAGAAATACTCCCTTATGCCCCAGGACGCTTACAGAGTTGGCCTGATGTCTTCCCAGTTCCTCAATTTTCTTATGATGTCGAGCACAGCCTCAATGGTGGAAATATGGCCTATCAAAACAGTGGAAAGTTCTTAAAATTAACTAAAGGCCAAAAACACGACATTCTAGAAAATATGGCCAAGGCAATGCACAGCTTTAAGGCTTACCCCAGCGACAAAGAAGTAGCTAAAGCAGCTGAGGCTCTTATTTCGAAGCACCCCTGCCTCACAGAACCAGGAAGTCAATGTGGATGGTATGGCTGGAAGACAAGTTTAAAGTTTAAAATGGGCAACTTTCGCACAAAACTCAGCAGATCTGGCTGTGAAGAGGTGGCTGTTAACTCGGGGAAGAGAAGCCAAAATAATCCAGAGAGTGAGTCTCCCCACTCCAACATCAAAAGAGCTCGTCGAGCTGAGGTAAACTACCTACCAAATTTTCCAAAAGGAGAGAGTGCTGAAAGCTTGGAACAACAAAGATTGCAAATAGTTGAGGAAGTGTCTAAGACAGAAAGAAGTCTTGGGCTGATAGAGAGACTCATGCAAAGTACATTTGCTCTGCGTCGCAAACAGATCGTTGTAGATAACCCATCACAACCAGTGAAGGACTTTTTGGAAAAGTGGCCTGCACTTCGTTTGGAATCTCAGGTAATTTTCTCAGTTGCTATCTGTTAGATTCCATTTTTTGTGTGTTTATGTGTGTCTGTTACTTTTGTTTTCTTATTTAACATTTTTTTTATGTTATTCGTTTGAATGCTTGCTTTCAGATTGCTGCAGAATTCCACAGAATTACTAATATCAGCTTGAAAAACAAGTTCTATGCAGAGCTGGACAACCATACTCCTCGACTGATTGCTGTTTACAGGCAGAAGGCTGCCCGTACAGGCAAGGCAGCAGAAGCACTGAGAAGCATCTGTAGTGCCTATGATCTTACGGTGAATTTTGTTAATTACATTTATAGTACAAGTTAATTGGTTAATGTGCACAAGTATTTTACTGCTATCTGGTAATTGTTTAAACCTGGCTTTGAACTTTTTTTGCTTTAAATTTCTTCCCTTCTTTCATCTGTACTTTTATCTCTATTTTATTATTTTCTCTTGCATCACTAAGACAGTTCTGTCTTTTTTCAGGATCACTACGATATTAACAACAGACGTACAGCTGCACTTCGAGCCCTCCCTGTCTACTTGCGCGAAGATGACTCTGTGTTTTTCAAGATGTGGAATGTAGGTTTTTATACATCTCATTTGAATTTTAATGTTATTTATCTGATTATGCTTATGAAGTTCTCTAATGCTTTTCAGACTGAAGAGGTGGATGAGCCAGACATTGCAGATTCAGCTGTAGCTCTTGTCAGCATGGTGAATGGAGACTCGAGTTCCACTGTTCAGTTTGACCCTGCTGGGATTGCTATTGTGCTGGAAGGTGACATTGTTCTAAGGGACATTTCCAGGTTGGCTGATGCTTTTCTTTTGATTTTTGGTTTGATATATGCATTACATCTCAACTACCCCAAAGAGCTGACCCACACCTTTAACTTCATCCAAAAAGTCTTACTGGGTTTGGATGACTCAAAGCCACTAACACCCAGATTGCTGAGTCTAAAAAATGAGCTACTGATTAAGGAGTAAGAGTAATGGATGTACGAGTGCGATACAATTTATTTTCTGTTCTTTTCAGTTGTTGTGACTACTGTATTTGCCCTATTAAACACTGAGCTCAAGATTTTAAATTTCACAGTGAAGTGGAGAATTGCATTTTCATTTAAGTATTTACTGGGATTGCGTTACTGAATGCCACTAGCACCCAGATTGCTGTTTAAATTTTCTGGATGCACAAGAGACTGTTTATTGTCTTTTATTGCACTTGTTGTGACTAATATTGTTACAGTCTGTTGTTATACTTATCTCAAATTTAGAAATTTTCCAGAACACAGATTTTGTGTTCACCTAGTATTTACTGGGATTGCGTTACTGAAAGCCACTAGCACCCAGATTGTTGTTTAAATTTTCTGGATGCACAAGAGACTGTTAATTTTCTTTTTTCACTTGTTGTGACTTTAATATTGTTACAGTCTGTTGTAATACTTATCTCAAGTTTAGAAATTTTGCAGAACACAGATTTTGTGTTCACTTAGTAAATACTGGGATTGCGTTACTGAATGCCACTAGCACCCAGATTGCAGTTTAAAAAAATAATTTACTTGTTAGAGAGTTTTTCCTGTATCTCTGGATGCACTAGTTTTTTACACCTCTGTCCTTTACATTTGTTGTGTCTCATACAGTTACATTCTAATGTATACAGAGGTGTGTTATAATGCTGCAAAAAATGCCTTTTGCAAAATAAAACGTACTTTCATATATGGAGTTTGAAATTGTCTTCCTTTCTAATGTTTAAGGAATAATATTTTGCTAATGTTAATTTTGAGGTCAAATTTCTTTGAAAATTGCAAATTAAGTATTTTATTTTTAAATTTATAACAAAAATGTACTTTTAATTTGTGATCGATAAAAATTGAGTTATAAAATACATAGAATAAAAGTTTATTCAAAACAATAATTTTGAGTTAATCTGTTTTGTGTATTTAAGTGTAACTGACTTAAAAAAATACATTTTATCAACTTAAAAGTTTTGAGTTATAAAATGCATACAAAAGTGTATTCAAATAAATAATTTTGAGTTAATCTGTTCTATGAATTTAAGTGTAACTGACTTAAAACAATTAATCTTATCAACTTAAAAGTTTTGAGGTAATAAGTTTCCTCAAATTTTTTGAGTTATCTTAACTTATCGGGGTTTACAGTGTATGAATAGTTTGACCAAAAATTACTTTCTTTCACCATACCTTGTAGAATCTCCAAGCTGTTTTCCCTTACATACTGTGATGTTGGATGGAAAGGACAAAAAAACACCTTGAAAGTACCATAAAAATTGCCAAACATCATTGATGTTGTTGCCACACGTCTTGTGGACAGTGGTGACGATGTTTTAATGCTTTGCACTGAACGCATTAGTAAATCATGACAGAATTTTCTTCTCTTTTTTTGTGGGGTGAACTAAACCAATGTCATTTCTAGTGTAGTTTAGTAGAAGTGCAACTAAAAATGTGGTAGTATATGCAGATGTCTATAATTTGAGAGTATACGGGCTATATAGCTATCATAAAGTGGAGCAATAAAATACATGTTTTTGTCCATAGATAACAAAACACAGGAGAACATATTAACAGAGACCATATAAGGACAGTAACTCCATGGAAGTATTCGCAACACACAACATGACAGCTGAGGGAGGAAGAGCCAAATGTTAAAAAAATAATTCAGCTCTTTTTGAATAACAAACTTCTGCAGTATTGAATGCAGTATGTGACTTTCTGTATGGAAGACATAGGCAAACATGTCCCAGCCCGTAATACATGTGCTAAAATGTGCAGTACTGTATCCCACAATGCAGTGAGCTTGACTTGACTTCATTTTGAGTGTAATGAATGATCCAATGTCAATGTTAGTCGTGATTTCAAACATCTCCTTAAAATTGGATTGAGACATGGCCTGTAGTGCATGCGGTGAGCGAACATCTACACCACTTGACCACCTAGAAGGCGATTGCGAATGGACCAAGGGGGACACACCATTAACACACACACATGTTTGGGACGGCCCTGTGCATGTGCGAATTCAAATCTGGCTTAGGTCAATATCCGATGGCAATGTTGTATTTTCCATTTGCAATGTTGTGTCATTTGTAAGGCTAAATGCATCAGCTGACAGTTGACGGATACAAATTAACATATTACATGAACAAACAAAGGCTGTTAAATAAATAAATTGATGCTCACCTCTGCTATCAGAATCAGTTCATAGATAAATAGTGTATGGAAGTGCTGATGCAAACTCCTCTTGCGTAGCTTAGAAAGTTTCACTGAGAAAGGCGGAGAACGAACGTAGCAATCTCTGAAATTGGAATGAACCTGTGATGCCCCAGGATATTTGAAATAATAAGGTTACGTCTTAGAGGTGGGACATGAATGGAAGAGGTTCTACTAATGGCGTGCGGTGTTCTCTCTTTAATGTGTTGCTAACGTGTTGCATCAGTTTTCACTGCGCAGGTTTGTTTGCTAAACTGCGGGATTTGTACCTTGATGAAATTCTGCTGAACGAAATCATGCATGAGCCCGTGTTGTTTGTTTGGTAGTTCAGATGAAGAACAGATTCAGTCTCAAAAACATGTTATGGTGATCCAGCCCTTTTATGAATTAGAAATAAGTAGAATTGCTGTGTTGTTTTTGAGAACTGAAGTAGCTGTGTTTAGTGTGTGTAGTCTGTATTAAGTTATTGTAATGCTGAACCTTTTTTTGGAGGGGTCTGGAGAGCAAGAATTTTTGAGCTTTGTCCAAAATGTGCAAAAAATAAAAAGAAGCTATTCATAAGCAAATCAAAGGGCCTTAGAAGAGGTTTTCATCAACACAGACTCGACTTTATCTGCATCTTGTTGAATGCTGGTGTATCTAGAAGAGTCTGAGTCTGGCTTCACTGTATTGGGTGACTCAGCCCTAGTATGATGCTAATGGTTTTCCTTCGGCGGTCGCATCAACACCTACTGTATGTGCTGCAACCAGACTGCAACAATGACACGACGCCGAGAGCGTCACCTGAGCTCACTGTGAATTTTCTTCTTACATACCACCTATGAGTCATTTCTGCCGTTCCTGTGGCTTTCCATAGCAAGTGAAGCATCTTGAGAACACCTCATTATTTCAAAGATGGGATATTCATTTTTTTTTTAATCATTTGAATCATTTGAGATGTCAGGTGGCAGCCAAAAATATCAAGCACATTATTTAGTACACAGGTACATCATTTAGTTATATAATGATTAATGCATTTTATTTTTTATTTCCAATGTTCTCTAACATTTAAAGAAAATTATAATTTGGGTAGTTGATAAACTGTATCCAAATTTTTTTTCTCACCTCCAAGATTTTAGGTTACAATAGGGGTAACTAGGGCTTGTTATCACACACTTTAAACAATTATTTGTCAGGATAAGTTTATTTTTAAGAAAAAAAGCCAGCTTCTGTATAGACACGTACCTTGAAGTCTTGGCTAAAAAGAAATAAATATTCACATATTTTGGGGTAGTTACACTCTATGTCAAAGCTGTTTGTTCTCTTACGAGAGGTCTCTCGTACTGCGTAAGATATCTTACGCTAGGGGAAAATCCTTTTTCCGCGAGATATTGAAGCCAAAAATTATCCTTAATTTTGTAATAATGCAAAACGCGTTGCGGCAGCATGCAGACATAGGCGAGACAGCTCGCGCGCCTATTGGCTGCTCTGCGGCAACTGCAGCAGCCTATCGAGCGAGGCCTGGCGTGACGCCAGACCCAATCAGGGCACTTCGCGCCCGCTGCGTCACGTCCCGCCGAAATGGGCGTGGTCTAGGCCTATAAATACCGCTCGCAGGCAGCTATTATCTGATTTTTCATCCTTCAAGCGAAGCACACGCATCGCTGGAGCCGGAGAAGAAGCCGCGCCGTCTGAGAGAGAGCACCTTCAGCGGGACGAGTCACTGAAGTCGCTGGCCGCGCCGCCTTCCTGCCTTCCTGCTGCGCTTTCCGGCGCTTATATCCTTTCTATTACTCTGTACTTTTGTGTGTGTGTGTCGCCGCCGCGACACACATTCTAAAAGAGCTAGCGTCTTTTTAAAGATGCCTTCCTGAGGCTCGTGCAGAGCCACACTCAGCGACGGGGACCGCCACGTGATTTGCGTTTCCTGCCTGGGTGAGGAACATGCAGCTCTCGCGCTCGCTGACGGCGGCTGCCCTCACTGCGAGCTGATGGCAATGGCGACTCTGAGGACTCGCCTAGCCTTCTTCACCGAGACTGCTCCCCCGCCCGCCGCGGCGTCGCGCCGTAAAAAGCGCCGTGCCCAGCGGGCCCCGGAACCCTCCCTCAGCCGCCAAAGCTTGCCGGTTCGCCCGCTTGCTTCCCCGGCTTCGTCACCCTCGCTTCCTGACGGACAGCGGCCGCCGTCTGCCGCCGCTTCCGTTGACATCGTGGATGAGGAAGCCCTGCTGGGAGAGGATGATTCCTGCTCTATCCTGGCGTCAGGCAGTGAGGATTGGGCGGGCTCTGAGGACCCCGCGCCCCCTGCCCGCATGTCTTCAGGCAAGAGAGCGTCCATCGAGACGGAGCTCACGCGAGTACTCGCACAGGCCGCGGCGAGCCTCGGCCTCGAGTGGTCTTCGCCTGAGCAGCCCGCTCACAACCGGCTGGATGGATTTTTCCTGCCTGGGGAGCGCGCTTCGCCTGCGTCCAGACCGGCGCCTTTTCTTCCTGAGTTACACGAAGAAGTCGCCAAGTCCTGGAACGCCCCCTATTCGGCTAGAGTGCGTCCTGCTGTTTCTTTGGCATTCTCCGCTGTTGACGATGCCAAGAACAAAGGATACCTTTCGCTGCCGCCGGTCGAAGAGGCGATAGCGGCCCACTTATGCCCGCCCTCTGCTGGACGGCGTGCTAAGTCGGCCCTACCCTCTAAAGCTTGCCGCACGACGTCAAGCCTGCTCCGCCGCGCTTTCTCCGCCGCCGGGCAAGCTGCGTCAGCGCTGCACACCATGGCAACGCTTCAGATCTTCCAGGCCGATCTCCTCCGTAAGCTGGATGAGGAAGGGCCTGACGCGATCTGCGTGCCGGACTTAAGGAGTGCCACGGACCTCGCTCTCCGTGCTACTAAGTCTGCAGCGCAAGCCATTGGACGGAATATGGCCTCTCTCACCGTGACTGAGAGACATCTTTGGCTGACGCTCTCGGAAATGGCCGAGTCTGAGCGCACCGCGTTCCTCGACGCCCCGCTTTCCGCCACAGGCCTCTTTGGATCCTCCGTCAAGGATTTCGCGGAGAGATTCGCAGAGGTACAGAAAGCGTCACAGGCTATGAAGCACTTCCTCCCGAAGCGCTCCAGCTCTGCAGCAGGCCGTGCGAAACCGTCTGCTCAGAGCTCACAGCCACAGCCACCGTCCACTGCCTCCACTTCACAGCGCCGCCAGGCCCGAAGCGCGAGACCGCGCTCCCGCTCATCCGGTCGCCGCCCCGCTGTACGTGGCCCGCGACCTAGGATTACGGTGAAGCCCGGGGCCCCGAAGTCGTCCTAGCACAGCTAGGAAAACGACGGTGTTTAAGTCCCGCTGCGGCCAGGCTCACACCAAAGCTATTCGCTCGTCCAGTTCCAGCAAATGTGACTGTTCCAGTGTTTTCTGCAGCCAACAAGTCGGTTCTGTCACCCGCTTGCCTGCACACAAATGCCGTTTTCACGGCTACCCAGATAAATCCCCAAAAGAGTGTATTTTCTGGTGTCCCGGCCACGGCCGATGGTGTTTCATGTGTAGTAAGAATGCCCACTGCCCAGTGCCCATCCCTACACACAAGCACAGCCTGTCACACAGGGCTCGCGCACATAAAACCGACTCAGATCGGTTGCGCTTCAAACATGGTGAAAGTGCCCACTACCCAGTGCCCACTAACACCGCGTTGTGCATGTCTCACGGTTTCTGTAAAAACGAAACCAACGTGCACTCGCTTCACGCAAGCGAACGATGTTTTCGGTGTGATAAATGTGCCCGCTGTCCCGCGCCCACATCCACACACAGACATGACAGTTCCCACGGGAACCGCCCAGCCCTCCCCCTCGCGGCTGACCACCGCAGAGGAGTCGAGCGCGGGCAATCTGCCCGCTGTTATCAGCGCGCCCCATGCCTCAAATGTCACGAGCGCGATGCTTGTGTTGCAGCACGCCGAAGCCTCTCCATCGCTGAGCGAGCGGAGCGCGCTTCGTATTCAACCCCTAGCTATCCATGCAGACGCATGGGCAAAGCTGCCCGGGGTTTCGAAGTGGGTGCTGAACATTATAAAAAGAGGCTATTCGCTGCAGTTTCGCCGACGCCCTCGCCGCTATGTGGCGCGCGTCGAGACCACGGTAAAAACAGAAGTAGCACATTTACTTCGAGCCGAAGTGACGAAACTATTGAGCAAAGGGGCCATAGAGCCTCTCTCTCAAGTTCAGAGCGAAGGAGGGCTATACAGCAGATACTTCCTGGTACCGAAAAAAGACGGGGGTCTCAGACCCATACTAGATCTAAGGCAACTGAACAAAGTGCTTGTGAAGCGACAGTTCAGGATGCTCACGACCAGACAAATCCTTGTGCAGATTCGCCAAGGAGATTGGTTTATGTCAATAGATCTGAAAGACGCGTATTTTCAAATACAGATAGCGTCACGTCACAGGCGATATTTGAGATTCGCCTTCGAGGGCCAGGCATATCAGTACACAGTCCTGCCATTCGGTTTGTCCCTGGCACCCCGTACATTTACGAAGTGCATGGACGCGGCGCTCGCACCCCTCAGAATGAGAGGCATACGAGTGCTGAACTATTTGGACGATTGGCTGATTCTAGCGCAATCTCGCGCAGTGCTCATGGAACACACGACCATTTTACTCGATCACCTCGAGGATTTGGGTCTCAGTGTCAATTGGGCGAAGAGCTCTCTGTTACCCAGTCAGAAGATATCTTTCCTGGGCACAGAATTGGACTCGCTGTCCATGATAGCGCGACTATCACCACAGCGCGCGGTAGACATTCAGCGCACAGCGAACGCGTTTCGCTGCGGCGCGTCTGTCCCGCTCAAGAAATTTCAGAAGATGCTAGGTCTCATGGCCTCAGCATCGTCAGTGCTCCAGCTGGGCCTGCTCCGCATGCGCCCGCTGCAGTTTTGGCTGAAAGCGCGAGTCCCACGCAGAGCGTGGGCATCCGGTTCGCTTCGCCTCAGGGTCAATCAGAAGTGCGTCACAGCTCTGAAACCTTGGAGAGCGAACGACTGGTACAAATTAGGTGTAAGCCTGGGGACTTCCTCGAGGGTGAAAGTGGTGTCCACGGACGCGTCCACCTCGGGATGGGGAGCGCTGCTCGAGGGCAGACCGTTCTTCGGCCAGTGGTCGGAACGGGAGAAGCTCCTGCACATAAACTGCCTCGAAATGCTGGCAGTAGACAACGCGCTGACGCGTTTTTGTCCCCAGATAAAAGGACGCCACGTCTTGGTCCGTTCGGACAACATGTCTGTGGTGTCCTACATAAATCGCCAGGGCGGCCTCAGGTCCAAGAACCTGTACAGGCTGGCAGAACGCCTCCTGGTATGGGCTCAGTGCAACCTGCGCTCGCTCAGAGCAGCGCACGTGCCAGGGCTCCTGAACATAGGACCGGACAGACTGTCCAGGAACAATGTTCCGGCAGGCGAGTGGTCCCTACACCCACAGACAGTCCAACTGCTGTGGAAGAAATTCGGCAGAGCGGAAGTAGACCTGTTTGCGTCTCAAGAAATCGCTCACTGTCAGGAATTTTTCTCAAAGAGCAGGAGCGCGCTGGCCCATGTGTGGCCCCGCCGCCCGCTCTATGCTTTTCCCCCCGTCTCTCTCCTGCCTCAGGTGATAGAACGGATCAGGGAAGAAGGATGCTCAGTACTGCTGGTGGCACCGTTCTGGAAAAACCAACCTTGGTTCCCAGTCGTGATGCAGTTAGCAAGTACTGCCCCGTGGCCAGTACCAGTGAGGAGAGACCTCCTCTCACAGGCCCACGGTTCGATCTGGCATCCTCACCCGGAACTGTGGTCCCTTCATGTCTGGGCCATCAACGGGTACATGTTGGACTCCCTGAAGGAGTATTAAACACGATCACGCAGGCTAGAGCTCCGTCTACGAGACGATTCTATTCCTCAAAATGGTCAGTGTTTTCGGGCTGGTGCACAGCCCGTGGTGTGTCACCCACAGACTATGGTGTGGCGGAGGTGCTTTCCTTCCTACAAGAGCTGTTGGATGGGGGCAGGGCCCCCTCCACGCTCAAAGTTTATGTGGCGGCTATAGCAGCGTTCTCAGAAACAACGCTTGGTCAGTCAATAGGAAGGAACGATTTAGTCATCCGCTTCCTTAGAGGGGCTAAGAGACTGAATCCTCCCAGACCTCCCTCAGTCCCCGTATGGGACCTTTCTACGGTTCTGGAAGCCATGAAAGGTGCGCCATTTGAGCCTTTACAGTCAATCGATTTGAAACACCTGTCTTTCAAGACGGTGTTTTTGCTGGCTCTCGCTTCGGTGAAGCGCATAGGGGATCTGCACGCGCTCTCTGTGAGCGCGGCGTGCATGGAGTTTGGGCCTAATGACTCAAAAGTTATACTCAAACCTAAGCACGGTTATGTTCCGAAATCCCTCAACACACCGTTTAGGGCGCAGGTTATTTCCCTGTCAGCCCTACCGGTCCCTGATGAGGAAAGAGACGCGAGCCTCCTCTGCCCAGTCAGGGCATTACGAGCTTATGTGTCTCGCTCGTCTGGTTTCAGACAGACGGAGCAGCTCTTTGTTTCGTTTAGCGGACGTTCTAAGGGACTAGCCGCGTCGAAACAGAGCCTATCCAGATGGATAGTTGATGCTATAGCGCTGGCATACGCCTCCAAGGGCATGCAGTGCCCGTTGGGTGTCAGAGCGCACTCCACGAGAGGCATGGCCTCTTCGTGGGCCTGGTCAAGTGGGATTGCCTTGCAAGATATTTGTATGGCGGCAGGCTGGGCCTCCCCGTCTACATTTATAAGGTTTTATAACCTAGAGGTTCCCGCCCTGCAGGCCAGGCTGCTGTCGGTCTAAGTTTACCAGTATTATCTGACCTGATGCGTCAGCTCAGAATGCTGCGTCTACTGAGCACAGCTCAATGTTCGACAGTAAAAAAGTAGCAGCACGAGATGTGCCTGGGCAAACTGTGTAAGACCCACATTCCCCCATCAGTTCAGGCCGTACCCCGCCCTGTCTGTATGATGAAATTCGCGTCTCAGCGACGCTACCATATGTGGAAGAGTGCGGCTTCGCCCCTCCCTCTTCCTGGACTCCCTGTGAGTTCCCTGAGTGATTGTGCACTATATGTACCCCGGGCTTTCGCCCTTGGGTCTTTGGTGTCAGATCTCAGCATGCACGGCGTTTTGCATTGGGTCCCCTAGCGTAAGATATCTTACGCAGTACGAGAGACCTCTCGTAAGAGAACGTACTCGGTTACTAACGTAACCTCGGTTCTCTCTAGAAGAGGGAACGAGTACTGCGTATCTTGCCGTGCATGCACACGCTCTGGTTGCTTCGATGATGAAAAACCAGATAATAGCTGCCTGCGAGCGGTATTTATAGGCCTAGACCACGCCCATTTCGGCGGGACGTGACGCAGCGGGCACGAAGTGCCCTGATTGGGTCTGGCGTCACGCCAGGCCTCGCTCGATAGGCTGCTGCAGTTGCCGCAGAGCAGCCAATAGGCGCGCTAGCTGTCTCGCCTATGTCTGCATGCTGCCGCAACGCGTTTTGCATTATTACAAAATTAAGGATAATTTTTGGCTTCAATATCTCGCGGAAAAAGGATTTTCCCCTAGCGTAAGATATCTTACGCAGTACTCGTTCCCTCTTCTAGAGAGAACCGAGGTTACGTTAGTAACCGAGTACGTTTTCAACAGTTTATTTTTTACACAAACTGGGTTTTAACACAAAGTGTGTGTGTGTGTGTGTGTGTGTGTCAGCCTTTTGAAAATTGAAAAATGCAGTGTAGGGGGATAGAAATATACAGTTTGTACATTATAAAAACCATTACGTCTATGGAAAGTCCCCATAAAACATTAAAACCTGTGTGTGTCAATAAAAAGAACACAGAAATACAAAATTTAAAACATCATCTTGATTTTATGTTTTTTTTTTTTTTTTTTTTTTTTTACCATTTTAATTTAGATTATAGTTAGATTATTTTAAAATATTAATAATAATTTATTTAAATATTTTAAGTCATTCTGTGGCCTCCTTGGAACTTTTTTATTATTTGTACCCTTTTTAATTAAATTGTATCCTTTTGAAGTTCACTTAGTCCTGTGGTGATTTTGAAACTTACAAATATTAATGTAGTCTTTTAATTAATATGATGCATGTATAATAATAATAATAAAAAAACCTCCCTTAAAATACCTGGATGAACACAACATGTTACACTGCAGTCTGCTTCTGAACCAGCAATCAATTCTCAACTTCCATTTTTACTCTGAATGAATTCACAAAAAATCCTACAAGTTATTGTGTTAAAGCTATACTGTGTAGGATTTTCTCCCATCTAGCGGTGAAATTGTTTACGACTACCAAATGAGTATTACTTTCTAGCCCCTCCCATTCTGAGGGCGTTTTAACTCCTACGGAGGCCGTAATCTCCCCCTCGCATTCGTCACGGTGCCACTGAGTGTAAAAACGCGAAAGGCGAAGCTTGAATTTCCAGGTATGTCCCTCTTTTGGCTAATGTATTTTCAAGATGGAGGCGCAACATGGCTGCCGCCATTCGAGCGACTCGCTCGTATGTATTCTAAATGGCAGATTATATGCTTACGAGAATACTTGATTAGTTGGTGGAAGTAATTACACATTAATGAGCACATATCATTTTGAAAGAACAAAGTGTTTTTTGCTAAGAATCAACTTAAAAAAATTACACAGTGTAGCTTTAAGCAGTAGTGGCTCTGTAGCAACTGTCACACTGCCTAAGCCTGCATTTCTACATCAATTCAGCACTCGAGAATTAGTTAGGCTTATCTACTTGAACTTTCAAACACTATAAACATTTTCACACAAATACTTACACTGGCAAGACAAATAACGACGCAAACCCTGAAGTCTTGTTCTCAGCTAAGGTAGATTATGTGCTGCTGCTGTGTGGAGTGTCTCCTGGGATACTTTGGATGCAGAGTAATAAAACTCTTAGCGTGCCTGTGCCAAGTTGGGACATCTGCTCACCTTATCACAGATAAGTGGGGGTTTGTCCCAGCATCTGTTAGAATTAATCCATTTTGCAAACACAGTTATCCTAATCTCCTAAATATGCCCCTTGCACATCAGCGATGCACAAATATTGCTCTTTTTTGGTGTTTTTTTGTCCTATTTCATGTTAGGCTAAAAGGCTAAAAACGACCGAAACGGTAAGCCTCAAAATGTCCAAAATGGCTCAAGTGCGCGGAGGCCTCTCAGCGTACCTACAATCTCTGTATACATATTTATGAGGCGCCCTCTTCCTTTTGTTGCCTGCCTAGTCAGCAGTCACAAAACACATGGTGAGGGTTGGCAGTGCCTTGCCTAGGTAGAGAGGGGCGGTGGACGGAGGCAATGGCAGGAACCAAGACCTGTGAGGGCTGACTGACGTTTCCATCTGTGGCGAAGGCTGGTAATTATCAGGAAGAGGAGCGCCCGCAGCAGCGCGCCATCTGCTAAGGGGGAAACGGCTCAATGAGGTATGATCGGGCTCCGCAGCGCCGCCGTGCCATTGCCTGATTCTGACATGAGGGCCTCGCATCTGCTGCAGACGGGCCGCGGCCATGCCACACACACACACACACGTCTGGGTGCGAGCATCTGAGGAGAGCAGCCAAATGCCCTCTGTGACCCAAATCTCTATCTCCTTTTCACCTCTCAATGCCTACCCAGCCTGTGCACCACACCACTTAAACACACTGAAGTTTCCACACAGCTGTGGGATTTTGTTTGTGTGGTTGGTTCGTCTCCAAGTGCTGTTAGCAAGTGCATCAAAAAGTACCCAAAAAATCTAAACAAATCTTGTTCATTTCAACCTGGTGTGTTCATAATGCACTTTCAATTGCATGCAAACAAAGAAGTTTACTTTTAGGCATTTGGCAGACTCTTTTACCTTAAACAACTATCATTGCATGCAATGCATATATTCTATCAGTTAATGCATTCCCTGGGAATCACACTCATGACATTGGCATTCAAACGCACATACCTATAGACAGAACACATAATATGAATGTGCACGCAATCAGCGTTTTTTAAGTTTACGCTGAGATGAAATTTTCACCGCTTGCACCATGCAACCTATTTCAAGGTTTGCGTTCTTGAGCAACCAGGCACTGTTGTTGTGCAAATGAGCGGGCCGTAGCGCATTAAGGGTTTTCTGTTAGAACGGTGTAATGTAAGCGGCCCCAAAATAACTAATGATCTTTGCAACGGAAGTGAATCAATCAAAAACTTACTTTAGCTGGATAATAACTTTATTCTAGAGCTGCTGTAAAGCCAAAACAATCTATGTTACTTTAATTTCCTATTATCACTGTAAAGCTGCTTTGAAACAATCTATATTGTGAAAAGCGTTATATAAATGAAGGGACTTGACTTGGGTTTGTACATTCTACTTTTTTAGCTACAGAAAATGAATACAACCAGGTCAGTTAATGCAATAACAGTCAGTATGTAAGTTCTTATTTTGTGGGATATTCCTCACCAAAAAATTCTGAATGGCTTTAGACACTGTGTCAAAAGTCTACATATTGCCACAGGTGTAACAGAGGCTAGCTAGTAAGAACTGTACAGGTAAACCTCACTCCCCTGACTTCAAGATGTGGGTTGGCGCTGGTTCAAATCCAGTACGAGTAGGTCCAGTCACATTGGTGCCATGACCAGAATTGAAGTGAGGTTAAGGGGGGTGAGTGTAATGGAAGCCAGCCAGTAAGGGTTGTGCAGGTAAACATCAAGAGGAATGCACACTTGCCACTAACACTAGAGGTTGCGGTCATTAGTGTTCTTATTAGATTACTTCTCATGCAGGTTGATGCTGGTTTCAATCTCTCTCAGACCAGTGCAAGTAGGACCAGAGACATTGTTGTCGTGACCCGGATGGGGTGAAGTTTAGGGGGTGAGTGTGACAGTGGCCAGTTTGCAAGAGTTGTGCAGGTAAACCTCACTACCTTGGCCTCAAGAGCACTATTAATTGATGCAAGAGGTTGTGGTCTTTAGCGTCCTTGTAAGCATGCCCACTTCCCATACGGGTTGACGCTGATTTGATTCCCGCACAGAGTGGTGTGAGTAGGGCCAGTTACACAGCCAAAGAATGCATAGTGCCTGTAATGAGGGCACTTGTGAACACCTTAAAATGACATGGGCAACTCTGTGGTCTTCAGGACTACACTAATGCACCAAAACAACACATGCATTGTTCCTGGAACAGTGCACATTTTGTATTCATTATCTGACCCTTCCATTTCAGGAATTGGATTCTCTACTAAAGAGTTGAATCAGGTGTGTTTGATAAAGAAGACTTCAAAAATGTGTACTGTTGACATTCTTCCAGGAACAGGGTTGGGGAAAACTGCCATAGACTTCTTTTATGGTATTTTCTTGCACTTTTTGTCCATTTTACAGCTTGACGCCCCAGTCCCTATTCACTTTCATTGCATGGAAATTAGCAGCCTGGATATTTTTCTAGCTAACTCTTTTTTTTTTGTTCAACAGAAAAAGAAGGTTAAATGATTTTCAAATCACACGAGGGTGAGAAAACAGTCCCTTTATAGTCTGAAACATGCATGAAATTGGTTATGAATAAGTAGAAGAGCAGAGATGAAGATGTGGATGTATGTCTGATCCTTCAGTAATACAATGCAGATTGCTAGAAGCACAGCATTGTGGGGCTCATGGATCCTGGTGATGGAGCTTTACAACACTTCTCCACCTGGCAGGTGCAAACTCCCCCCTTCTCTGTCCAACTCTGATCGCTTTCCCCACACTGCCTGCAGACACACTAACATCCCCATTAACAATGAGCATGCTGTACCGGCCTCCTCAGGGGGCCGCAAACCCATGATGAGGATCCATGATGTCCCAATGCTATTATCTATAAAAACAGCTGCATGTGTGCGTAAAACCCAGCATTTTCTATGATTTTATAGAACTTGCATAACACAGTAAAGGTTTTCAGTGTTAAAATACAATTTAATAAGCAGAGAAATTGTAAGTTATTTGTATGTTAATTTCGCCACAAAAGTATAAACACTGTGTTACTATTAAAACATTGCTCTGTTTGTTTGGATAGCCAAATACAATATTATTGGCTCAACCAATGGTGTGATTTTGGGGGGGTGGCTATCTGTTTGACTGACCAATAGTAAAGATTCCTGGCGAATCCTGTTTGATAATATTTTACAATTCAAATGTGTTGCCACTAATGGTTCATAAATAACACACTTCAGCTTGAAATTTTTTATATCCTTGTCGCTTAGATTATATTGTACGTTTCGATGTCTTTCCTGGGGACGGGGACGGATGTTTGTGTTAAGTTCAAGAAAATATTTTTCTTAATACATACTTTTGTCTTGGTTTCCAGTCAAAATATCTAAACATCTTTTCTAAATATTTTAAACTTAAAACTTATGAGTTAAATTTATGATTAAAATTATGATTTTTCAATGTGGTAACAACAATAAACTCTTATTTTAAGGATGACTACAAGACTAAAATCCTAATTTTTTATGGAAAATACTAAAGCTAACTTCAAAATGACACTATGCATATTTCTTTAAAACATTATTCGTGTCAAATGCACACCGGTCTCATGTCTCTCTTTTTCAGAAATCTCTTTTATTGTGTCTTGTTAAAGTATAACTTTTCTAAACTTACACCATATTTTCTCTCTTTCTTCCAAGCTGCTACTTCCCTCTGAAATCTCTCAATATTGCAGGAGCTCTTTTCACCTTTGTGGGTCTGTGTTTTCACGCTGCACTTTAGTACTTCTGGTCCCATCTGTGGCTGAATAAAAGAGGAGGAAATAACCTAACTCTCTATCACAGGAATTTGTCAGACTGTTTGGACAGATTGGTAGAATACAAAATGCAGTGGGGAGCTCTGATGTGGTGATAAAGCGCTCCCCTTTGATCGTGCTTTGCCTCCCCCCTCCGCAACGCACATGTGCATGTCAAAGTCAGTTACATCATATACCGAGAGACAGGAAGCTAACCACCAAATTGACAGGATTTTTGTCCTGGTGTAGCTTTGAAATCGTTTCCCCTCTTTTTTTGTCATTGTGAGAAAAGACAAGTTTTGCTTCTGATCAATGCAGAGAGTTATTTTTTTGTGTGCCTGCCTGTACGTCAAAGTGGAGAGAGAGAGAGAGACAACACATGTAGTGCGGTGAGCAATACAAAACTACCGTTGAAAAACTATTTCCACATGTAACATTATTTCATAATTAACGTCTAAAACATTTGCTTACGAGAAAAAATTGGAAATGTGACTTTTCTCTTTTTGTTGGAGTGGCTTTTTAGATGTTGCCAGCACTTAGGAGAAATTCACGACAGCATCAACAACGGCCGTCTCCCCATTCAAAAGCATTAACTCTGTGCCATGTGTCTAACAAACAGAGGCCATTCTACAGCCCTTAATGACAAGGCAGGCGCTCCTCTTGCCTCCCTCTCCGCTGTTCAAATTGCTCTCCAAATGAAGTACAGCTGTGCCGACCAGGTGCTGCCATGCCTTTCAGAGAACAGGAAATTATCAAATCCCCAAATTCCTCAAACACAGCAAATGCCGGCTGCCTCTTCGTATCTGTGGGCTCTTATTTGAGGCGGGTTGCACGCCTCGTGTTGCCATGCGTGCACTATGCATAGATTACTGCAGCTCTTGTTGTGAGTGCTTTTGGTTCAGATTAGGAAGACTTTCCTTGGAAACCGTAGAGCGGGGGGTTGGCAACCTTTTTCAACATGAAATACCATTGTTTTAGTTTTCTTGTTTATTGATCTCGTTAATTAGGGGCCAAGTACTGAAGGTGCGTAGGCACCTGTTGTATCTGTTAGTGTTCTTATTAGGGGCCAAGCACCAAAGTTGCGTAGGCACCTATTGTAATCATTAGTGTTCTTCTTCTTCTTCTTTTTCCACTCTTGGATGCCCATAGAAACAAAAGAAACAAAATTCAGTTTTCCTCTAATTTCTTGGCTCAAAACAATTGGCTCAGAAATTTTTCCAATTTTCCCCCAAAAAACTACTTTTTCGAACTCCTCCTAGACCGTTTCTCAGATTTCCATGAAAATTGAAGCAGATCTTTTTCAGACCAGACAAAAAACAAACAAAAACAAACAAACATGGAATTCAAGTTGATTAGCCAAACCATTTTCAAATTACTCACAAACAAATTCTACTCTACGAATTCTAGAGCACACCAAAATGGAAATGAGGCCATATCTCTGAACTAACTGTATTCAGACCAAACTTGGTGTGTGTTATGACAACCATGACCTGAGGATATGTGCACAGTTTCGGCACAGTGCCACCTAATGGTCAGGAGAAATGAAAAATTCATCAATTATTTTTGCTTATAACTTATGATCGTTTTGGCCAAAAATCACAAAACGGGTCTCTTTAGATTCGGTGTGGCAAAGCCAATTTTCCCATGTCGGCCATTTTGGGTGACTGCCATTTAGAATTTGTCGTAAAATGCTATATTTTATGAATGCATTGGCATAACATTACTAAACTCGTTTCCAAAGTGTCATCGCTACCATGCCCTGAAGGTACTCAAAAAGCTTCGAGACAGTGCCACCTTGTCAAAATTGGTCAAAAATAATAATGAAAGTTGATTTAATTTGCCTATTTTAATAAACTGGTCTTAATAGATTTCTTGGGTTATACTGAGAACATAGATGGCCAGCAGCCATATCACCCTCTAGCCCAAGACTGGTTGCCCACTGAAGCTAAGCAGGGTTGAGCCTGGTTAGTGCCTGGATGGGAGACCTCCTGGGAAAACTTGTTTGCTGCTGGAAGAGGTGTTAGTGAGACAAGCAGGGGGTGCTCACCCTGTGGTCTGTGTGGGTCCTAACGCGATGTTGACACTATACTGTAACAAGCCCCGTCTCTCGGATGAGACTTTAAACCGAGACCCTGACTCTCTGTGGTCATTAAAAATCCCTGGATGTCCTTCAAAAAAAAGAGTAGGGGTTTAACCCGGCATCCTGGCCAAATTTGCCCATTGGCCTCTGTCTATCATCATGGCCTCCTAATCATCCCAATATACTGACTGGCTTCATCGCTTTGTCTCCTCTCCACCAATAAGCTGGTGTGTGGTGGGCGTTCTGGCGCAATATGGCTGCCGTCGCATTGTCCAGGTGGGTGCTGTACATTGGTGGTGGTTGAGGAGATTACCCCTTCCATGTAAAGCACTTTGAGAGAAAAGCGCTATATAAATGTAACAAATTATTATTATTATTATTATTATTATTATTAGATAGCAGTTTTGCCATAGTCGGCCAAACTTTCTTTCCGCCATTTTGTTTTTCTTTCATTTCGAACTCCTCCTAGACTGTTTGTCCGATTTTCACCAAATTCGAGTCAGATCATCGTCAGACCATTTTTTGGACTGTTTTCGTATTCCGCATCACCGAATCTGATGGCATAATGCCAAACTGCTTGAGGCTTTATCTCTGAAAAGATTTGACATATTGACACCAAACTTTATTTGTGTAATTGACTTTTCCCTCGACAGACGCACATCGGTAAATTAGGGAATGAACTTGCGCTCCCGGGGGCGGTTCAGCGAGAAGAGGAGGCGTGTTCCGGCGCAAACGTTCCCTGGTGCTATTTTGCAGTTCCAGAAAACAATTCCGCCACAGACCAGGAAAAACCTAGTCTAAAGTCAGTGGCACGTTTTCAGTGGCGCGTTCAAATGCTATTTTAATTGCCATTTTTGCAAACCACACATAATTACAAGGAAAAATATTCCACAAGAGGGAAATCATTGTGGTGTCCATGGAGATGTGAAAAAATAGGCATAAATCTAGCTTACACATTTACCAAAATTGTTATACGCCTGTTTAACCTAAGCTTATTTTGGTGGGTTTCTCCCATCCCCATACAATGTCACTTCTCTGTCTTTTACGGCCCTGACGAGAACGTTGGTCTTCTCGGCTGTGAACCGCTCCTGGCGTGCGCCTGGCAAATCCGCCATTATAATAGCAATCCGCCATGGAACA
Organism: Rutilus rutilus; assembly: GCF_951802725.1. Lineage (NCBI taxonomy): Eukaryota > Metazoa > Chordata > Actinopteri > Cypriniformes > Leuciscidae > Rutilus > Rutilus rutilus. Next base: position 25,986,681 of record NC_140226.1, on the reverse strand, counting down.
AGCACGCCTGCTCTTAAAGGAAATGTGAGATGACGTTCTGGGGTGCGTTTCCCGAAAGCATCGTTGGCCAACTATGGTCGCAAGTTCATCGCAATGTCCATTGAACTCTATTGGTAACGACGGAACTTGCGACCATAGTTGGCCAACGATGCTTTCGGGAAACGCACCCCTGATTGGTTTATTTCACGTTACGCCCAAACCACACCTATGAGTAACGTAGCTATACTTCAGATCAACCCATTTTAGATTTGCGGGATCCACCCACAAAGTTACTTGCGTTTCGTGTTTGATAGTTGCGTTTCAGATCGTTAATATAGGGCCCCAGATCAGTTTGGTGTCAGTGCCACCTATTGGTCAAAAGTAATAAGCAATTATGTCACGTTGCAAGTGATTGGCTGTCCGAAATCGCATACTCTCTTGAGTAGGTAATTATTTTGAATAAGTAATTACTGAACGACCACTAAAAAAAAGTATATCCAGACGTACAACATTCGCCATGTTGTCATTATTATGTGACCTACCAGCATCAGTTACGTAGCTTCAGTGCCATTAATAAAAACTCTCCCGTGGCCCCAAGGGAAAGTAAAGTATCCAATGTATGCTCACTTCAGCATCTCGCCAGTAAAAGTAGGTCATCCATGTACCTTTTGCCTACTCTTTTACGAGTACTGTGAATTCAGACAAATTTATTTTGTCACATACTGTTTTTTGCCTACCATATAGTATGCGATTTCGGATGCAGCCATTGTACTTATGGGCTTTCAACTATTTTGCTTAAAATTGTCTCCAAATGCAGTTGGTCCGATGCTCGCTGCCTTGATTTTTAGCTCCTCATTCTGCCTATGTGGTGCTTATCCCCTTAATTGCTGCTTTCAGATATATTTAATATTTGGTTCATTATTTGTATTTGCTATTTCTTAAATTTTTTCGTTCTGTGGTAATAACTTTAAGTGCATGTCTTCCCTAAATTATGCAATTTTGATCATCATTGTATTTTGCATGTAGAAATATTCTTTATTATATTCATCATATTTATTCTGCATTTTGAAACACCGTTCATGGTAATATCTCACTTATAAAAAGTATTATTTTGAGAGCACAAAGCACCAAAAATGCAGACTAAGCTACAACACTGGCGTGTGACCATCCTGCAGTTTACTTTTCCATTGTGTTGTGCAGATAGTTTATCTGTGCTGCACAGTTCAGTAGAAGCATTTAAGCTCATAACTGTATAAAACAGACTGTGTTACTGAGGGAGGACCAATTAATCTAATATTAACTTTTAGTGCTTATTTGCCAGTGATGACCCTAAGGTTGCTGACCCCTTTCCTTCAACAGAGGTTTACAAACTAGGGTCAGGGGACATCCAGGGGTGCCACAAGGGGGTGCTAGGGTATTCACAGTCAAAAAAAAAAATATTTTACACATGTATAGGCTTTTCAAAGTTAATGTGTGCACTTAATATTATTAGTGAAATGGCTCTATTTATATCTGATTATGAACAAATAATTTTGATGTCTTTATAATATCACAATTAATATTTTTCTCACATAGTATAAATGGGTTTACATGAAAACAGCAAGGGGGTTTTGACATCAAAAAGTTTGAATAGCCTACTCCTGTTCTTAGAATACAGAATCTCAGATTCTACAGTGACTGAATATGAATAAAAAAAAAGCTAAATAAAGTTCATTAGCTATCAAATCTACACAATAACCAAAGTGGCATTGACAAGTTTCATACACACTGCAACAGATTATCTATTATAAACTGTATTTTTGATTATCACATCACTCAAAAACACATCTGCATATGTGTTAAAAGTTTTTATCCCATTATCTTGTGGTTTACTGGTTGGACCAGCTTTTTCAAGTGCGCACTGCACTTTTCACTACGCCTGTGCTTGAAATGTCGAGAGCAAACATCACTTCCCCCTTTTCATCCATCCGATGTGTATGCTCAGCTGTTCCAAAGGTAGAAAAAGTGCATGGCCTTGTGCGCAGGAGAAGTACAGCTGTCAGTGTCTCCATTAAAGTCCTTATTCATAATACACAAAGCATTTCCACAGCCTGGCTTCATATGTGCACCCCCAGCTGGTCTCCCACCTCAGGCAAATCCCATTCAGGCATTGTTCCAGCCAGATGTGCACTGCACATCATGGCTTCTGGGTCAACAGATGTTAAAGGTATACAGGGAGACTATCATATGCAATAGAAAGATGGAAAGCAGGGTGTTACAACTGTCCTGATATCATAAAGCAGAAAATAAACTCATAAACTCTTTCCATGCCATTGACACAATTTTCCATCATTTTTTCCCCCCGACATTGACGGAATTGCATGGTAATCAATGTAGGGGGCACTATTACGATTCATCTGAAAGAGTACAGAATCTCCGTCCGGATCAAACCACAGGAGGAGAAGCAGAAACAAAAATAACACCATCACCAAACATTAAACAGAATATAAATCAAAACTGCGTAGTGTTACTTAATCATATGTCGAACCAGGAAGAGGTATAGGGCTGTGCAAGCTTGATGGTGTTGAGGGACATGATCTACTCGGTCTGTTTTGATTAGAGTTTTGAATACAATCCAGACATAGTCTTTGACAAAAATGCGATTCTCTCAGCTTATAGTTCAAAATGTAGTTTTATTTTTAATTTTATGAAACTTTATGAAGGCATAATGCTATTATTATTATTATTATTAATTTTTTTTAAGCAGATGCTCTTCTTTTGATTTATACTAATAACAGCATTACCACTTCGGAAAATGTCAGCTAATATGACCTTTTTAGGATACGCCAAGGTTAGTTCAGGATGCTAAATGTCACGAGGTGTGACTGGCAAAAATAATTCTGAATTAATAATTAATTACATTTGTAAAAAATACTTTTTACTTTGGTAATATTTAAAAATATATTTCATGTTTTTAATAATGAAGATGTGTAGATTAACATTCAAGTATACACCGCATGAGATTTCACATGACGAGTCATTAATTAAATTAAATAATCACAATGTTATAATTTTTTTTCCAAAACCATCATGTTCTCCGAGTACATTTCTAGGAGCTTGGCACATGTGTTTTAAAATATATATTTAAAATATTCTTCCTTAACTGTACCATAGACAGACATTTTGTCAGATCTTGCGCTTTTTCTGCTCTCAAGTGCTGAGCTCATGCACATGTTTTCTACTCATGTTTCCTTCTCTGGCATTTATATGCCTCTCTGGCACTCGTGCCAGGGTCAGACAATCCAGGTGGATGCCCGACTGATCAAGCTTTTTAACAGCCAGGCTTACTGGGATCACAAGATGCGCCCATGCTGGCTTTTATGTCCCCTTGTGCAGTTGAGGACGACCTGAATTGGAGATGAGCAAACCCCTGCTGAAACCAGATAACCTCAGATGGGCAGTCTCATTCGAAGACTTGGCCTGCGCTGTGCCTCTGAAAAAGAACGCAAACTCTTTGAAATGCAGAGCTCCATAAAGAATTGAGAAGTAGGAGAAGAATCAAAGGATTGCGATTGGAAAGCAGGGAGCGAAAGTGATTCCTGAATTAAAGATGAGGAGGAAATGTGTCAGGTTTTAAATGCCAGATGAGAAAGAGGAAATCAATATGTTTTCACACAAACAGAGACCATAATTTCTCTGGACGTAATATTAGATTTATGAGCAGGAGTGTATGATGCATGTAGAATCTGATATGGAGAATCTCGTATTCAAAATCGTTCGGCTGTTTCGCGAGTAATCAAACTTTCAGAAACGCGTCTTGCTTATCGGAAGTCTTTCTCTCTTCTCTTTCATCCCAGCCAGAAAAGGACAGACAATGGCAGCAGTCCTTGTGAGATAAATAAAGGGGGGGAATATTGTAATGCAGTGCCGACAAAGCGTTCTGGTGATGGTGGCAGCTGATGGCTATTATGTCCAGGTGGCCAGGGTTGCGCCAAGGCTCACAGAAAAAGCCTCCCAGCTGCTGGGATTCTTCGCATGTCAATTAGGGGAAAAGGGAATGTGTGTTTGCAGGTTTCACAAGGACACGCGGCACTCCATGTGTCATATTTGGCGAAAATGCAGAAAATCGCCATTGTGATCCTCAAACTACGGAAGGGGTTTTAAAGTAATGCAGGTGCTGCAAGATATTTTTTTAATGGAATGCACTCAGAAAATATCGCTATTACCTGACGGATCATTGGATTAGTGATTTAGAGGGCTGTGGTCAGATGTTTGTTGAGCTAGTCAGATGACTTTGACGTACTTTCAGCCTGTCAATTATTTAGCTTGTTGGCAGGAAAGCCTATATGGGAAGCAGGAAATTTAAGGCCATAAGTAACTTCATAAGCAGGTGTCTATAATAAGTTGGTCATTTGAACACCGTTTTGACAACTTTGAACATACTGAGAAGACGTGCTGTAGCTCTCGCTCCATCTTCGGTATCTTTGTTGGGTGGGATTTTGGAAAGAGGGTCGAATTCAGTGGTTAGATCTGGTGGAAACTATTTTATGTTCTATAGCTCTTTTATGTTCATCAAGGACATTATGAGCATTATGAGTATGAGTTTGTATGTCATAGCAAAATATTGCAACTTGCATTAATAAGTTGAACAATTCAATCTCAACTGACCTTCAATAAGCTTTGCCCCCCTTGGTTACTGCTGCTAATATTTACAGATCATCCTATATCAATCTGAAATGTTCATGAATAGCATTATTTTCAGTAAGATATGCTCATAAAAATTGGATAGTATTCTTTTTGTTCCTTAAATTAATTGAAAGATTTTTTTTTTTTTAAGAAATCAGTCAATTATGCAGTGACCTGATTAAAAACCTACTAGAGAAAGAGACAATGACTGTTCATGTTTGTGTCCACCCTTAGTAGTTGTATAAAAAAAAGAAAAAAGGAATGTATACATTTATTAATATTGCTGTACCCTTTGTATATTCCAAAAAAAAAAAAATATATATATATATACAAGAAAACTGCAGAGACTATAAATCAGGCAACTGAAAAGTAAGAAGCATTATTTTAAAGCAAACGTAAGTCAACAGAACTGTTCCTAATGTTCTTAATGAGTAAAGGCTCAATTACAGTAAGCTACTGTTCTATAGATCAAACTTATCTTTGTTGAGGAAGGAAAGCGGTCAATCCAGTGTTTCTTACAGAATCCTCTTTACGCAGCAAGGGAGCAAGATTCATTTGACTGCTTCAAATTAATCACTATGAGCGATTCATTAAGTGATCTGGCTCACAAAAGTGTGATTTATAAAGACACAATTACAAGAAACAAAGTCACAGTTTGGAGATATAAATTCTGTGAAATAAAGGGGCAATCATCATCAGTAAAGTCACAGTAATTATTTTTTCTCACATACAGACTACATACAGTACAAACCAAGCCATGAAATGAGTTTAATGCAGTAAGAATGTGAGCAGGAATTTGCTATGCATTTGTTTTTGCATGCGGATAAAATAAAATGTCTTTCCTTATGGCACTGTAGATTCAGCTGTAGGAAATGATGGGAAAATCACAGAATCCTGCGCACTATCTTACAACATCAAACTCATTTCAATGGCTTGCTTTCCCAAAGACCGTACAATGCAAGTTCTCTTTCACCCTTGGATATCTGGTAAAGGTCGAAGTGTGCGTGGATGTTAGCCGTTACCCTGCTATGCCTGCCATTTTAATAGCATGCGATGGGGTCAGAGGGCAGCGAGCGTGATTCAGTTTTCATACTCCGTATCGCACAGCCGGGTCTGTCGGTGTCTGTACGCGAGCTGCTCTTCGCATTCAGCCCTGACAGGCCTGGTGTAATTGGCTCAGGGAGGTGAATCCATAATCTCGTGAGTGGCACGTTCCTCGCTACATTTTGACATCAAAGGTGAGGGAGAGGGTGTGTGTCACAAGTTGCCATAAGGAGTAACCTTGCTAGAGGCCAGAAGCTCACATGCGAGGTGTTTCTATTTTTGCCTTCAAATTGCGTTGCACTATAAAACAAGAATATTTGGGGGACTTAAATTTCTGGCTGCATCTGTTAATTTGTTGTATGAAAACACAAGCCGTTGACATGGGAAGTGAGCGGGTAGTTTTGCATATAGAAAAGCCCACACAGAAAGCGTATAGTTCCATATGGCAAAGCTGGACTTGTCTTTCTTCTGGCCAAGACATTTGAAAAGAAACGCGTCATTCCTCGGAAATTCAGACTCCACTGCAGCACACAGATGGTTATTATGGAGCTCCACATAAATTGATTATGTTGGAAATTAACTGTTGCTGTCAAAGTCAGCCGCCAAACCTGTCCCAGTGTGTCCCTCTGCCCGCTGATGCATAGGATCCAGCTGATGAACCAGATGTTGCGTCGAGCTCTTCATTTTAAGGTCAGCGCAGACGTGCTATGGCGGTCCTTACTCCTCATCTTGCTTTGTTTGGTAGGCTTGTTAGCCTTGTGTATTTGTCAGAAATAGCTATATGTTTCACTGTCAAGATTGAAGAGCAATCTGATGTCTATTCTAGCAGATGTGAATCTATAGTGCATATTAAGAGTATGCAAACATATCATCCCATCACTACTGTCTGTCATTAATTGCTCTTTATACCATAAATGATTGTCATGCACATTTGAAATGGATTTACACCAATCACTCAGAGGCTTCTTTAAGTTGAGTAGGCATGCTGTTTTTAGTCTAGCTTGTGGACCAACTAACTATGCGGTTTACAAGCAAAGAATTCTGGTCAACCTGCATCATTTTTGTGGAAGGTAGTTGACCAAATATCTCTTGCTGTTTAAGCTAGTTGAGAAGTTTGTTGGGGGACATCAGCACACTAGGGTCACTGTGATTTTGTCTAAGACATGTTCTTGGATCAACATATTTTGTTGATATACACACACACACACACACACACGATTGTACCATGTCATAGAATCTGTGCTAACTTATAATTTTAACTACAAATATTTTTTACATTTCAGTCAAAGCTTCATTTCTGTAAGTTTATATTTGCCAGAACAAAAATTGAGTGCTGCTTGGTTCAGTTAGAACAGGGATTCCCAAACTTTTTTGTCAGGTGACAAAAAAGTACCCTCTAAGATTTCAAGTTAATATTTCAATTATATATGAACGTTGACATTACTGCCATAAAAAATAAAAATAAAAAAAGTATAACAAGTGTGGGATTTGACGTTAACGGTCACTGCTGAGAATGCAGATAAAAATCACTGAATAAAGGTTTGAATTTGGGTGTGTTCCTTGCAGTCGAATGGATTCTGTAGATTTAGATCACAGTGCACAAATAAAATTGATTACTTTTGTGAATTTATGTTGCATTTTTTGGTGTATTTCATGGTTCTATTGTCAGTCATAGCATCGGACTATACTGAGAAAACGCCATTTGTGTCCCACAGCAAACAAAATAAATATTACATGATAAATAATGATTTAATTAATTTTAAAGTGTATCTTATTCAACATTATGTAATCCTTCAAAACGAGTCTGCAGCAGAAGTCACACAGAACAGAGCGAAATGTTGTAGTTTCATATTAAGTAGACGAGTATACTGCGTTTTTAACAAATGCGACTGAAAACAATGTCATTGATATGACACTTGAATACAATAGAATCAAGATATTAATGTCACAATTTTAATATTCACAAAAAAGGATTCATACATATTGAACACATTTGTACATCTGTAAAGTTTTACGTTTTAGTGCTGTCAATACGTCAATTTTGTTTGTTTCCATGTGTATGAAAACGTAAGTAAATGTATGTGTGATAGAACCACACTTTACATAAAAATACATACGAATACTCATGAGATCACGTAGGGTTTGGACACACTGGCAGTCCTACCCTAACCTCATGGAATTGGTTTAGCTAATAATGACATGTTGGACCACTCAAAGAAACAAGTTAATGTTTGAAAGCGCCACAGTGTTTAACTTATGAATTAGAAAGGAGAAAGTATTTAACATTGAAAACATTACACACAGCAGCTGTAAAATGCAAGATCTCTGCAGTCCACCCATCTATTCATACATCAGTGGAGGAAAATACCTTTAAAACACTGAGTCTGTCATGAAAAGAAAACGTTTCTTGTCAGTGTTTCTCCTCCAAACACCTAAAATATCATAGCAAAGCAGCCATCTGCAGAACGCATTCCAGCCTTTTAGTGAGCATGCCTTTATCTCTGATTGGGGAGCGCAGGCTACACTCGCCACGTCTGGCAAAAGATGGAGTTTGGGCGCATGAATATGGATGCTGTCAGGTGTAAAAGAGTGGGGCTCTGTGATGCAGTGCTGTCTGTGACACATCCTCTGCTCAGCTCCCTGCTCCAATCACACCCCAGATGTACCAGGACTGCTGCTGCTGTCACTCAATCTGCGGCCCACAGAGTCTGCCAGCAGCAGGAACCTCGGTCCATACAGCACAGCTCTGATAGAAGAAGACACAAAAGAGCCGTCCTCAGTTTGGGCTTCCAAGAGCTACAGGGGTCCCCTTTTAAATTAATTAGAGGGAGATGTTGATAAAATTAAGCTTTAGTCATCATGGAAAATCATACCGTGTTTGTTGTCGCAATACATTTAATATAAAAGATCTTTTTTCTGTAGTTTGTAGTTAGGAAATGATTGGGAGTAATTTCATTAGTATTTACTCAGTGTTAGCTTCATAAATAAGAATGATGTACAGATGAAATGAATACAGTATAAGCCTGTTTCTCCCTCAAAGTAAAGAAAACAAGAATGTAATTGCAACATTATTTATTGTAATGGCAGCGGATTCTGACCTATTTTGCTCGATCTGAGTGCAGCCTTTGATACAATCTCACATAACATCCTTCTAGGCAGACTGGCCTCCCTAAGAGTTATGGGTAGGTTTAGGCCTGTCTTGGTTTAGATCCAGATATCTTTCTGGTCACACTCAGTTTTTTACAACTCAAAAACTTCAGATCTAAGCCATTGCAAGTTACCACTGGTGTTCACCAAGGCTCAGTGTTGGGCCCTATTTTATTTATTATTTATTTACTGCCCCTTGGACACATTTTCATAAAGGACGGTATTCATTTCCACTGCTATGCTGACAACACCCAGCTTTACCTACGTGCTATACAGTCTTCCATGCCTACTTTTGTTTTTCCTCCAATTTCTCTGTCCAGCTGCTTAGCTGAAATTAAAAACTGGTTTTCATCAAATTTCCTTAAACTCAATAGTGGTAAAACTGAAATTCTCCTAGGTACAAAATCTACTCTGTAAATCTGATAGCTTCTCTGTGACTATTGACCAGTCTATAGTTTTTCCATCCATGCAGGTTAAAAGCCTGAGTGTTGTCCTTGATAGCACCCTATGTTTTGAAGCCCACGTTAATAATATATTCTTTCTGCATATTTTCATTTATGAAACCGTCTTCATCCTTCTTTGACAATGAACAGCACTGCTGTACATGCCTTAGTTACATCACATATAGATTATTGCAATTCTCTTCTCTTTGGTCTTCCTTCTAAATTTCTACATAAACTGCTGCTGGTCCAGAATTCAGCTCCACAAATTATTTCTAGTACCCCACTCATAGAGCACATTTCGCCTGTTCTTCAAGCAGAACCTGATTTTGCCAAGTGCAACGTGTTCCTGGATCAACATCTTCGTTGATCCTGGAACAACATTCCAATTAACCAATCAGATTTGAGGGATAAGTTTACCGTTTATGTCAAGTTTAGGCTTTCAACCAGGGTTAGGTGCTTCTACATCGGTGTTATTCACCTGAAATTTCCCTCTGATTTTTAGGGATAACTTATGGGTAGGGATATGGTTAGGATAACATTTTCGGACAGGAATGTTGTTCCAGGATCAACAAAATATGTTGACCCAGGAACACGTCTCTGCAAAATCAGGACGTGCGTTCTTCAATGCTTGCATTGGCTTCCAGTAAAATATCAAATGAATTTCAAAATTTTGAAACAATCTATCTCCTTCATATCTTCTTCAAATTTATATTACTGCCCGTACCCTCAGATCTTCTTCATCAATCTTTTAGTCTAACCATGCATTCGCCTTAACAGTATGGGGTCTAGGGCTTTTGGTTATGCTGCCCCTCATTTGTGGAATTCCCTTCCCCTGGACGTCGTAACAGCGACAGTTTTAAATCTTGTCTTAAAACGTATTTATTTAAACAGGCTTGTTTATAATTGCACATGTATTGAGCAATATATTATTCTTAAGTGTCTAATGTATATTATAATATGCTTTGTCTATTGTTGTTATACTGATGTTTTTAAAAAGATTTTTGAGGTGACCTTGAGTGTTGTGAAAGGCGCCTTTAAATAAAATGTATTATTATTATTAATTAAACTTATTATTAAACCTTTGTTTCTTTTAATTGCGACTTTATACTTTATATTTTGCAAGACTCTGTTTCCTTATAACATGACAATTGTCAAAATTTAGATTTTATACTTGCAACTGTGATTTTATACCTCTTAGTGTGACTTTATCAAACTTTTTTCACATAACTGCGACTTTATTTCTTATTTTAAACTTTATCTCATAACCTTTTTTTATTTTACCCTGAGGTGGAAATGGGCTTTGATACCAACAGTCACCAAGCATATTGAAAGAACACTTTTCTTTTACTGCTAACCCTACTCCTCTGCTGTGACTTTTCACATAAAAAAAAAAAGAATTTATGAACTCAAGTTTCTTTCACTTTTGCCCGCAGAGATCTCAAAATATGCCTTTCTTCTTAGTGTGCAAGTAATATAATTTTCACTCAACATCTACTGAAGTCACCTTGTTTTGATATTGTCATTATTATTTCTTTGTCTTAGCGTGTATCCCATATTTGTACAGGGTCCGCTTGTTCGCATGCTTTTCGCCACCTGGCTCGATCCAGGGCATCATCAGTGGTGATATTGTCTGCGCGCATGTCCTCCACCAGACGATCGAGCCACCGCTTCTTTGGCCGGCCGCGCGGTCATCATCCAGGTGGTGATAGACTTCTGATGACGTGGCCTTACCAACGGAGTTGGGCTTCACGCATCTTATCAACTATGGGCGCCACGCCCATGCACCTTCGGACATTTTCGCTCATGACGCGGTCGAATCGCGTGAGGCCGAGGGACCAGCGGAGCATCTTCATCTCCATAACGTGGAGGGCCTGCTCAGGTTTGGTGGTGGCTGGCCAACACTCGGAACCATTCAACGCGACAGGGCGTACAACGGTTTTATAAATCTTCCCCTTGAGTGGTATGGGCATTCGGCGGTCGCAGAGGATGCCCGTGACTTGTCGCCATTTGAGCCATGCCGTGTTGACTCGGGCTCGTGCATCAGGGTGAATGAGCGAACCGACATATTTGAATTCGGTGACTTTGTTTAATGGCTTCCCTCTAACTCTGATTGTCCCATCGGTCTGGGGTCCGCACTCCATATACTCAGTCTTTATGATGTTGAGGCGCAATCCGTGCGCGTCCAACTGCTCATTCCAGTCTTGCACTTGACGTTCAAGCCCACGATGGGCTTCATCAGCTTGGAAGATGTCGTCGGCGAATAGAAGAGACCAGGGCTGAGACGCCTGAATATCCCCCATGGCAGTGTCCATGCAAAGGATGAAAAGGAGAGGGGAGAGGGCGGATCCCTGGTGCATGCCGACGGTGGTCGGAAACGGTTTGGACAGGCCTGCGGGGCATCAAACGACGCTAGTGGTGTTGGTGTAGAGGAGCTGGATCCACCGTATGTACTCTTCGGGGGCACTGTGAGAGCGGAGGAAATGCCAGATGAGATCCCGGGGCACACGGTCAAATGGCTTCTCGAGGTTGAGAAAGGCCATGTGTACTTGCTGGTTCTTCTCCCGGTGCCTCTCCAGCAGCAGCCTAACGGCGTGGATTGCATCAGGAGTGCCGCTTCCTCTAACAAATTTGCACTGATTGGGACTGATGGAGATGATCTTTCGGAGACGAGCATCAATTACGCACTCAAATATCTTCATGGCATGGCAGAGCAGGCGAATCGGGTGGTAGGTGTTGCATTCGCGATGGTGGGCGTTCGCGAGTTTGTAGATTCGGTTGGCTCCTTCAGGCATGTCGAGCTGGGCATAAAGGCCGGCGTGGTGCCGGGCCTTCGCGGTAGCCATTGTCATTATTTAGTCTTATGAAAACTTCTCTGTTTGCAGTTTTTGTCCATTTTTGCAACATCCTTAATCATGTAAGTGTATTTCTTATTTTAAACGTTGCCATAATAATGTTTTTAATTTTTTACTCTGAGGTGAAAATACCCTTCAATAACATCAGCCACCAAGACACATATTAAAAGTACACTTTTCACTTACCACCAACACATTAACATTTAAATACCTCTGCTGTGAATCTTCACATCAAAACCAATTTATGAACTCAAGTTATTTTACTTTTGATTGCAGAGATCTCAAAAGATGCCCTTCTTCTTTGAGCGCAAGTAATATAATTTTAACTTGACAGAGAACTTATCTTGACCCTGATTAAGACTTATGAAAGCAACTTCTCTTCTTACAGTTTTTCTTCTTTTTTTTTTTTTTTGCCTAACATCCTTGACAACAATTCTGGAATAAGTTAAGTCTAATTTGTGGCTTTCTCAAAAGTTTGAAAAGCCATTTTAACACAGTTTACAGAAGTTGATCTCACCCATAATCCCTTTGGGTTTTTTTTCTTCACATTGCTTTGTGAATCACCGCCGAGGATACGGACGTCTATTTATTGTGTGAATAAAAAGATTAGAAAAAGAAGCTTTCTTTTCTTTTTTTAATGCGATGTTAATGGGATGCGACACAAAATATGAAACATAAGTAGATGATGCTCTGCAAACCCAGATGGGGCCATTTAGCCTCTTTAAAATATATGAGAAATTAAACATGCTTGTAGGGGAAAGAAATGTGCTTATCTCATTTTACAAAGCACTCCTGTAGAATATCTGCTAGTATCCAGACGAAAGGAAACAGAAGTGAAACAATGTCGAGATTTTGGAGCAATGTGCACTCATTGTTGCCTGAGTTAGATTAAAAATGAGAGGGGGATGAGGGCCGTGGGGGGAGGGGGGCGTGTGCTTTTTTTCCGTGATTCATACCCCGCTGTAAAAGGCAAAACTCTCAATTCCAGTATATCAGAACCAAACACCTTGGCTGATAGACGCTGTGAGGTGGAAAATAACGAAATGAAATTTTCTGTGCTTAAACGGCGAGAAAAGAGGAAAAAATAGAAGAGGGGATATTCTCCAATCACTGCACCGCCATCCCTCTTTGTCCTGAGAGGCCTGTTTGCCATTCTGCACGATTAACAATATTATCTGTACCTGCCCGCGTCTGCCGGCAGGCTGCATGCCATTGTGTTCTCGTCAGGGGTGAGCGACTCGGGCCTGGCGTGACACTGACGCTGGCCCGTCAGGTGCCACAGGGTTGGCTTCTCCCAGGTGGGACCGAGCTGGCATTTTAACCGACTCCTCGCAGGGAGGGGGTGTAGAGACCCCCGGCAGGACAGACTACAGGGGCAGCAACTCCTTCACCACCTGCCCAAAAAAAGGTGTATGTGTTTGGGCAGTGGTCCCAAAGGGTGTAGCATTTGTACAGTGTGTACAGAGCTCCATCTGGCTCTTCTGTCTGGAACAGAAAAGTGTGCAATGAGCCACTCCTTTTGTGTTTGATAAGCATTCGGATTCATTTATAGGTATTTCTGTTGAACATAGTTTCAGCCTTGGATGCCTGACAGTCCGTTCACTGATGGTCAGATGCATATCACACACAAACACATCGCAAGTTCCAAGCTTGGCTGCCAGCTATGCATTTTCCGCCAGTCAGGTAGATTTATATCAATGTGCCAGGAAAAAAACTAAAAGTACTGAGCTGATGTAATCAGCGCTTCTGATGAGGAACATCTGCTTCAAATTTCAACGTCAAATTTCTTAACATTTAACATTTTAAGTGTATAGTAGCCAGAATATGTGACATGCTCCATCAGATTGTCGCTTTGAGTGATTTTGTGTTTTATGCAATGATATCTTTATTCTGTATTGCTTAGATATCAATATTGGCTCTCATAAACCATTGTTCACAAAGATCGTTCTAAAGATTCTCAGATAATCATTCAAAATGATGTGACAGAAATAGGAGATTTAAGATATCACTTACAGGTTAAGTAATGTACTACCATTCAAAAGTTTGAAATTGGTAAGACTTTTTAAGGTTTTGAAAGTCTCTTATTCTCATAAACTGCATTTAATTGATAAAAAAAATGTTAATATTGTGAAATATTACTATTTTAAAATGTAATTTATTTCTTCAATGGCAAAGCTGAATTTTCAGTATCATTACTCCAGTCTTCTGTGTCACATGATCCTTCAGAAATCATTCTAATATGCTGATTTAATGCTTAAGAAACATTTCTTATATATATATATAAAACAATTTAATATAAAAAAAGAATTGTGTGTGGCCTATGATACTTTTTTCAGGATTCTGCAGCTCCAATGCAACACTGCGAGATAAAATGTGCTGTTAAAACAAATCTCAAGCTCTCTCTTTTAAAACTTGGGCAACACGGATCCCTCTAAAAGTACTTTGATCAATTTAAAAAACAATACTCTTTCTCTGTTTCTACCTTTCCACTCTCTTTCTTTGCCCACTCTTCTATTCACACAGAATAATTGACTCAGCTGCAGTCTTTGTGATATAATAACCAGTTCACCTCACTGAATAACATTTCAGAAGCTCAGCCCCAGCATAAAGCTAATTGTTCCTGAAAGAAAAAGAGAGAGCCGTGTGTGTGCGTGTGTGTGTGTGTAAGCAGTGATAAGAGTAGACGCGACACACTCTCACTGCAGGCCTGTGTGTGTGCTGAAAATGACATTTATCTTCACAGTGAGGCCTGGCCCTCCCTGTATGCCCATATAAAAGGAATAGACTCCAAGCCACACTGTGTTTTTTCTTTTTATTATTACTTTTCAATAACTACAAGGTTTCTTTTTCTCTCCCTGCAGGCCCAGTCTGGGATCCTGCTGAGCTCAGATAGGCAGTGTAATATTCACAAAACCTCCATTTTCTTTCTTCCCCATGAGCACTAGGGTTATTTCACCAGACAACTTTTCATTGTCTTTCTGAACTGGATTTAATTTTTTCAAAGCATGCTTGATGGATATACAGTTAAAAGGCCTTTATAAGCCCTTGATCATTAAACCATTCTGGAACATATATGTTGTGCCTACATGGTCTTCAATAACCCATATTTTTAAACTACATTTATTTTTCATGGGTTTAAATGGTCTTAAAACAGTTGAGTTACTGACTATAAATGAAAGAGTAGATGCATGATAAAGGACGTTTTACAGCAACCATATTTAGGACATATTATTATATTATATTATATTATATTATATTATATTATATTATATTATATTATATTATATTATATTATATTATATTATATTATATTATAAAAAATGTATGCATTGGGAAATGTCCTTCCCTATTTTCAATTAATGACAAAGACAGGAAGTGTATTGTGCTTTTGGAACTTTATACAGCAAAATGAAGGTCAAAGAATATACATTCAATCTGTAACTGATGCTATCTATTCAAAAATGAATCTTATTTATTGTTATTGTCAATTACTGCTTAATATGGGAACACTGATCATTTTTTTCAGAATTCTTTGATGAATAGGATGTCTAAAAATAGCATAATTTATTTGAAACAGAACTTTTTATATATATTTATATATATAAACACATAAATGTTTTACTGTCTTTTTTTAAATGAGTTTAACGCATCCTTGCTTAATAAAAGTACTGTATATATTTCTTTCTTTTTTACTTTCTGACCCCAAACTTTTGAACAGTAGGTATTTTAGACTGATTTCCATTCTCAGACAGTGATTGGAAATGTGCTTTTGGCTTACAAATATGTAGCCTCATAAACCTGCTTAATGAGAAGCATTTTATGGCACGTTTAACAGTACCCAAAGATGAGTACAGACTCAATTTTAGTCAACTTTAACAATTAAAACTTAATTATGGCCCATGCCAATTGGCTTCTGCAATTATTTTTTTTATTGGCACGCCCCCAACTCAAATAAAATCGTATAATTTGATAATTACGACATTGTGATGGCGTTCATATTTGCTCATCTCGTAAATACTGTCCTTCCAATATTATTGTGTCACAAGTTACATGAGTCCTTTATTGGGCATACGTCCAAAAATAAATAAATAAATTACATTCACAGCTTTATCACAGAATAAGTTACCTAAGAATATTTAACAAGATGTAGACTTCAATAACTCTGAGTGATTCTTTTTAACCTGTCTTTTAATCTGACAAATAAGAGGATAATTAATGTAAAGTCTCTACTTTTGTTTTCCCAGTATAATACCATCCACATGGACAAGAACAAATGGTTAGTGTTGCACTTTATTAATGTTGCCTGAATTAAAGTATTTGTTTGAACATTTGATAATACTACAGTTGGCTCATCCAGTTTTTTTCTTCTTCTTCTTTTGATGGGAAATATCTCTGGACTACTTCATTTCAGATATTGGAAGCTCTATTCAAGCCTATGGGGGATTTGGGAAGATGTCCCTGGAGGTGTCATGCTTCAGTTGATTTCCTAATTTTTTTTATTTTTTTATTTTATTTTATTGCTTATCTACTGTATCACACAACAAAACATGTCCAGTTGGAAGGGGCCGTAAGTGTTTTCTTCTTCGGCAGTAGGTCTCTTTTGGCTCAACGATATGCATTTCTTACTGTTCTTAGTTATTAGAGAAAAATCCTTCGCTCCATTTCTTTTGCCCTCTTGTCTTTGTATCTCGCATCCGTTTCAGTCTTCGGATTTTACCTTGTGGGATGTTCCCAGTTTCAGAATGGATGAAAAAAAAAATCCTCTGGGAAAGTTTTTTTTTTTTCTTATCCCACATTTTGAAGTTTAAGATGTTATAGTTAGCTGTAAAGTAGGCTATCATTGCCTGGAGGAAGATCTGATATTGGAAAAAGATGTAATGTACTAAATTAACTCTAACTAAAGGGGGCAAGATTTCTGGTCTCAAGTCTAAAAACTGTGCAAATACGTCCGTCATTTTGTGATGATGATTATTATTATTATTATTATATTCTACAGATAATTCCCATTCATAGACGCTAAATGTGTACATTTAATTGTTATTAAAAATGACAAATTATTTTAAAGTCAAAAACGCAGCCCTAGTTAGTAGGTGTGGTTTCTGCAGCATATAAGTAATGAATCCATTTTATATGACCAGGTACACCCCATGATATAAAAACATTTGCCATATTCCAGAATCTTATTACTCCCATTATCGTCCTTACATAGCCTCTTCACACATGCATCTACAGGAGAATATTATGCAGTCGCCTTGCAGTCTGTGCTGAGATTACAGGTTTATTACATTTGCAAGAACATCAGTCTCTGTCTGTCTTTGAATATTTGAGGTGTGAGTTGAGCACCTGTGTGTGTGTGTGTGTGTGTGTGTGTGTGTGTGTGTGTGTGTGTGTGTGTGTGTGTGTGTGTGTGTGTGTGTGTGTGTGTGTGTGTGTGTGTGTGTGTGTGTGTGTGTGTGTGTGTGTGTGTGCGTGTGGTGTGTGTGTGTGTGTGTGTGTGTGTGTGTGTGTGTGTGTGTGTAGACAGCTGTGAGTGGGGGAGGGGGTGCTGACACTCCTGAGCTCGCTCACAGCAGAGTGGGAGGTGTGAACAGGAAGTACC
Organism: Rutilus rutilus; assembly: GCF_951802725.1. Classification (NCBI taxonomy): domain Eukaryota; kingdom Metazoa; phylum Chordata; class Actinopteri; order Cypriniformes; family Leuciscidae; genus Rutilus; species Rutilus rutilus. The sequence goes on along the minus strand of NC_140226.1, from coordinate 25,968,952 downwards.
GCCCAACCTGCTCTCCGCCCAGCAGTCCAACCCCCTCACGTCCCAAACTGGATACCATTGGGGAGAGAGTTTCACCGGCGGCAAGGTACCAGTTTTGTCTAAACTTCAGGTTCAAGTGAGGACTGCTTATAGGATAAGCTTCAAAGATAATATAATTGGCAAAACCTCCCTTGTTGACATTTTTAATTTTTAATATCTTTGGCGGAGATGGCATTTGTTAGACTTTAAACCTCACAACTGCAACTTTATTTTAAGCAATTGTGACTTTATATCTCACAATGTAACTATTTAATAATTGCGACGGTGTTTCTCATAAATGTGACTTCTCATAACTTTATATCTTACAATTGCATCTTAGAACTTTACATCTTACAATTACAACTTTGCATCTCACAATATGATTGTATTCAATAGTTGAATCCTATTTCTCAATGACATCTCAATGTGATGTTCTAATGCACAATTGCAATTTTAATTCTCGTAACTGCGACTTTACAATTTCGACTTCAGTTCAATAATTGTGACTTTGTATCCAACAATTTTGACTTTATAACACACAATTAGGTATTTATAACTCAATGTTACTATATATAAGGGTGAAGTATGTACAGTTTTTTATGTTCAAATACATTGTTTATTGTTCATTGACTACTATTAGTATGCCACTCATGCGTCTATCTCCCCCAAAAGCGTAAACATTGAACCTCCCAGGCACCGTCAGAACATTAGCCGCGTTTCCACTGTCGGGCCAGGGCCGGGCCAAGGCTTTAAACGGGCCGTGCCGGGCTAATAGCCTCGGGCCAATAGCACCGGGCCTGCGTTTCCACTGTCGGGCCAGAAGCTCCACAGCGCTTCACTAAAACACGCCCGTAACACGCCTCTCTGGAACAACGTCACACTAACCCATCATCTCACCAACAAATGGAAGTTTTATCAGAAAACTATTCAGAAATCACTGGAAACAGTGTTGAAAACAAACACGATAAAAGCGGCCGTTTGCTAGAATTTTTTTTGTTTGTTTACTTGAATTTAAAACCCAAGCATCTATGTTTTACCACAGATTTACAATAAAAAGTGATACATTGATCATAATGAATTAATTGATGTCAAAATTGCACATTAGTCACTCAGAAATAAATTACCGTTAGGTCTATTTCACAAAAGAAAGAGGACACACTTACTTTTTCAGTCGCGTCTGTTTCTTTATCATATTTACATCACATTTAGAAAAAAATGATGCCACGACCTGAGGAGCTTTAGCAATCTCTCCACTCCCATACAGATATTTTCAGTCAGAGAAACAGAGGAAGCTCCCGAAAAAAAAGTTACTTTATTTTATGATAGTCCGGTTTAAAGAGACGAGACGTAGGCTATAAAATAAAAACATGACTGATAGCCTTTAAGATTGGTCTGATTTCTTCAAGCGTTCGCTATGTTTTTTTTTTGTACTATGCGTATCTTCAAGCGTTTACTATGTTTACTATGGTAAGGGTTAGCGCGCATCGGTCGCATCGGTGCGCAACGGTTGCATCACAAACAGAAGGCATTCAAACATGAACGCGAGTTAAATTATTTTATTTTTAAGTCTTTAATGCTGACAGAATCATCCGGCGCTGCCGTCTCCCAACTGTAAACTCCTCCTCTGTTGGTAACCACTCCTCAAGCCCGAGCTGGCCCGCTTTGGCCCAAGGTATTCGATGGGCCAGAAATCCTGGCCGTTGGCCCCGAGTAAGCCCCGATCCAGCCCCGGAAGTGACAGTGGAAACGCGACTGGCCCTGGCACGCACTAGCACGGCCCGGCCCTGGCCCGACAGTGGAAACGCGGCTATTGACAGCGGTCCGATCACATCCGCCAATCACTTTCCAAGCTATAGCAATAGTTTGGGGCGTGGCTTCTGTAGCAGGTTAAACCAGAGGGTGTTTAGCTGGTGTGGGACCAACATTTGCTGCATTTAAACCTTTAAGGATTAAACCGGTCATTAACACGTCAAAACGAATGGGGCATTGAGATGTTACAAAGACTAATGTACCAGTTTATAATGTTCGCTTAGCCTCAAACAGTTGAGGCACGTCATTTAAAAAAAATGCACCCGGTGCAGATACCGTTAGATGGGTTTAATATAAGCGAGATGGTCGTGATCAGTGTTAGCCTACTCAGTTGCTTACTCATGACACACAGAAACATAGCTAAAAGTATTCCTAATATGTTGTACTTTTATTGAAAGTAGCCTACTTTTACCAGTTTAAACATGGGGGGAGGAGCGACGCGCGAAATGAGCATTTGCAAGGTTGTTTGAAAATACACTTTTTGTAATTCCGCTGGCTGCCTCTAGTGTCGCAGAAACTACATACTGCACCTTTAATAACTGCGACAGTGTTTCTCATAACTGACTTTATATCTCACAATTACGACTATTTCTCGGAAAATGCGATTTGAAATATCACAATTGCAGCACTATTTAACAATTGCGGTTCTTTTTCCAGTTAAATCCACTTAATGTCATTCCAAAGAACACTGTGGTGATATTGGATATTTTATTTATTGGATGGGCCTAGTATGACTGCTATGTGTAAAATAGCATCACATTTTTTCATAGCATTGTATAATATCTAACTTTTATGAGCAGGTTTATGGGGTTCTTGGCCTTTACCGATGTGGCATTTTTTGACCATGGAGGTCTGGTGACAGTTCAGAGCAGCGATCTTCCCCTCTGTTTTCCTCTCTTCTTTCTCCTTATCTTTCCACACGCCAGAGCTTTCAGGGGCTGCTGGATCTACATGGCAGATGGGTGCCTTGCTTTTACATCTCACTTGAGGGATGGAAAAAACAGCGCAATCTGCGACCCACAATGCAGCATCAGCGGAGCCACGCAAACGAAACAGGGAATCGATGCAAGGGCACAGCCCAGATTCTTAACAATCCCTTTGAATCCCCATTTCCCCTTGCCCGGCCCTTCAAAGTGTGCCCAATGTTTTATTTATCCGATGGAGGGAGGAAATAAAGAGCCCGGCACAACAGAGTACCCCTTCTGTTTCCTGAAAAAGTCGGCCGTTATCGAGAACGAGGGGAGGGACAGTGGGGATTCGCACATGTCTTTGAGAAAGAACTACAAATCCCAACAGGCTCAGTGGTGGAAACGGACCAGCTGTCCACAGTTTTGCAGATCAGATCCCGTTGTCTTGATTATGAAATCACAAAATAATGAGGAGTAAAGTGCAGGCATGAGTGTTTTCTCCTTTGTTCTTGCTTTTGACAGAAGTTATTTTTCTCCCGTTGCCTCCAAGCTGTGGTCTGCGGTTGCCAATGTTTGGTGCAGGACTGCATTTGTTCCCGCAGACAGAAGAGAAGACTCGTGGCCTGCCCTGTTTAAAGCTGTCATCCAACTCCCGCCTTGTGTTTTATTCAATTTTGACTGCGGCCCATACGCCTCCCATACCAACTGTCATCATCAAAATTGCAAAAGTCCAAAGCAATTAGACTTTTAGGAGACTCTCGGTTAACTTCTGTTGTGTTCTCGCATAATATGAGATAGATAGATGGGTTACTTTATGAAAACAAAGACAAAACTTCTTAAAAAAAAAAAAAGGAATTTGAGTATTGTTCTTGCAAAGATTCATAGTTGACACTTCCAATTCTGTCTAGTCTTAATATGGTATGTTAGTCATACTTTGCAAAACTGAACTGGTACAATTTCAGTCTGGCTAAAGCTAATTATTGCTTCAGTCTGACAGAAGTCGAACTTTTACAGTCGGTTTAAACACACTTACTGATGCTCTCACAAGCAGCAACCATGACTTCCAAAAAGCATTCCGAGTTGACTTCCATAATGACTGGCTAATTTTCTAGTTTCTAGACAAATTTTAACTTTTTACGACACAGCAAATGAGCAAATCACAGCAGGCACCGAAAGCAGGCAGCATTGTCAAAAAAGATTTAGATATGAACAAAAAAGCTGACAGTGTTAATATGGAACCAAAAAGAGGAGCGCAACCTGGCATTCACTCAAATTTTGCACCTGCACCTTAACAAATGGAGCTCTCCTGTGTGCCTCTCTGGCTTTCTCTGACTCCATCTCTCATTTCTATTCAGCAAAAACTCTCATTCTGCCCTACACCCAGGCTCTGGGCGACATTTTTGGGGTGTTTCTTCTGCTCGGTGTACTGAGTGTGCGTTAATTTGGGCCCATCCCTGAGGAAGCGCAACAATGAAGTGGACCTGTTTGGGAACGTGGTGCCAAGATTGGGGGATGACACAGCGAGGAGTTAGAGACACCTGGTCTGCCTGAAGGGCAAGCGGAAAACTTCTTCCCCTTTCCCTCGCTCTGAGAAAACAGCTGCTGATCAGCATCTCGCAGCCATCTTACCATACTGGCTCAACCTAGGCCATCAATCAGCCAACACCTCCTGGGTGAAAGAGAGAGAGAGAGAGAGAGAGTGAGAAATGAGCAATACCTCATTTACTTTGGCATAGGTGTTCAGTATTCTTTCACACAAGTCTCACATCAGTTTTGATGGTCTGAGTTTGTTGACAGCTATTCAAGAACTCTTGAAATCGTTTGATAAGTACAGTTCCATCCTGTGTTGACGCAGGATCAGTTATATATATATATATATATATATATATATATATATATATACAGCATATAAAGTGCTGGTCAGATGAAAAAAAAAAAAAACGAGCTTTTTTGCAGCTAACACTTAATATGGGTTTGGTTCATACAGGGATAAAAAGTACCCCACGTGTAAAATGAAATACTCTGCTGTATCTTTAATGCTGTGGGCCTAATTTTGTGCCAGAGGTCCTGAACATCTTGTTCAGATGGCGTCATGGATTCGATCAAATACCAACAGATAAAAAATCAAAACCGCCTGTGCTAGAAATCTTATAATGGGCCATTTTTGGATCTTCCAACAAGATAGTGATCCAAAAACAACATCAAAATCAAAACAAAAATGGGTGACTGAGCACAAAACCAAGCATCTGCAATGGCCATCCCAGTCCCCAGACCTGAACCCTACAGAAAATGAGTGGGCTGAACTGAAGAGAAGAAGCGCCAACATGGATCTGGGAATCTAAAGGATCTGGAGAGATTCTGTATGGAGGAATGGTCTCTGGATGGTCTCTCAAACTCATCAGGCATTGTTGGAGAAGACTCAGAGCTGTTATCTTGGAAAAAGGAGGTTGCAAAAAGTATTTAATAAAAGGGGGCAAATAATTGTTCCCAATGTGTTTTGGAGAAAAACATTTATTTCATAATGTGAAGTAGGCTACCACTTTGAATTATTTTACTTCAATAAAAATTTAGATTTTTGCATTTTGTTTAATAAAATATCAAAAGGATAAACAATGCAGATTTATTTTTTATAGCCATATTTGATCATATTTACCAAGGGGGCAAATAATATATAAAATATATACCTTTACATTTTTATAGTTTTAGTTTCAGTTTTAATAATTTTGTTATACTTTTGACATTTTTATTCATTTTCTTTTTATATTACTATTTGGGTTTAATTACGTTTTTATTTGTTTTTAATTTTAGCACTTTAACTTAAACTTATTCCGGTTAAACATTTCAAGTTTAGGTTTTTCATTTAATATTAATATTTTATTTTATTTCAGCTTTATTTAAATTAAGAAAAATGAGGGACTTGGGTTTCAGTTTAGTTTTAGTTAATTATATTAATAATAAATAAGTAATAAATAATAATAATAAAAAAAAGATTTGTTATCAACTTGATTAATAAGCACAAAAACACAGCAAACTAAAATATTGGGTGAAACATCTTAGGGTTACGCATGTAACCCTCGGTCCCTGTGAAAGGAACGAGACACTGTGTCGTGTTGCCAAATTCCAGGCATACCTGCGTGTCTTCCTACAAATCAAAGTTGATGACGTCTAATGCAGGCACACTTTCATAGTCACTGCCTCGGCCAATAGAATTGCCTTGTTTTTACACGTGCTTCAGACACCGGCGCACACTAAAATATTTCCCATAGCATCAGCAACTGGTTGAGTTCCCTCGAAAGGGAACAGTTAATTGTTAATTACATTAACAATAACTAACTTTTTTTTTTTTTTTTTTAAACACTCAATGCTTAAAAGTGTGATGAACAACAAAACTCCTCTGTCCTACTAACACAGCAACTCAAACATACACAGCAGACACAGTGCGAAACCACTTTCTGTACACTTATTGACACTTGTGCGAATATCTCAATTCACATTCTATCCATACTGCAAAGTATCTTAAATCACATTATGTCAAAAATATTATGCCAAAAGTCCCAGGATGGTGGATTATTTCTGGTGGATTTTCAAAGTAAGCATGCTATTGGGCTATTTTCAGGCTAAATGAGCTAATGCATGGCACACAACCCCAAATGCGAGGCCAAAGTTGGCACAGGAGTTCAAATCATGAAATTTTAGGTAATGAAATTAGCACGGAAAGACTTAAAGGGGTGGTAAAACACCTTTTTTCGAAGGCTTGATTGTGTTTGTGGGGTGCACTGTAACATGTGTTCATGCTTCGTTTTTAAAAATTCTCATTATATTTCACATATTTAACCATTATTCTACACTGCTCTGTCCCTCCTTGTAAAAATGGTCGGATAATTTCCGGGTTCCACTCTACTACCACAACAACTCTTCTCCAAAGCAACATAAAATGGCCTCGCCCCCTTTATTGTGTTTCCAGAGGAGAGTTTTATGTAAATGTTGGGGTTAGTGATGTCACTAACCCTGGAGGAATGTCTTGTAGTCCCTACTGGCCGTTTGCTGTAGTCCTTAGAAATTGATTTCTTTAAAAGCAAATATCTCCCTTTGTATTGAACTTTGAGCGTTGTAACTTTGCAGATGTTGTTTATGCTCAAACAGCAACATTACACACTAGCTAAAGTTAAAAAAGTGAAATCACATTCAACCACCCCTTTAACATGCAAATGCAAACAGTACGTGATAAAAGTGGTTGATACTTTCAGTGTGTGGTAGGTATGTGAATTGCAATCACAGTCCGACTCCTCAACTTCTTTTCATCTGTATGTGCTTTAGAACTTTCAGTCCTCGATGCAAGTGTGCTAAAAGAGGGAATCCTCTAAACGTCTGTCCGTCTTTCTTCTCCTCTGACGTGTTGAATAATGGAAAGTTGCAGGAGGAGCGCTTCTAGGCAGAGCCGGTGACATACGGACCCAGACACGTACTCCGGCACACAACTTGGTCAGCACAGATGAGTTGTGGGAAAACAAGCAGCTGCGGGAGGAAGAATGGACCATAAGGCTCGACCGCTTGCCAAATTTCATCATCTATTATGGATTGCCTGAGAAGCATTCTCCACTGCGACCGGGGGCATGTCTGAATCACATGCAATCGCAAATCCGCACCGAGCACAGAGATATTGGTGATGTGCTCTGAGCCTGCCTAGGTTTATGGAATTTAACATGTTACTACAGAATTAAAAGATTTAGATGGTTGAAATGTCTTGTATTGAAATACCCCTGCAATTTCAAATCAGATATAACACAGATTTACTGACTTACTGAGAGATTTATTGCCTGTTTGCTCAGAATGATAAGTAGAGGATAAATCTGATCAATTTATTAAACCATAATAAAAAGCATCAGAGCAAATCCAAATTGATCTGAGCTCTTCGAAAAGATACAATGCTACACGATTTGGCGCTGTCCTTTTTTGTTGTATAATCCTGAAAGAAATATGTTTGTCTTTGTCTTTTCCCCCCTAATAAAAACAAATAGGCTAATGCATCCGTACCATGGTACAATGATAATATCAGACAGTTATCAGTCATGGTACTTTCATATACATGACTAATATATAATACTGATATATATATAGTTGTTGCACCATTTGACTTTGATTTGGCAAATGTTATTTATATTATTATATTAAACGGTTTTGTTCTCAAGAAATAATAGAACATTATGCCAAACTATTTAATAAGGTTTCCTTTTCAAGATTTTCAATCTTTTAATGAGCTTTTTTCATTCATTCAGGAAAGTTATATCATGACACTTTACTCCCCCCAAGAAATCAAGTCAATAAATGTAAGAATTTACAATATACCATGGTGCCAAATGAACACAATCATATTCATGTGGAACCCTAATTAACTTCAAAGAATCAGTTCAAAGAATGATGATATAACCATAGTACACGTTCAAAAAAATACCATACCACTTTTTTTTTTGTTAGTGCCATTCCAAAGAATCATTACATGAAAAGTCTATATCTCTAAAATAAAATGCCACTCCATCAAGGCAGATATATCCCTACCGTTCATTATCTACAGCACGCGAGCTCTCTCATAAGAAGCTGAACTAAAGCAGTGTCGAGAGTTTCTATATCTTTTCTGAGGGACCACTTTGGCAGGCACCATCTCCGCACAGCAGTCAATTGCCTTGTAAATTACGGGGCTGGGGTAATAAAAACTGATTTGTATATCATCAGGAGTGGAGAGTGTGTCTGTCTTGTAAATTTAATTAAACAGCAGGTGCAAAATCAGGTCATATGGCTTTGATGTGCCCCATGTGAGAATGACAACCAGACAAAGATTCTAATATGGGCAGCATTTACATATTTTTGCATGGGCGCTTCTACATTGGAACAGCCATCACCTTGTAGTGCATCGAATCCCCCCACCCAAAAAAAATCAAACAGGATTCAAATGAACCGTCACCTCCAATTTTAATAGATCTGCACCGACGTTTAAGCTCTTCTCAACAGCTTTAATGTTGCATAAATGCCCCTATTATAGTCAGCTCACCCGTACTGAGACGCTTTAGCTGATACAAGGCAAATGATCAGCTCATCGAATACACAAAATATGTAAATAAACTCGAAAATATTTAGGTACCTGCTATCTGCGCACATAGGCTTCCTCTCAGGCTTGCAAAGCAGTGAAGCTAGAAATCATCCTCTTATTGGACGGTGTGACCTGCGACTTCAGTCCCGCCTCTGTCCCCACAGGACTCCGTTGATTTGATTTGACTTGCAAGAGGTGTCAGAGTCTGACCTGATGGCAACACCCATCTTGTGCTTTTACTTTCTACTTTCTTTTCTTTTTTTCTAGAGGAGGTGCTGGATAATTACCACCTAGGATGTTGCCATCTGTGCCGCCTTTTCACGGTCTGTTAACTTGCCTCTCAAAAACTTTTCTGGTGGCAAGGGCCACACATGTAAGAGAGTGCGCATTCAAGCATCATTAAATCCTATGCTAAAGAGGATAGACTCTACTTATAGATCAGAGCAGTATGTCACGCCGCCACAAAATAGGCCGTTGGAAAATCATATCCCAAAAATGTAATGAATTCAATGTGTTTTTGAACATCGAGGTCATGTTAGCGCGATCCGGTCCAGATCGTGCTGGCATGCGCTGTCTTTCCAAAGTCAGTCTGACCTTATCCACCTTATGTCCAGTTAGCCACAAATGTGTGGAATAAATGTTGATATCCGAGAGCCGTAACTTTATTGTTCTGTCTTCTAGACCGGCGGAGATCAAGTCTGACCCGACCGCCAACAAAAGCAGCGTTTTGTTGTGGTGGAAATCTGTTATTAACAAGCTGTCGGGTATTTGTACTGACAGATTCTTTGTGAAAGCCTCACTTAGGAAACCACGGTGTCAAGCTGAGCAAGTTTTTAATGAGAAATGCCAAGCAAAACACGGCACGCTGCTGCAGGAGCGAGGATGGGTACAGGTGCATGGCTGGAAGCGGTAGATGGCTCAATAGCCAAGAGAGAACATATCTGTGTTCAGGATCTCCTCTGATTATTGCCACACATCATCAGAGAAATGAAGCAACATCAACACAGGTGCGTGGCAGAGGGTTATGGGAGCCGGTTTGACACGTTTTGTGAAAGCTCGTGCTGTTTTATTGCTCGGGATGCTTGCTGCGCCACGCAAAAAAATCCAGCAGCGGTACATTATTTGATATGAAGCAGTTCATCAAAGAAAATATTACACCAGAGAAATAATGATTGTTTTTCTGCTTTGAAGGAAGTATTTAGTTTTCTTTTAGATCACGTGATGTAGTTGATAAAAGCAAACAATCACAATTAACCCTTCGCTAAGCTCCACCCCCTCTGGTTACTCTTACAATTGCAGACTTGCGAGTTTATAAAACATCCCATTGGAATGAACTGGAAATTAAAATCGATTGTATATTATTATTTCATGGGCTGGAGTGATTTATGGCATTGCAAAGCATTTTTATCTGCTGCTGCTTTTCTTAAAGTGAAAGTTGCAATGAAATGAAAGTAGCGGCAGATCGTTTATTCTGTATTGTGACTTACATCCGAAGTGAAATGGATTACAAAACATCTTAGGATGTCCTGTTACTTTATCCTAGTCTACAGTAAAAGACCTGGGTGTTATACTCGATTGCAACCTGTCTTTCGAAAATCATATTTCGTATGTTACAAAAACAGCCTTTTTCCACCTTAGAAACATTGCTAAGCTACGTAATATGCTATCAGTTTCTGATGCAGAAAAGTTAGTTCATGCATTCATGACCTCGAGACTAGATTACTGTAATGCTTTATTAGCTGGTTGTCCTGCATTCTCAATAAACAAGCTACAGTTAGTCCAAAATGCAGCTGCTAGAGTTCTTACTAGATCAAGAAAATATGATCATATAACACCGATTTTATCATCACTGCATTGGTTACCTATAAAGTTCCGTATTAATTACAAGGTATTGCTACTGACTTATAAAGCCCTAAACGGCCTAGCTCCAGTCTATTTAACGGATCTTCTATCGCCTTCTATTGCTACAATCTGTATTGTGAAAAGCGCTATACAAATATACTTGACTTGACTTGACAAAAATAAAATAAAATGCAGGGCAGGGACTTGGTTTTATGCATCTGTTGTTGATTGAATGTTGAGATGTGGGCGTGGCACTCAAAAGTAGAGGCAGATGAATGCAAATTAAGGCGGGGTTTAAGCAGACTAAATGATTGGAGAAGTTGTCACCAGAAAGAAGTTTATTGTTTCACTGGAAGATCCAGTTATGACATTTTGATAAAGATTCAAATTTTTTTTAAATAAAAATGAACCATGAATCATTCATTTTTTTCATGACGACTTAGTAATTGTACGCAATATTTATAATTATTACGCAATAATACGATGAAAAACTGTGGATACTTCAAAACAGAATCAAGTCAGTCACCTGGCAAGAGAAAAGAATTGTGAACAGTGAACAGAACTGTTCCAACCATTCCTATGACACATTCACTATGGTACTGCAAACTCTTTAGTTACTAACTCACTACAATGACCTGAATCAACACATACAATTCAATTATGTTAAATATGTCCCATTAATTGACCTTGGAGCAATTTTAAAGTTCTTGCATGTTCATTTAGGAATGACGAGTGACACATATAACAAACACAAACTTCTCAAGACTTGTTTAAAGAGAAAAGAGAAAATCACTTATATTCTCTCTGGTTACATTTTCTAAGCAATTTTGCAATATTTTTTAGATAATTCCATAAAACTGTGTACAAAACTATCAAAAAGAGCAAACCCTGCTAAATAACCTGATTACATCAGCTTGAACTGTTTTACTGGTCTTTGCTGGTTTAAGCTGGTCTTTCAGCATGGTTAAGCAAGATGTTTAGCTGGAAAATTACCCAAACCCCTTTAAAACCAATTGCCAATCAGCTAAGAGCTTGAAAATGGCGAAACGGCAATAGTTGTTAACTCTTATGATTGGTCTGTAACGTTTGAATGTGTGGCTTTGTGAAGGCTCAGTTCACAAGTGTGAAGGCTCGAAAATAAAGATGAGCTCACATTGATTACTTTTTGTCCTTTAAAAAAGATCCAGCTCTAGCATATGCAATAAATTCCTCACCTACGCTCCAGTCCCAGGGTGTGTCCACTGATTTATATGGATACGCCTAAACAGTTCTAACCCAAAACACCTACGAGTCCAATAGAAATGTCATGAGCGCAGCTGAAAAATCTCATAAACTCAGGTGAAACACTCCAGGCATCAGCCGTGCAGAGCACCAGAGTCCTGGATGCAGACCTTTACTATTGACAAACATGACAGTTCCTCTTCATAATGAATATTTTCTTGCTGCAGCTGTTGTAGATAACATACAAGAGGGCTTGATGTGTTGGCAGATTTGTACAAACAAGTGAGTGAAAGCTACATTTGGAATGCCAGACTATAAGCAACATGAGGACAACGACTCAAACCTGGATTGTGGTTTAGCAGCGTTGAATCGGGCCAACAGCATTAGTGCTGGCAGCACGTTTGCTTGCGTAAGCTGAAGGCTGGAGGGGCAGGTCAGGGGAATGTGTTGTGTCATCTGTAGGCCTGAACGCGTCTACACTGCACTACAGACCTCAATCCATCATCGACCTCATCATCTTCCTAATTAACTTTACTCCCCTGTGGAGAGAACCCAGCAGCAACATGCCCTCATCCAATCAATCCCGTCATAGACAAACCCACAGCAATCTATGCACAGGTATGAATGAACAAATCAAAGGCTTACTGAACTTATTATGTTTAACACATTCCCAAAAGTGGTTTTGTGAAGCAGCCAACATGGTTCTACAAAGGTTCTTGCTTTAAAAGATGATCAGAATTGACTTTGTGGTGTTTATGTTACTGTGTCGTTCAATGAGTAATTCTAGCGAATGTATTAAATTATTGTAACTATTTTGTGGTGACAAAAAACTGAGGGATTATTTTATTTATTTCACTTTCCATACAAGAAAATATTTACAAATATTTAAACATGGTAACAAAATCTTCCAAACGTTTCATGAGTCTCAGGATTATTCAGCCCCTTCATGGCAAGCATCTTTAAAACTTAATAGAACACCCTTTTACTGTTGCAAATGAGACGTATAACCAGACACCAGCTTCTGGCACCGTTTCTGAGGAATCTTTGCCCATTCCTCATGTGCAATGGCCTCCAGTTCAGTAATATTCTTGGGCTTGCGTGCTGCAACCGCCACCTTCAAATCCCACCAGAGATTTTCTGTGGGGTTCAAGTCAGGTGACTGTGATGGCCACTGCAGAATCTTCCAGAACTTCATCTGCAACCAAACCTTGGTTGAATTTGAGGTATATTGGGATCATTGTTCTGTAGGAAGGTCCAATGATGCCCAAGTTTCAGCTTCCTCACTGACGGCATGACGTTTTCTCCTAGGATTTCCTGATACTTCAATGAATCCATCTTGCCTTCCACATGCTGCAGGTTTCCAGTGCCACACGATGCAAAGCAGCCCGAAAGCATCACCGAGCACCACCATGCTTAACTGTAGGCAGAGTGTTTTTTTTCAGAATATGCTACATTCTTCTTCCTCCAGACATACCACTGATCCATAAGGCCCAAAAGCTCCACAGAACGGAATCCCAAAACTTCTGTGGCTTATTTATATGATTTTGAGCACTTTTGGGTCAGTAGTGGTGTACGTCTTGGAGTTCTGGCATGGAAACCACGTGCGTTTAGTACTCGCCTTACTCTGCAAGCTGAAACCTCAGTGCTTGTTGCCACCAAGTCTTGCTGCAGGTCTTTTGCAGTCACTCTAGGGTTTTTCTGAACCTGCCTTCTCAGTAATCTGGTTGCAGCCGTTGATAGCTTCTTTATTCTGCCCCTTCCAGGTAATGTTTCCACTGTTCTTTTAACTTTGATCTTGCAAACTATGCTTCCAACGGTGTCTCTAGGAAGATTTAGTGCCTTTGCTATCTTTTTGTATCCTGTTCCTTGTTTGTGAAGGGCGATGTTATCTTCTCTTAACTTTTTGGACCATTCTTTTGACCTAGCCATATTTCTAACATGCAGTCAAACATAAGACTCAACAAACCTAGCCAGTTCAGATATTTCATGTGTTCTAGCTCAAGCACACCTGGTGCAACTAATGAAGCCCTTGATTAGTTGCATCAGGTGTGCTTGAGATAACACCTGTTTTGCAGATTTATGCTGTTGTGAGGGATTCTATTCAGAGGGTTGAATAATTTTGAGACTGCAGAAGTCATTAAAAGTTGCATTTTCAATTGAATTTGGGAAAACCACTTGAAATATTTATTGTGTTGAGCTATTTCAATTACTTTTGTTTGATTTGTTAATTGCAAACAGCTGAAAGTCTGTAAATTTTGCCAATTAACTTTGCAGTGGGGTTTGAATAATTTTGATTACAACTGTATTTCTTTACCACAGAGCCCAGCACATGATATGCAGAAGAAGAAAAAAATAGATTTTCCTTTGCCACAATTTAAATAAAATGAGGGAGTGAATTAGTATCACAGTTAGGGTCACAGTGGTGTAAAGTATTTGAGTAAATGTAATTAGTTACTTACCTTAAGCATTTTTTGACTACTTTGTAGTATCATATTAGCAACCTTTTCTCTCTATTTGAATACATTTTTAAATAAGCTTATGTACTCTTAACTCCAATACATTTGTGATGAGTAATGCAATTACTTGTTACATTTTGCATGGCACATAACTTTTTCTGCAGCAGTTTATTTCTGTTATAAACAAACAATATCACAATGTACAGGGCATTGAAGGTACTGTATCTTGTGTGTTTTGTCCTTAACCAAATAGTTAAGGTCCTGCCAACAAAGCTACTTTACATGAATGTGAGTACATTAGCAGGTAGTTGCTGAATCACAGGTGTTTGGTTTATAAGATGAGGTCATGACTGTAGCCGGTGCTGAGGCAGAAACCAGCAAATCCAGTGCAAGTAGACTTTGACTAGTTAATTTTACTTAACATTATTTAATTTTTTCCATTATACTGAAGATAACTTTTTGAAGGATATTGGTTTACTTATGGCCTTTTTGAGCACTAGAGCTTAACTGAGACTTCAGTGTTTGTAGACTTTTAAGAGGCTGCTGTGTCGACCTTGATTTATTGCAACTTGATTTATTAACTGTTTCTTATTTTCACTGGCATTTCTCTTAGGTGTTGAGGAGTATTGCATCTATGAGCCTACATTCAGTACAAGTAAAATATAAGTACTCTTAAAATCAGATACTCTATGACTTTTACTCAAGTGGTAATTCAGAAATTCAGAAGTGGTAAATCATTGTTTTTCAGTAAATAATTACCATAGAAAAAATAGTTTAGCTCTACTTTCAATTCATCATACAGTGGTATACTTAAAACAGCATGAGCTTATCAGATGATTATTACACTATATTAAACAGATTAGGCTCTTGTTACAAACAGAAAGTCAGACACTGCAAAAGCAAAAGAGTGGAATTGATCTGTTGATTCTGGGAACATGACAAGCGATATTTATTATGAATTGAAATAATTTAGTTGTTTATTTACAATGTCAAATATTAAGATAATAAATATAAAATAAAATATTACAGTACTATAAAATATTAATAAAAAAACAGAAATATTAGGAAGATTTGGTCTTTTTCTTAGAAATCATCTGACAGGGAAGGCTAGAATCTTTCTTATAATGTTATTTATTTCATATTTTTTTAGCCCATTTTGCAGCCAAAGGCCATCTGAAACTGCTTGAAGACACGTCTTAGAGCTTCTTTTTTAAACTTTTATCTCAGCAAGTATATTAATTTGTGCAATGTATAGCTGTTACATTGTTTTGTTGAGTTTCAGGTGTAGAGGCAATAACAGTATAAATAGGTTAAGCAAATCCCATGGTTTTCCGTGGTCACTGATACTTTGGTTCCCTCACTTGGTAGACTCGTGCACTGCAAACATCCCATAAACAGGGAACATTACTTAGTGTTGTGGGTGACATATTTACGCTTTATGTTTTTCTAATCCATCAAAAAAAAAAAAAAAAAAATTATAAAAATCAATGAACCCTGAATGAGACAGAATCCACATTTAAAAAAATGTGATGACCTAAAACAATCTTTTATCATAAGAAGTGATAATCTTACAGAAGGGAGCAAACCCAATGGCTAATTAATATTAAAGGTGATAATGGAGGGATTATTTTTCCAAGACTATAAGCAATTGGCTCTTAATTACAGGTGCTCTTTTTCTCTCACACACACTTTACGCAGCCTTTGACGCAGCAGTGACAGAAATAACCCCTCATTAGCAGTTAATCATGTTAACCTGACTGAGTGTGCAGTGATGGGGAGCTAACTCGATTTTGCAACAAGAGATTGATTTCTTAGAATTAAATGAACAGGTGCGACGCATGTAGAGTTTCAAAATTAAGAGTTCGGAACAATCTCTCAAGTTTATTTCAAACAGACATCGCTAAATAGCCATATTTTCCTTCTTTACAAAGAAGATGTGAAATCTCAGTGACTGCACATTTTTTTAATTCAAGTGCGTGAGAACTTTGAGTATAAACTTTAGGAGTTCAGCATCCAAATAAAGTTTCTTTTTAATGTCCTATTAGAGCGTAGCACATGACACACAAAATATGAGATCATAAAAGGCTCTGCTACACTCCTCAAATATACTACCGTTCAAAAAAAGAAAATTTAAAACTACAATAATATAGTGAAATATTATTACAATTTAAAATGTTTTCTATTTCTAGATTCATTCCTGTGATAGCAAAGCTGATCCAGTCTTCAATGTCACACAATCCTTCAGAAATCCTTCTGATATGCTGATTTGGTTCTCAAGAAACATTTCTTTTTTTAACCACATCATGATACCACTCCATAGATGATAGAAATTCATAGGTGTTAGTTTAGAGACCATTAGCATTAGCAGTTAGTCATTAGGCCAAATGAAAACCACCTAAGGGTTAGGTGAATCACCATAAATCACAATCATCAGTCCAGATTCCTAATGACCCTAACATCAGATGAAATATGCAGAAGTTTGGATACATTTGACTGAATTTAGGTTTCTAATGATCTTAAAAACCTTAACATCCCCTTTATACTTAAATGTAAATAAAAACACAATACAAAATGATATAATAAAATACATAATTCATTAAAATGATTCAACATGCTTCCAAAAGAGCAAAGAAAAATACTAAGCACGCTACCACATAAAGCAGGTAAAAATATACAGCACACTTTTACGAAAAGGTCGGAGCACATTAAATTAATGACTACACTAAAATAATCATAAAATACATTTAGCTTAGAGCTCTGATGGTAGCTGAGTGATTGGAGTGCAGGTTCCAATAAGTATTCTCATGTGGGCACAAAACAAGCTCCTCTCATGGTCTCATTTAGCCAGACAAACTTGTGTACACCCGCACCAATACAATGTACAGAGTCAGGGCTCTCGGGTGGAAATTATGGCAAAGGTAGGCTACTAAAACAGCTTTATATATAAACATAAAACTACAACTACACAGATCTGTAATTTTGCCTTACAAATGCTCAGAGGTTTATATGTGCATCTTAAAATAAAAATAAAACATTCAGGCTGACCTGAGTTTATGAAATACATGTTGGATCATCTAAGCTACATGTGCAGCTGCTCTTTCCTTCAGAAACAGACATGTTTGATGGTGGCACCTTGTCTAACGACATCCACACTTTTTTTGTCATTTAAAAACACAAGCCAAATGTCTGTTTAATATCGTTGAAGAAGAATTAAAACGCCCTTATTCTGACTGTATAACTATACAGGTAAGCTTTCTTACTACCCAGGTTTAGCCTTCTTACAGACTAAAATGTGATACAACAGCGCCATCTTTCGGCTGGAGCTACACATCGTGAGTCTGAGCGTGACATTTACTGTGATGACCCTCAACATCACAGGTGTAAAAGAAAAAAGCTGTTTCCACTGAGTTTTTGTTGCAACTTGCCGCTTTTCTCTGCAGTGGGGTATTAAACAGTAAAATAAACCAGTATGACAGTGACACATCAGGCATAATGCAAACTGGTCCTTCCTGCAAACTGTAGGCTATATCAACCTTGTAGCCTAAAACACAAAAATTGCCAAAGGAAATATGATTGTGATTTTTAACAGCGTTATTTAATGTTAAAAATAAATTAGATAAAGTATGCCCCATCCATGATGTTTCACCATTTTCACTATTTGATAGAAAATTAAAGAAATTAAAATAACTTTCTGGATAAAAAAAAAAAAAAAAGTATGCTACATTTTCTATTATTGCCTGCACGAAATCCCATATTACCCATGGGTACAAATTATGCCTTATTACCATGGTTACATCAATGTTACTGGCTTCTTCAAAAGCACACTGTGTAATATTTGGCCCTATAGTGGTAAAAAAAAAAAAAACTATGCATTCTGCGGAAGAACATTGGTTGTGCTTCGGCTCTGCGTGACTGCGGACGAACATGGTTATCCTTACATTTACATTTAATCATTTAGCAGAAGCTTCTATCAAAAGCGACTTCCAAATAAGGAGAGCAATAGAAGCAGTTGAACTGATGCATCTTTCTTGAAAATGGCTACTGACTCAGCAGCTCGGGTTGAGTTAGGCAGGTATTCCACCAGCAGGGAAAAGTCAAGGTAAAGCACATAAACCACTCACTTGGCTTAATAGATATAACCAGTTTAGATGGAAAGGATTTTAAACTGACTAGAAGTGGTTACAGGGGCACGGGAAGTGGATGTGCTATAGCACCTCGAAGAAAAGTAAAAAAAAAATGTTCTACATTTATTTATTTTTTCATTCACTGCAAAAAAAAATCAGTCAAATTTACAGTAAAATACCGGCAGCTGTGGTTGCCAGAAATTTACCGTAAAAAATACGGTAGCAACATTTTAGATTTTACAGACTTTACTTAAATTTACAGTAATAAACCGTATTTAATTATCTGATATAATGTTAATTTACTGACCTATTGAAGTATTTATATCTGTTTTGTACCATAGTAATACACTGACAACCACCAATCACAGTGGAGATGAAAATCACATGATGAATTAAAGATCATCACAAGCAGCTTTTCCACAAGAAAGTTAATTCTAATATATAGAAGCTACACAGTGTCATTCATACAAACACTAAACACCATCATGGTAACACACGTGAAATTTTAAAAATGCAATAAACATTAATTTATACATAAAACCCTAATTTCATAACTGATTAGAAAAAATAAGAAAACTATGAAGAAACATAGTTATTTCAACAAAAATACATCAAATGTGAAGCGTCACGCATGGAATTGTGGGAATGTCAATTTACGTTTTTTCACTTTAAATTATACAATGACTTCCAAAAACTGTAAATTTAACGGTATTTTACAGTAAAATGACATTAAATGTACCGTTAGATCTATCACAGTTGTTTACCGTATATAGTAAGGAAACTTTCTCTTAACCAATTAACAGTTTTTCACCGTAGCATTTTTACAGTCTTTGACCGTTAAAATCACAATAATTTTTTACAGTGTTTATTTATTTATGCATTTATTTATTTCCAATTTCATTTATTTTCACATTTATTTATATGTATTTATTTCTACATTTATTTATTTCTACATTTCTTCCTCTGTATGCTAATGAGGGAGGCGTGTTTTACCTCGAACATAGCATTTTGAGCTCAATGTCTGAAAATTTAGCTTATTACAAGCATCATCAGATTTGCTACTTTTTCAAAAATGAATCGAAAAATGAATCGCTACTTTTTCAAAAAGAATAGCTACATTTTCCAAAATGAATCGCTACTTTTTCAAAAAGAATCGCTACTTTTTCAAAAAGAATAGCTACATTTTCCAAAATGAATCACTACTTTTTCAAAAAGAATAGCTACATTTTCAAAAATGAATCACTACTTTTTCAAAAAGAATAGCTACATTTTCCAAAATGAATCGCTACTTTTTCCAAAATGAATCGCTACTTTTTCAAAAAGAATCGCTACTTTTCGTAAAAAGAATCGCTACTTTTTCCAAAAATCGCTACTTTTTCAAAAAGAATCGCTACTTTTTCCAAAATGAATCGCTACTTTTTCAAAATGAATCGATACTTTCAAAATGAATTGCTACTTTTTTCCAAAAAGAATAGTTACCTTTTTAAAAGTGAATCGCTACTTTTTCAAAAAGAATAGCTACATTTTCCAAAATGAATCACTACTTTTCCAAAAAGAATCGCTACTTTTTCCAAAATGAATCGCTACTTTTTCCAAAAAGAATCGATACTTTTTCAAAAGTGAATCGCTACTTTTTTCAAAAGTGAATCGATACTTTTCGTAAAAAGAATCGCTACTTTTTCCAAAAGTGAATCGCTACTTTTTCAAAAAGAATCGCTACTTTTTCCAAAATTAATCGCTACTTTTTCAAAAAGAATCGCTACTTTTTCAAAAGTGAATCGCTACTTTTTCAAAAAGAATCGCTACTTTTTCAAAAAGAATCGCTACTTTTTCCAATATGAATCGCTACTATTTCAAAAAGAATAGTTACCTTTTTAAAAGTGAATCGCTACTTTTTCAAAAAGAATAGCTACATTTTCCAAAAGAATCGCTACTTTTTCCAATATGAATCGCTACTTTTTCAAAAAGAATCGCTACTTTTTTCCAAAATGAATCGCTACTTTTTCCAATATGAATCGCTACTTTTTCAAAAAGAATCGCTACTTTTTCCAAAATGAATCGCTACTTTTTCAAAAAGAATCGCTACTTTTCCCAAAAAGAATCGATACTTTTTTCAAAAGTGAATCGATACTTTTCGTAAATAGAATTGCTACCTTTTCAAAAAGAATCGCTACTTTTTCCAATATGAATCGCTACTATTTCAAAAAGAATAGTTACCTTTTTAAAAGTGAATCGCTACTTTTTCAAAAAGAATAGCTACATTTTCCAAAATGAATCACTACTTTTTCAAAAAGAATCGCTACTTTTTCCAAAATGAATCGCTACTTTTTCCAAAAAGAATCGATACTTTTTTCCAAAAAGAATCGCTACTTTTTCCAAAATGAATCGCTACTTTTTTCAAAAGTGAATCGATACTTTTCGTAAAAAGAATCGCTACTTTTTCAAAATGAATCGATACTTTCAAAATGAATCGATACTTTTTTCAAAAGTGAATCGATACTTTTCGTAAAAAGAATCGCTACTTTTTCCAAAATGAATCGCTACTTTTTTCAAAAGTGAATCGATACTTTTCGTAAAAAGAATCACTACTTTTTCCAAAAAAAAGAATTAAAAAAAGATTTTAAAAAACAGTCGCGACTTTTTCAAAAGTGAATCGATAGTTTTTGTAAGAAGAATCGCTACTTTTTAAAAAAGAATCACCACTTTTTCCTCAAAAAAGAATTTAAAAAAAATGTGCTACTTTTCCCTGGTCACTTTGAACAGATCTAGGGTCTAGGGTGGTATTACGGGTCATGGTAGATCCAAGATAAGTGAACTTTCCCACATCATCAAGTGCTATATTATTTAACTGAAAGCAAAGCATTTTGGCAGCTTGTGAGCTCACATGATCTTGAGAAACAGTCAATCAGAGTTTGCAGCTGCTCTGGTGAAGATGTCCATAATGCAGCATCATCTGCCTGGGACCCAGGGAGGAATAGACTTTTGTCCACTGTAGTGGACATTATATTTTAGTGAATTTCTCTGACACCATACATGTCACATGTCACAACCTGGGTGTCCTGTAAAGAGCACATTCAGGACTTTTCAGAGATACCACATTTTTGGAGGTTTCACCATGAAAACAACTTATCCTTGGTCTTTAAAAATGTCTGACATTAATTTAGTGATCAAATCTAGCACTCTTATGGAAATATGATACTATATTGTAATTATAATTTAAATCGGACTACTTTTCAAATTGTATTTCATAAACCAACATCTCAGGAAAACGTTATGGGGTTTCAAATCAAAAAATTACTTTATGTTACAGAAAAGGACATTGATTTCATACATGTCCACTGTAGAGGACATCAGGACTTAAATCATGTTTATCAGGCATTTTGGGAGACACAACAAGTGAATATGGAAATAAGTTATACATCAATATTCCTATGAAATATTAGATATTATTATTAAAATGTTGCTAATTATTACTCCAATTATTACACTTCTTTTTTCATTAAATGTTGCTCCAAGAACACATTATTGTGCACATTAGATACAGTGTATAGATACATTGCAATGAATGGGAATATTAATTTATGGTCATTTTACCCACATATTGCATAAAGTAAAATGCTGCATCAATTCATTCCGTTATATATCTTTCATAACATAGTTGAGAATCATCTTTATACAAATTTTTGTTAAAATAAATCCCGAAACCCCAACATTTATTCGTGATTGAAAAAAAAATCCCATTGTTTTTGCCTGTACGTATAATTTCATGTCATTTTATTTTTTAAACAACTGAGTCCTGGTGTCCACTACAGAGGACATAGTCAGAGGACATATGAATAAAATATCATTTTTCAAAAATGTTTTTTTTACCATTTGTTTCTTATGCTCTAAACAATGTGATGACATGAAAAGAAACTAAATTAAAAAAATATTTTCTCTCTGGGTCTCAGGAGGGTATAGCAGTTCTCTGATGACAAACCCTTGTGTTTTAGTTCTTGCTCTGAAACGGGATAGACTGATGGATTTCCATCATCCCTAGTCAAAAGAGTGACTCTGGTGTGATTATCCAATTTTTCAAAGGCAGTCTTTAAAGGAACACGCCGACTTTAGCTTACAGTGCTTCGCCTTCTGAGAATATAGTTCCCAGTATGTATATGGTTAGAAGATGGCTGTGTCTCATGTGACCTTGTTATTCGTACACGCTGTGACTATACAAATCACAACATGTAAATAGGAAAATGTTGGTGTTATTTTGTCACTAATTGGGAGCAGTATGCTAGCTGGAGCCGTTTACCTCCAGTCTTTGTGCTAAGCTAGGCTAGCGGTGGGTGCGTCAGACAGAGTTACAGCACGCACGGAGATGAAAAGGGTATGTATGGACTTATCTAACTCTGGGGGATACGGTGAATAAGCTAAAGTCCCAAGAAGTTGGCGTGTTCCTTTAATACATGTGTGAAATAAATGCAGAAGGGGGTTGGAGCAAGGGCACAGCCTTGTTTCACACCTCGATTTATAGAGAATTCATCTGATAGGTCACCATTAAATTTAATTCGGGCTATGAGTGATAGAAGGGTGGGAGGACAGCCAGCCTTTTGCAGAACCATAAAAAGAGCTTCTCTGTTGACTAAGTCAAAAGCTTTGGTCAGATCTACAAAAGCAAGGTAGAGCGGTTGATTCTGTTCTCTTGATTTTTCTTATATTTGCCTCACAGCAAATATCATGTCTGTTGTGGAGCGGTTGAGCCGAAAGCCACATTGAGACTCAGGATATATGACTTCAGCTAGCTGTTGAAGGCGAGTCAAAAAGATGCGG
The DNA here is from genome assembly GCF_951802725.1 of Rutilus rutilus. Lineage (NCBI taxonomy): Eukaryota > Metazoa > Chordata > Actinopteri > Cypriniformes > Leuciscidae > Rutilus > Rutilus rutilus. The sequence continues at coordinate 25,945,677 of NC_140226.1, read as the reverse complement.
GCCAGGGCTTTCCCTTTCACACACAACAGTGAAATGCCACGGTAATTATCACAATCTCCACGGTCCCCTTTGTTCTTGTAGAGTGTGGTGATCTTTGCATCCTTGAAATCTTGGGGAACATGCTTAGAGCTCCAGCACTTTAAAATGAGTTGATGATGGAGATGGTGGGCTAGGGGTTCAATTCCAGCTTGGAGAAGCTCACCTGGTATTGCATCAGCCCCAGCAGTTTTACCTCAGCCCAGTCCTTATACTATGGTAATTACCTCAACTAGATCTGGTTCTGCATCTAAGCAATTTTGAAGTGTAAGTGGACAGCCTTGAAGGTTAGCTAAAGTTTTGACAGCACGATATGAGACTGTTGCTTGTCCTGTGGGTCTTGATTTGAGCTTGCCGCTTTTCCTCAAGGCATTGCACAAATCAGGGTCCTCTTTTCTTTCCAAAAGTTTGTAGAGTGGTGTCATAGATCACATTTCTGATGGTTTCCCAGTTAGTATCAGGGTTTGGGGTGTCAGGAATGAGATTTGGAAGCTTTGTTTTGAATGCCTATCATTTGGGACTGTTTCACATGACAGTGGAAATGCTTTGGTTCAATGTAAATGGATGACACAACTAGACTGTGATCAGTGTCACAGTTAGCACTGTGGGACGTATGAGTGTTCATGACTTCTTTTCTATGTTTCTGCTTCACAATGACAAAGTCCCCATAGAAATAAATGTAGAAACAAATAAATGTTGGAATAAATAAATGTAGACACACACAAGCAAGTGACGTATATATGCAATTTCCCTCAAAAAACATTCTGACAGGTCTAAAACAAATTTAGTCAGGACAGTTATCCTTTGTAAGATATCTAATGTTCATATTACATACAGCAAAATAACAGGACAAACGCTTTGGGAAAAAGAAAATGCTTGTTTTTATTAGTTCTGCATCCACAACAGAGGGCTCTGATAAAGAGAAGTAAACTGGTTGGTTGTCTATATTTTGTCAAGAATTACAGAGATCACAAACAGCATCTTTCTTGAATAAGGCTGGCGACAGAAAGGTCACTTAAAACAACCACAATGTTGAAATAGTATCTATATTAATACATCCAAAGCAAACTCTAGTGTTCATGGAAGGAATTCCTGCAACAACTCATAAGATAAGCAAATGTCCATGAAAATAATCCACTTCCACTGCCTGCTACAAGTGGAACATAAAATTCACCCTTAATCTGCTAGTTATCATGGAAGCAGTGCTTTCCATCAATGCCTTTTCAGTCCTTTTGGTGCGATAAACAATTCACTGTAACTCAAGTCTCCTGAATGATATTGGAAATGCTCGTTTATTGTCTATCTTCAAGCTAGTCATCGGTCTTGGCCTCCATCTCCTCTGCATCATCGTCTCCGTCCACCTCGGCATTCTCTCTCTCCAGCCGCTCTAACTGTCGAGCCAGTTCCGTCTCATCTGTGTCCGTTACGACTTTTGGCTGTGGGGATATTGAAACGGGTCAAATGCTACATTCAAGACGGCAAGATATCTTGCTCTATATCTTCAGTTAGCAAAGTCTCTGTGTCAGAATAATGAGAAATCATGACCCGTAGAATTTCTCACCTCCATCTGAATGTTGAAGACGCCTCTCTTCTCTTCGATCTTCTCTTTAATGACAGCCATGGCTTGATTGAGCACAGAAAGGCCCTCTGTGCGCTCCAGTGTGGTTGTGGTCATAACGTAACGCGGAGGGGCAATCAAGTTGATCTGTGATCAATAGTGAGCAAGTCTGGATTACTAGGTGTTCACTTGGTTTAATATGTACTTTTTACCTGATTTTTAAAGACCTGTGTCTTCAATAATAAAATATTTTGCTAAACTACTTTTTATTCTTTTAATGAGCCATTTTTCCTAAAAATATCTAAATAAATGTAGAAATTAAAAACATGTTCATCAATAACATGGTGTACTCAAGTCTCTGTATGTATGAATTGCATTTTTAATAAATGAATATCTCAGTTTTTACCTTGATTGGCATGCATTCTGTTGAACACGTCAGTCCAGCCCTCAAAGCTTCTTTCACTGCATCTATGCCCTCATAGCCATAGCAGGCCACCTCAATGTCCGCTCTTATTTTGACAGCCTGCGGAGTGAGTCGTCTGTTGATGTTGTCAATCAGGACGGCCCTTTCCTCCTCCGTCAATTCCAGGCAATCTAAAATGGATGGGTCCCTATACACAGAACAATAAACCACATCTTTATACAGACGTTGTGAAGTTAAAAAAACATCTTTACAGAAACAAGGTCGTTTCATAGCCAGTGGCTGATAGACGAATGCATACTTACGACACAGCCTGCTTAAAGATGTCATAGGCTCCGTATCCAGGCCGCTTGTACTTCTCATCGAACACCCAAGCAGTTCGCTGGTACAGACTCTCGAGCTGCTCATCTTTGGTGTACTCTAGGACTTCAGCTACGTGCCTCAAAATGCTGTAAACCTATAACAAACATACACACAGCATCTATGAAACCACTTTCTCAAGTGAGCAGCTGGACAAGGTAAGCCGCCTTTGATTACGTAGCGCTTTATACAATATAGATTGTTTCAAAACAGGATAATAATGATGCAAACTTCAAATATAAGACAAATATAAAACTGCTGCAAGATAGAATTACAGAAGACAATAGTGTTATTATTCAGTTCAAGCCAGTGTTGATTCAATTCAGTTCAATATTTATGTAAAGTTAATCAATAATGAAACTAGTTCAGTTCAGATATAAAGCAGCTCTACAGTAGGGTGGTCCTTATTTTTAAAGTCTCCAATTGTCATGCTCTTAACCCTTCAAATTGTTCCTTTATATAAGAAAATACAGCATGCCAATTTGTATGGCAGTAACATAATAATTACTGGTAGCTCAATAGCTTTAAACTTTCTGAGATTTTGATGATTTTCGTAAAAACAGATCATTTGAATTGATATTATACCTGGCTAGTAAATTTCCAAAAGAATCTCCATAAAAAACATCTAATGCACCATATATTCCTAAATATGTATTTTAGATGCATATCTCAGTTTACTTATTGTAGAAACTAAATCCAAATGAATCCATCCATGACCCGTTTTAGCAGATTTACCTTTCCTGGTGGAATCAATACATATTTCTATTGATGATCACCTTGGTTATTGTTTGGGTTTAGAGCACATTTTTTGGTCAAAAAAATTACATTACGTTCCTTGAAATTGACCCGGAACTTTGGCCGAATCAAGCAGATTATCAGGAGGCACAGGCAATTATACATGCAATGAAAGTAGTCGAGAGAGGAGTGGCTCTGACTCAAGAATACAATGGCTATCTCACACACTCTGAAGAACAATTGCAGTTTCTCCTTCATGTGGTGGAAGATCACCGACGGATCTATCCAGACTGCAAAAAGTCAACACTGGCTGCTGAGCATCAGAAATGAGGGATTGTTGAAAACTTTGTGTTTTTTTGAGATTGTTGTCATGTCAGTGTTGCTCTGATTTCAATCAAATGTAGTTCATTTGCAGCAACTTTTAATATTACTTGCATATCACAATAACGCCGCACAGCTTAACATAGGCAATCTTCCACAAGATTGAGCTACCTCTAAATATAATTTTTTTGTCTACATTTTTGCATATTTCTAATTTTGAAGTTAAAAGGAACAGTTTAAGAGGTTAAGACACTAAAATTTTGCAAACAAAAATAAAATAAATTGGACTTGATAAGGACCACTCTACTCTACAGAAGACAAGAATCATTATGCTGCTCAAGTCAATTCAGTGTGGATTCAATTCAGTTCAATAACATTGCCAATGTAGCAAAATTAGTCAGTTATGAAACAAAGTTATAATGCAGCTCTGCAGAAAACAGCTCAAACAGTCATTATTAGGGGTGTAACAATATATCGTGTCACAATATATCACAATAAAAAAAAAAAAAAAAAAAAGTATTGTATATAGTTAACCCAAAATAAAAATTGCTGTGTGAGTATATAATGTATAGCCTAATAATGCAATGGGGGAATATTTGTGGGTCCTGATAATGCCAAATGTCTCATGTTACCAGTGAAAAGTGGCCTATATTATTTGAAATATATCTAGTCAGTGACCGAGTGCAAGCATATTCGTCTGAAATATTTCTGTAGATTTACAGCTTCAGAATCATATATTATTATTGTATGATGAGTTCAGTATCGTGATATGTATCGAATCGTGACATGAGGGTATCATTACACCCCTAGTCATTATCCATCTCAATTCAGTTCAAGATCGACAATATTACTAAATATTAAGAATCTTTTAAACCTGGTCAAGGTGATCAAAGCATATTCACCATTAAACAGGCAAGGCATACTCACGGTTTTAGATTTTGTGAACTTGTCTTCGCATTTAATGGCCTCTTCAGGTGACACTCTTCTTTTGGATAAATCAATGTAGCCTGTGGAAATGTGGATATCACAGGTTAAAAATGAAAGAATGGATGGGGGGAGAAAAAAAAGCAAGAAACTTACATTTCAAACACAGTCCCACCTTTCTCCTTATCCACACGAATGACCACCACGCATTCATTGCGTCCGATCCGGATGAGTTTGTTGATGGATCTGATTCGTCTTCTGGAGAGCTCGCTGAGCAGGATCATGCCCTCGATGTTGTTGTACTCCAGCAGGCTCACATAAGCGCCCATCTCTGCTATTGACCTGACATTGACCATCACCACATCTTCCACCTCTGGAAACCTGTGCTGGTAGAATCTACAGCTGAGTCCTGGCATCTTGAACCTGGAGGAGCGAAAAGGTCTCATGTGAGAATGCTGTCTATGTAGAAATCTCACTAGGTTTTGAGACTTCTAGAATGAGAAAAGCTTCTCAGTTAAACGGCTTTTTATATGGAAGTGAAGTGTGAAGACTGGAGGCACAAAAATCCACCATTATTTTAAACATACGGTAAACTATAACATATAACTGACAGACTAACTGATATGAGAACAATTTAGCACAAACCACACTACTTTCTGCCACAACAACCACTTACCGATATACAGGAGAAATGAGTACAGGAATTTAGTCAACGTCCTTTATTTGATGATGGAAATCCAAGTGCATAAATACAAAATAAGAAGTAAGAGAAACGGAAAAGCGGTGTCTCTGCTCCCTATTTCATCAGCATGTTGAAAAGCAGGCGGAAGAGGAAGTCATTATTTTTGTTCGCGGCTTGTTAAGTTGCTCTGTACCGCCATCCAGTGATTCGGAGGCGCACTTGCAGACCGGAAGATTCGGTGAAAACGCTTCAGAAAATATATTTCTTTTATAAAATTCCATTACATTTCCCACAGTAAATATTTACATTATGTAAACACCTGTTATTCATAACGAAACTATTCATGACATCACACAATGGTACTTACTTAATATCTTGGTACTTACTGAGAGTGGTTTATGGGTGATTTCCAGGTCACATTGTTTTGATTTGGCTACTTATCAAAGCCAGATTTTTTATCAAAATAGCAAAACAGTTTTGAAACATTATTACAATTTAAAATAACAGTAATATGGAGGCTTCTTTATTTCTGTGATGACTGAGCTGAATGACTCCAGTCTTTAGTGTCACATGATCGTTCAGAAATTATTATAATATGCTGATTTGGTGCTTAAGAAACATTTCTGATTATCAATGTTGAAAACAGTTGTGGAACCTGTGATTGCCTATTCAGGATTCTTCGGTGAATATAAAGTACTAAAGAACAGCATTGGTTTGAAATAGATCTTTTTTTGTAAATATGTAAACATCTTTATTGTCACTTTTGATTGATTTAATGTTTCCTTTCTGAACAAATGTATTAATTCTCTTTCAAGAACACTTTATTTTAAAATGTCCTTGTTACAGTGTAATTGTACGCCCAGTGCTGAGTAATATTTATTTTATTAACATGCACAATTTCCTCACCAGTCTCATAACCTGTAATGCATGTGGATGTTTTACTATTGAGTTTATAATTCTCATTACTGTAGCCTAATAAGCACATAACCCATGACAATCATCTTCCCAGAACAGTACAAAAATGTGAAATACAGTATAGAACCTTGGAAAACTCACAATTGATTTCCCCCCAGGATAAGGAGAACGGGTCCAAAACATTTAGATTAGGGTACAATTCTCACTATTAACTATGACATTTGCCTCAATAAAAGAATTACTGCTTATTATTAATAGTAAGTAAGGTAGTTGTTAAGTTTATGTATTGGGTAGGATTAGGGATGTAGAATATGGTCATGCAGAATAAGGCATTAATATGTGCTTTGTGTACTAATAAACAGCTCATATCCTAATAAAATGCATGCTAATAAGCAACTAGTTAATAGTGAGGATTGGACCATAAACTAAAGTGTTACTGTACTTTTATTTAACTCCAAATCAGGTCCTATATTTTACGTGGTATTTTAATTCATAGTTTGTTTTCCAACACTGTCCTCCTCTAGGAATGAACAGGTTGAGGCATAACACCTTCTAATTTTTTTTTTTACTTAACTGGAAAGCTGATGTTCTGAATTTAAATAAAATGTTTGCACTGAATCTCCATGCACTAATACAGCTACCATCACACATCCATAAACAACAAGAGACCAACACTATTAATCTGGGCTTTAATTCACTTGTATAATTCATACAAAAACAGTTGAGAAGGAAAGGTGATTCTTCTTTTACATTCATTAATTCTACTTCCAGTTGACTGGCATGTAACTAGATCACATGAGACACAGCGGGTTACCGGCTTCGTCCACACTCAGAACACAAACCAAACTGTAGTGCACAAGAGTAAAAACCTCAACGGTGTGTTTTCCTAGTGTCTGAGCTATTCTGTACATTAAAAAAATATTTAGGTTGTTTTCTAAATACACATTGATTATCTCAAGAAAAACAAACAGTAAAAACAGTTCTGCAGAACAAATCTCAGTAAAGCTGCTTCCAGTGTGTGCTTGAATCAGCTATGGAGATAATACTTGCCTGCAATAACTGACAGTTGTTACCAATCATACACACACACAAACAGCTTTCTGTCCATCAAGATCAAGAGTTCTCTACTTCCAGCATTTGCACTCACACACCCCAAAACCATGCATTCACAAGCATTCCATCAACACACACACACACCTCACCTCAACACAGAGCTGATGTTTCATACTTTTGATCAAGTCTAATGGGAGAATCTCATGAAACTCATCCAGGTGAGATTACACCCCAAAAAAAAAAAAAAAAAGAGCCTATTTTTTAACCATATTATTGTCACAAAAATTAAGCAATGTTTATTACTGTAAAATCTGATCATTTTATTCATTATTCTTTGACCATTACAATACACACCATACGATTTTATAAGCGCAAACTAAGGGCAGTACAAGAAATATTTCATGAGAATTTGGAGGAAAAAGCTTAATTGTTAATATCACAACCTAAAAAGATTTTAATGATTTTCTTAAAAAGAATGAAGCCTGTTTTTCTTTCTTTCTTTCTGATTTAGGGTGAAATATGACCAGGACGTGTTCTTCACAAGTTTCATGAGACCCTAATAATGTAGAGCATCACCACAAGTTAAAACACAAGCCCTTTGCTCATGTTGAAATGGGTAAAACACAACACAGAACCTTCAAATCCAATCAAAAACAAATCACAAAGGAAACATTTTAAATTGTGCAGAAGCATTGACTAAGACTAGGCCGTGCTGACGCTCAGATGGTGAACCTCACTGTATTGCTGTCAAATACTGTTTACAATACTGGTTACACTTCTGAGTGCTGGAAGTGCATGTGAATACTGAGACAGAGAGCATAGACTTAAATGTAGCCGCTTACATATTGCAGCTATGTTCAGATGTGGCCTGGCAAACTCTCGAAAAACCTGAAGTTTACTATTAAACTCTGTCATAATCACAGTGTTGCTTGCCATAGGAACATTGAGGCAGCACCACAGGGACAGAAGGCATGAGTCGCTTCAAGAGTTATCCCTTTTGGTGTCTTGTAAGCTTGGAAAGAGTTGTTCAGACACAATGGGCACTGAACTCACTGCTGGAAGTTCTGGTCACATCGAACATCAAAGGTTAAAAGAGGAGAAAACAGAGTGCACAAATGTCATTGTCCACTAATAATGTTCTGGAGTCTGAATATCTCACTGGACTTTTTAAAATGGTGACTTTTAGTACAGTTGCTTTCCCACAACGCAAACCCATCTCCACATTTGTCCAAAAACTTCTTTAAAAATACATATAGAATATTTACAATCATAAATAGTTATCAAAAGCAGTATAGAAGCCCTAATTCTACTGCTGCACCAAGTGCTGGTAACTCTCTCACTGGAATGTGGCTAAACGGACTCAAAAACACACCATGATCAAACAAATTATGACATAAAAACTCATTCCCCCAGCCTGCCGACAGCGCAGTGCAGACAGACACTTCTGTCCAGGTCTGAGGGGGCGTGGTGTCCTTATCTAGTGTCCAATCCTGGGGTGTAAAAACAGCGGTATTCAGTCAACTCTATGAAACCCGAGAGTGTGTGATTCTATCTGCTCTTCATTTACATCCGTCGGTGGAGGGGTCGCTGTGAGTGGGGTTCATCTCAGCGCAGCCAGGATGAGGGGACCCACTGAGGTTCAGTGTCTAGTTTATTGATGAGACGCAGCAGCTCCTGGTAGGCCTTGTCCAGGTCAGTGTTAACAATGGCGGCGTCAAACAGGTGGCCGTAGTTCTGCTCCATCTCCCGGGCCTTCTCGATAATGTCTCTCAGCTCCTCAGGCTAAAACGAGAGAGAACAACAACAAAAGTGTGAAACCAAGAGTATGTGGGTGGATTTGTGGTCTAAAGGTGGGTTCACATAGAACACGTTTTTGTGTTTAAGCTTTGGGGCGAATATTTAATCACTACAATACTAATTTCTTTATTTTTCAAGCTCAACCGTCATCAAATGGATGAATCGATCAGATGAAGGTATCTCGGTTGACAGAATGTGACGTGATCATTGGATTCAGACATGCCTTGTTGCCTTCCTACCTTTGTATGCAGCATTTTGCTCAGCCAAGGTCTCAAGATGACGTGAGCACAATGGTCAAAAGCATTTGACTAGCGCATGTTTACATTGAAGCACGGTGGAATGCTATAACACATTCTGTGTGAATGGCCTCTAAGAGCTGATCCTTCTGTGTCGATGTTTACCTTTGGGTTTTTGTTGTCTTTAGCTAGGAGGGCTCTCAATCGCTCCTGGGATGGAGGAGCAATGAAGATGATGTAGGGCTTGAGGTCCGAGCTGCGCAACACTTTTAAAGACTAAAAAGAGAGAAGAAAATAGTGAGTAACAAGATTTCTAAAGGAAATTCATGTGGTACTTGCTTTGCAAAAATGGCTAAATACGGAAAGGGTGCTCCTGGAGGGCCATCTCCCAGCAGAGTTTACCTCCAATCTTAATTAAACACAACCTGAGCCAGCTAATCAAGGTCTTCAAGATCACTAGAAACATCCAGGCAGTTGTGCTGTAGCTAAACTCTGCAGGATTGAACGTTTTAGGAGATCACCAGGCATTGTTGCACTGTTTCTAAAGTGTTCTGAGTGGTCCATCTCACCTGAGTGTGTACACACAGTAGGCAGATTTTGCCCGTGTTGATGACTTGTCGGACCGAGTCTGTGCTGGTACCGTAGAGGTTCTTTTCAAACTCTCCAGACTCTATGAACTTCCCTGCTGCAGAGTCCATCTCAAAAACCTGACGGGACACAAAGTGGTAGTCGCGACCATTCACCTCAATATCACGGCGGCTTCGTGTAGTGTCTGTGGCAAAGAGAGTTTCTTGTTCAGGACATTAAAATAAAATAGGCTGATAAACAACAATGAAGAAAAAAACAATAAAATGTTTTCAGACACTTACGAGGAACAGCGCCAGCAAACCTGTCCGGCTCACTGGAGAGGAGTCTTTGTCTGAGCTCATTTTGCCCACAGTTCGGTGGGCCGATTAGAGCGATGGGCCGTTTGCGATTGGCTGGCTGATGGTATAGTGCCATCTCTTCATATGTGAGAATCTCCTCATTATCAAAATCTGCAAAGCGAGAGGAAACACATTAAGCCCAAAGTATACTTTGGTTTTTATGTGTATGCTAGGGGATGCATGAAGTGTGCAACGTAAATTTCCCCATCAGCACAATAGACGCATACTGTACGTGCACATCGCACTTCCACAAACTCTGTACACTCAGCTCGCACATACACCATGGTTTTTTGCACTAATTGTATATGTCAACACGGACAGTTGTTACACAGTCAAAAAAGAAAAGGATGCGACAGAACAGCAACAACAAACTACTGGAGAGGGTACCAACAACATACTGAATTATGTAGGAGCACCTGATAAAAAAAATACCTTTTCATACTTTTCATGTCTAGAGACCCCTCAGCACGTACACTTTCATTCCAATATTTGTCTGAAAAGACTCACCATCATTTTTGTTAGCATTGTATTGCATCTTCTTTCGCTTCTTCTTGTTCTTTTTAGCACACCAAAGTTTTCCTGACAACAGAAGATGAGTGTTAATGAGAATTAAGAGCTGTGCACGTATGCGTTTAGGAGTGTTACGACCCTAACCTGATTTCTCAGGCTCTTTATCCTCCTCTATGGTTTGCTTCATTGCCTCTCTCTGCTGCTGGAAACTTTTGCCTGGACGATCAAATGAGAAGACATGCAAATATTAAAGTTAATGTAAAAAAACTAGGTCAAAATATTTAAACACAGATTTGGATCCACAGAATAGTATGTGATATAGGGTACCAGGGACCAGGCCAGCAAGAGGCTGGTTGTCTTCGTCCCCGTCTCTGTAGGCCTGCCACCAGTTGGGGTCGTCTTGGCTGATTATGTGGAGGATGTCTCCCTTCTGAAAGCACAGGCCGAGCTCTCGGCACGGCACATAGGGGTCATCTGAGGGGTCGTAGTCAAAATGCGCCTTCACATGCGTCTGGGTGAATATGGAGATATGGGTTTAATCATTGATTCGTTTTTGCACTGCTTCATTTAAGCAGCAATTCATTTAGTTCTGACCGAAGGCCTCACCACAGTCTCTTTAATGGGAGGTGGTTTGATCTGCGCGCTGGGGATGAGAACGAAACTGAGAACGCCATGCATGTCCGCCTGTGAACACAGCAAAAACAACCTAAAACATTCAGAAAACCTTTATTTTGTAAGCAAGGGTATAACAAAAATGTTCCGTAGCCAAAAAAATTTATTTGGATACTCAAGTAATATTTAAAAAATGATTTTAGAACTTGTTTTATAATAAAAAACCTAACAGACTTTTATGTATTTTTGTTCATCCTGCCATCTTTCTTTAAAATTAATTACCAGGATATCGAAGACCTCGTTGACGTCTTTGCCACGGATTTCCACACCGTTGATCTCCAGGACCTCGTCTCCTTCGTGCAGGAGGCCACTGCGTTCTGCAGCCCCTCCTTTTACAATGCGGCTGATGACCACGCTGTCCATATCGTTTCTAACTGTCGCTCCCTGTATAAATACGCATGTGCACATTAAGTCAAAATGTGTCAAGAGTCAAGAAGTGCATAATATGGTGAGAAGAGGCAGTGAAAGAACGTCCTCACCAATGGGACGTCCTTAGCTTTCTCAATCCGCACGATTTTGACAGTCTCCCCGCCCCACTGGGTGAGAGTCTCACTTGCATTGACAGAAGGAACAAGAGGTTCCAGCTGCATCTCTTGTTCAGCCACACTGTCATGGGCCACCATAAGCGCCTGTAGGATATAGACAGAGCCAGAGATGATGGGTTATATTCAGGATGAAAGCCACTGAGTTCTGCAGAGTAGACATGAGCTTGACCTTAATGTCATGTTATAGTTCAAAGAGCTCAGGCTCTCAGACAGGGATTGTGATTACAGCTGTGAGCATCTGGACAGCAGCATAAAGCAGTGGTTCTCAAACCTGTCCTGGAGTACCACCAGCCCTGCACATTATGTATGTCTCCCTTCTCTATCACACCCGATTCAACTCATGAGCACATTAGTAGAGACTGCACGACCTGAAATGGGTGTGTCAGAAATAGGGAGACATACAAAATGGGCTGGTGGTACTCAAAGGGCTGGTGGTACTCCAGGACAGGTTTGAGAACCACTGGCATAGAGGATGCATGGGGGAATGTGAGGGATGTGAGTACATGTGATGGTGACAGACCTGCATGTGAGGAGTCGTGAGCAGGGTGCTCAGCTCAAGTCCATCCTTCTGTGAGCTGTTGTGCATCATGACCTCGACCTGTGAGGACAGATTCATTAGATCATCAAATAAATATAACACAACTACTACATTAATCATGCTTTAAAGTACCCTTTACAGTGATGTTGTTAACAGCAAAGTACCAGATATTAGGGCTCCTGATTTCAGAAGGTTTTCTTTAGGTTTTTGTAAACACAGTACAGCTTTGTATCATGGGTTCAGAGAAACCGGGGTCTCTGAGAGGTTTTTGAAATGATCCCAGATACAAGTCATTGTAGTCTACCATGTTCAAATTTTCAGATGTAGAACATACAAGTATTAAGGGATATTTTAGGAGAACTTCGAGAAACACAGTATTTATGAGAAGACGAGATGAAAATGAGCTCTGGATGAGATGTGCCCACATTTGAATAGACAGTCCACACTGCCTCTGTCCCATGAGAGAGAGTATTACTGTGAGAGAAGAGCACAGGTCAGTGGATCTGGGTCTTAATGACCATGAAGGACAGAGCAGCTCTGTCCTTGTTATTGTCCCGAGAGAACCAAAAACAACAACCATGAGTTTTTCAGGCTCTCATTAGCACTTTCCACAACAGTGATTCCAACTAAAGAGCCTTTTTACCAAACATCAGCTTCATTTGTGCACATCCTCAATCATTTGGGTAACAATTAATGTCAGATCTTCTGAACAGTCCTTTAATCAGGGTTATGAATTATGCGTGGTGCCATCAGGAAATCATACTGTCATCACGTTATTTTCCTATGCTTAATCAATGCCATTGACACAACTTGATTATACCTTTATTATACCAATGAACAGACAAAACAAAAGTTGCCAATGTGCAAGTTTTAATTTTTGTACACTGGTTACAGGTATTTTGGTAATATGGCATAGGGGCGGTTAACCAGGAGCCTGAGAATGGTGTAATCATTTTATTTTTTAGAGAAAAGAGATGGGTGCGGTGTGTTAAGTAATCACTTTAGTAAAGTTCCATCCGCTTTACTAACCACTTGTTGACACCAACAACATACATGCATACAGAAATGCACTGACAGCTTGTGACTGTATGATTATAATACTGAGATGAATCTGACCGTGTTGATCCTTCAATACAACAGGAAAAAATTATCCGAAATTGTTCTTTGATGCTAACTGATTTCCAGGCTGTGTTCAATCAATGTAACAGAAGCATCAACAAATGAATAGTTAACAATAGAACACACATTTTGCAATGTGTCATTTCACCTCTCTCTTTGTAAAAGTGCTTGTAAAAAGTTCTGAAGCTGTTGTGCTTCACAGATACAGAGAGTTTCTGTGGGTCAAAATACACTATAGTTCAAAAGTTTGGGGTCGGTAAAAGTTTTGTGCAAAGTGGAATTATCAATTTAATGCATCCTTGCTGAATAAAAGTATTACTTTCTGTATGTGAAATATTTGTCCAGTGAAAATATTCTGGATTTGTATGTTTTATGATGGAACTTTGAACCTTTTATGGACTTGAAAAGACCATTACAAATATTCTCCTGATAATTTTTTTCTTCTTCTCTCTTCTCCTCTCTGTAACCCCTGATATGACATTAACAGTATATGAATATAATTGTATGTGATACCCCTAGTGACCTGTTTGTTCTGTTCTTTTGAATGTGTTCAACTAAAAGCATATATAAAACAATAATAATAATACAAAAAAAAGTATTACTTTCTTTAAAAAAAATCTTGCTGACCCCAAATTTTTGAATGGTAATGTAATTCTCCATCTACATCCTGTTCATCTCAGTCAAAACACAAGACCTACATTAGAGTTATAGGTTTGGTTTTCATGGGGTCCCTAATTGCAATAATGAATCGACTAATCCACAAACCCTTTTTCAAAAGCTCCTTCACCAGGTGGAGGGTGGTCACAATCATGTGGCTCTCTGCACAAATTATGACATTATGTCCACAGACTAAAGGATTTAACCAAGAGTAACTTGACGAAGCAGATGCAGGCCTTGTCTTTTACGTTTTCAAGCATCTATCCTTCTTGGCCTTCAGAAAGGAAAAACCCTCAATTTTTTTGTTTGTCTGGGTGCTTTTTATAAGTAGTAGGCAAATTCTAAAGCCATAAGTGTCAGAGCACTTCTTATGATTGCAGCATCCGTATTTACAATTCATGCATGTTTCCTGCTCATCCTAACACTTGGACTTTGCAAGGCACTCCTCGATCCATGCATGTAACAAAGTGGCGCTCACCTCTTGTGCGAGGCTTTGTGCGTGATCCGTCAGGGGGTAGGGAGGGCTGGGCCGGTTCATATTGTGGGCCACGGCGTTGTGAATGTTGAAGGCTTTCTGGAAGTCAGGCTTCTGGACCAGCTGTAGAACCAGCTCCACGTCCTCTTGACTCTGAGAGTCATTTAAACTATGCTGCACCTGCTTGAGGGACATCAACAGGTCCTCCAGCTCTGAAAGTATAAAACCAACCATAGATTCAGTCTCAGGTATGCTTACAGATCACTCTTGTACTTGAAAACACCCTGCCATTAAAAACAGAAGAAACAGTGACTTGACCCAGGAACAACAATACATACCTCTGAATCATTCACCCGGAAAAATGGTGACATGGCCTCTCACAAAGACTCCCCCATTGAGCATTTTTACTGTTCGTCACCCACACTGCACAACGTTTGAGTAAATCACAGATGTAATTCAGCTATTCTAGTGTTGTCCTTGACGAACCGAGTTGCAGCTATGCTGTAATTCTCCTTTATAGTGTCTAATGCCATAATGAGAGAATGGCAAGACACAATAGGAGTGAGAAGTGGGTGTGTTTTCTTTGTGTGGTGTGTAATGTCTAAGTGGGTGGCTAATAGAGGTGTTAGTGGACAAATCAAATATTTTAAGTGATGACTTTGCTTTGTCCTCGACGGGATGTATTTTACGGACAATTTAGTGCCACAAAGAGTTTTGGAAAGTCCCAAAAACGCATAGAGAGAGCGTGACAAACAATGCAGAGAGATGAACTGGAACACAAACAAAAAGGAAAACTGAAGAAAAGCAGTACAGCAAGAGCGGTCTGGGTCAGAATGTTTCATAAAAGGCTTTTTAATTAACCTCCCCCTCTGAGGGTCCTCTTCTCCCTCCCTGAGGAATTCCACTCACACACATCCCTCGGCCATGACTTTCAGCAGCAGCTCCAAGTGCCCCTCTCATTTGCACAGTAACTCATTTCATTCTTCCTTGCCATGCATGCTGGACTTCCCCTAATGGAGATCTATTCAAAACCAAGAATTCACTGGAGGAGCTGAACATGTGTGTCTGTCCAATCTAAAGAATGAAACTCCAGTGAGAGGCTTCATGCAGAGAGGAGCTAAAGAGAAGGAATATGAGCTTGTCTTGTGAGGAAAGCAAAGAATGGTGAAAAACGGATTTAGAAAAATCATCTAAAAAGGATATTAAAATAATGGGGCATATAAATGGTCTTTTGTCTTCATTTAGTTTCAAGTCCAGTGGCTCTTTGGCTCTTGAACACTCTTAGTCATCAGAAACACGGCTCTTTGCCTCCTCTGAGAATGACTTCACTCATGCATGCTGATTTTAGCAGTCAAGGGCCCTTCAGTAACTCAGATTCAGATTCAACCTCACATTACCATAAATGTTACTTGCTTTTTGTCACTTTTTTTGATGAGATTGTGGAGGGCAATGGATGACTGTTATCTTTCCTGGACACTGTTTGACTTTTATAAAAAGAGTTTTTTTAGTATTATTTACAGACTATTATAGTATTTAATAATATTTTGAATGAACTTTTATTATTACACCTTCAATTTTGATTTTAGTTTAAATTTTAGTAATTTAATTTTTTTAGTAATACTTTTTTATTTTTTTTGCTTTGTTTTGGTTTTAGCATTTCTAATCTAATATCGATATTTTATTTTATTTTATTTCAATTAATGAAAATGACTGGTGATTTTGAATTGGTTTAGTTAACATTAACAACAATGATATTGTCTGATTTGTCAGTCTGATCACTAATGGACGGTAGGGATGTGATGGTGAGAAAATTTTCCCACTGGTTAATTGATGTGTGACAACACCGGTAATACCAGTCTCACCGGAGGGTGGGGGATGGGGGCGGACATTGAAGTTCTTCCCTCTTCCCCAGTTTGCTTTTAAAACACTTATGGTGCATGTCCACTGGCGCGGAGCAGAGCGAGTGTTTTCAGTTAATTTCTATGGAAGTTGAGCTTCACACTCACGCACGAGCGTGAACTTCAACTTCCATGTGAATGAACTGAAAACACTCGCTCTGCTCCACGCCAGAGGACATGCACCATTATGAATGGCGGCAATTATGAAATCGAATTAGCGGCAATTCGGGGGCGGCAATTACTTGAATGGTAGGTTCTTTATTATTCATAATAATGAAAAACACAACAACAAAACAGTACAATGACAAACTCGCTTATATTAAACTTAGAACGTTTATTAACAAAACGAATAAGCACAGTATAAAACATGCTGATAATGAAATCTGACTCCTGCTGCTTATCTGTGCTGCGACTCTTGTTCGGGTCACGCTGCATTGAGCAGACGCGTTCAGTTTTTAATTGTAGTGTCCGTTCTCTAACTGAACTAATTTATTTTTATTACTATAAAAGAATTTAAACAATGGTAGGGAAGGTGCCACGGTGGACAAGTGATGTAACAGGTATTGCAGCTGAAAACCGGTAACACCAACTATCGCAGCAAGCCAAATGGACAGATGACAGAAACAATGAGGAGAACAAAGGGGATTGAAAACTGGAAATGTTGCAAGCCAGATTCGAACTTGTATCACCCACATAGGCACCATGACTCAGTATGTAGACTTAGTACACTTAACGTTAGGCCACGGCTCAACCCACAAACAATACCGCTGCTTGCTCTCCATGTCATGGGTGGGTTTATAGTAGCAATCTTTGGAAACAAATGCTTATTAGCAGTTTATTACACCCACCTAGTAAAGCTGGTGGTGCGGTGAGGCTCTGCAGACCACCTATGGAGCCACCGGGACCTTCCATTTGCTCAAAGGTGGGGTTATCGATGCCCACCTTGGGATTCTGGGAAAGTTTCTTGAGGCGCATGGACGAGTTAAGGTCGAGTTCCTGCCGGTTGCGGCCCTCTTCCTCTCGTCTCCTGCGGTCCTCCTGCTGCTGGCGAATCCTTTCCAGCTGGGCGCTGCGTCTGACGGGCAGTGTGCGAGCACCCAGCTCACTGGGACAGTCCACCGCCATCTCCCTGTGCATGTCAGTGCCTCCCCCGCCGTCTGACTCTGTCACATATCCGTTCATGTGGGAGGTGGTCATCATGGCTGTGCGTGTGTGTGGTGAAGTGTGGTGTGAGTGTGTTTGAGGAATGAGGGTTAGGAGGGGTGCTTTCTGCATGGTGTGAGGGCTGATGCCATGACAGCAGGGCTGAGGTCAGTAGCTCCAGACAGAGAGCCACACCTGGAAGAAAGGGAACTGCGGTTAGAGGAGTCTTCCACAACCAAGGATATTTTATGTATATTTAAAAATATTTGTATTCACAACATGTATTTATATGCATCATCTATTCATTTAAAATACCAGCCAACATTTCTATGGACAAACTAAGTATTAAACCTAATTCATAATTTCTTTCAGAACTGTTTGTGCTACAGACATGAATGATTCATCAAATCATGTGGCTTGAGGAGAGAGCTTCTATTACTAAGGGATCAGAATTATGATTTTCTTTTGGCATACAATGAAACAAAACAAAACAAAAAAAATCCCATACACTTGCATAGATGTAGGGACTGATGTAATATCTAGAGATTAGACACATATCTGATGATTAATTGAAATAAAATCAAAATGGCAATATGGATTAGTGCAATTATCAAATGACAAAGTCAGTGATTTAATTAGATAAATATATGTGCAGTATATTTTAAAGCGAAGCACGGCACTGCTCATTTACCCGCGAACAGCTCGTAATACAGTGTTTTTAGTATCTTAGAGCAGGTTGCAGTTAATGTGGCTTCACACAAACTCCATCTCTATATCTGCTCTTAGTTTGGGTCACTTATAGCATGCATTTTGGAATGTAATGTGCACCACCCATTTCTCTAGATTTGTAATGAGAAGCATTTAAACCTGTTAACAGAAGAAGTAGGAGAAGCTTTAAGGGCTCCCAACAGTTTTATGCCAAAAAAGCTCAATGGATCAACGTTATGAAATTAAGGAAATATTTGTTCAAATATTGATTCATTGTTTTTGCCTCTTCATGATGACTCGCTTTATTTAGTCCTAATTTGTAAGTCGCTTTGGATAAAAGCGTCTGCTAAATGACTAAATGTAAATGTAAATTTGTATTGTAATTTTAGAGCTGTACTATAACATAACATTTATATTTTTCTTAAATACTTTTTACAGTGAAATAGTATTTTTTATAATGGCAATATTTCTTATTTAATAATAATAATAATTTATAATAAAACAACAAAAGTTTTAAAATAATATTGATATGCAATCTTTTTTTTTTTGCCAAATTGTGCATTCCTACAAAACTGCACAACAAACTAGGAGCTCTCATAAAAATTGCAAACACAACTTTTTGTGCAGCTAGATTCTTTCCCGCAAATCATGTAGCCATAGTTGCACTCTTTACACCAGTGACCACCCAAAAAAGCACTTAAAAACCTCATAACATCATGCTATAGAACAACCTTAGCAACAGCGTAACAATGCTCTGCTAAATACCAATAATGCATTAGCATCATGGTGACAAGTTTAGCCCAGACACCACTTTTCTTTTTTTTTTCTTTTTTCAGAAATTGTAAAAATCAATCAATGAATCTATCAATGGATCTATCAATCAATCAATCTATCAATCTATCAATCTATCTATCTATCTATCTATCTATCTATCTATCTATCTATCTATCTAGTTGTTTTGTCATTTAATTTAGTTTTTTCTGGACAGTGGAGATTTGACAGGAAGTGGAGGAAGAGAAAGGGGGAATGGGTTTGGGACAAGACACAAACACGGGTCCCATGAGCAAAACAGCCATGATGAGCAAAACAATTATGATTAGGAGTACTTGATTATCCAATAAAACACAAAAACCTCTATGCGGTCACAACAGAAAGTTGTCTTATTACTGTACCCTCATTCAACACAGCTGATTAATTACAGTGCTATTTATGGCATTCAGTCGAGTATGAGTGTACAGTTATTTAAAGAGATGTGTCAAAAACTGCACAATACGATGACGAAACAAACAAGCTGTCCTCACGTTAAAGGCTCAGAGCGATAAACAAACCGCCACACGGTCCTCTTCTCCACTGTGGTGGCCTTGTGGTTGTGAGTGCTGTGTCAGCTGTCTGAGACAGGCCAGATCACTGTGTTATCTGCCCCTTTATCATCCCCATTTCTGACAGCTGACACTTTTCAGAAAACCCCAACTCGCTTTTTCACCCCCCAACAAGACCTTGCAGATGTGAGCGGCCCTGACCCTTGACCCCTCAAGCCTTTCCTTCCATCTTCTCAGACAGTTTTCAGTAACAAACAGCCCTGAGTCACGGCTCAGTCACTCAGTGAGTCAGGTGATGAGGCGTGCATTTGAGAGAGATGCTAGGAGAAGCTCTTGCAACGAGAGTATTCATGGAAGAAGGATTCTGAAGTGTTTGCAATTGACTAGATACCAATGTTCTACCGCTGAATTATGCATGAGACAGTGATACCACGTAAAATGGGAGTCTTCTTCCAGGAAAACCCATCCCATAGGATAAAGAAAAGACTGCACAGTGAGGATAATGGATAACCTTTGTCCCTTCATCTACCCCTCCTCCATTCCACTTTCCTCATTCCTCACTTCTCTATCTACTCCCACTATGGGCACACAATATGAGAACCAGCCCATGCTGTGATGAAATATCATAAACATAATATGTATCTGACCTCCTGACAGGTAAGGGTCTTATATGGGTAAGAATATCTGGATACTAGTGACCCACATGAATATTGTATGTTTTGTTAATGAATAACAGTTTTGACCAGCATTTCCACGACTTATTCTAAAATGATTTTTTTTTTTTTTACAACAGTGTTCTTGAAGGTTAGTTTTTAATATTCTTGAAGGCCCACACACCTCACATGAGCCTGAAAAGCTGCAAGCTAATTTTGGGAGTGCTAAGGGCAATTTAATAACTTTTCAAAGTCCAGCCTGCCCAAACGTATTATCTTAGCTCCCATCTTGTTGGAGTCAGTAAATAAAGCAGTGCTGATTACAGAAGTTGTTACAGCATAAGTGATGATAGCTGAGATGAAATCACTGGAGTTTCTGGGAAACTCTTGATTCACTCTGCCTCTCAGTCTGACCTCAGCGGAGCCTTCTGTCTGATACAGAACCTCTGTTATCTTTAACACCATCCCTCATTTAGTCTAGCTTCACTCCTCACTAATGGACTGCTCCCCTCACTTCTGCCATGCCCTACCTCAGTTTCCCCTCCTCCCGTTAAGACTGCTCTGAGATTTCTGTGCCGCACGACTGACTAACGCATTGCCATGACAACAGCTTTGTCTGTGGGCGGGAGGGTCCCAAGGCCTGAGAACCAAAGGAGGAAAACACAAAGAGGACACACACACACACACACAGGGGGAGAAGCTACACGGGGGTCCTCACCCGTGTTTGCCAGTCAGCCCAGGATAAGCCCTCCAGATTGCACAGGGTCTTCTCTCTCGTCAGTTCTGACCCGTCTGCCTCCTCTCTTGCCCTGAATGCTAAAAGTCTGTTTCTGTTGACCCCTCCTGAAATAGAGAAAAATTGTGAGTGCAGGTGACAGCATGACCTCATTTACACAAGGCACTGAGATCCGTATCTGTGATCCGATCACAAGCTGATGACACTTAAAAGCAGGTGACCACAGTGCATTTGTAGAGTAAATGCTAATCTGTCCTGATTTGTCACGGACACGGACAAGAGTAAACGACAGCATAATCTACAATAAATGCTAATAATAAATATAAACATGCACAGACTACCAGTCAAAAGTTTGAAATGTCTTATGCTCAGCAAGGCTACATTTATTTGATCAAAAATAGTAAAAAAAAAAACAACAACAAAAAAAAAACAGTAATATTGTGAAATATTACATTTTAACAAACTGTTTTCTATCTTAATATATTTTAAAATGTAATTTATTACCCTGATTGCAAAGCTTAATTTTCAGCATCATTACTCCAGTCTTCAGTATCACGATACTTCAGAAATCATTCTAATATGCTGATTTAAAGCTCAAGAAATATTCCTTATTTAGTTGAAAATAAATATTTTGTACCATTATAAATGTCTTTACTGTAACGTTATCAATTTAACGTGTCATTGCCGAATAAATGCATTCATTTATTTTTTCCCCAGTTTCAATTTCCCAAAAAATACAGTTGATAATAAGAAATGTTTCTTGAGCACTAAATCAGCATATTCACATGATGTCTGAAGGATCGTGTGACACTAAAGAGTGGAGTAATGACTGCTGAAAAAGCAGCTTTGCCAATATAGATATTTTTGTTTATAGTTCCTGCGTGCCTCCATTATAATTCACACAGCCATCTCTGAGGTCATCGTTGTGCAGTGATGGAGCAACAATCCCATAATGCACACGGAAGGAATGCAAAACAGCCTGGGAATGACATTCCTCCGCAGACCAGACCAATATAAGGGCTTGTGAACGTCTGCATGCAAACGCTTTCACATGCAATCTTAATACCTGATTACTAGTGTAAACCGAAGTAAAGGTTACATTAAGACAAAAGAACAAGAGCTGAAAAACAGGCCTGTTATGAACAGATTTATTTCATTAAGAACTCTAAGCCACTGTTGTTTGTTTGGATGCAGGTGTGCAGATATCGACAGGAGAAAATCCAATTAATCTTTCCTATAAAAAGATAAGAGGATTGTAGCCTTACACCTACACACAGATGTAGCTTGAATGTAGCAAACATCCACGTGAGCACCACACACACTCCCTACATTCAGGTACTCATGCTGACGTCATTATGGTGGCTCTCCACCCTGCTGGCCACAGATAAGAACGATCTTAAGGCCGCCTACTACACCGCACCAGAGACAATAAGCAATACTGAGCCAAACCAAACAATCCCCCTGACGATGCCAAAAAGCCCCGTATATTTACATAACAGACATCTACCTTTCATGAGAGTGGCTCAGATGGATGACTGAGGTATAGGCAGTGCTGTACAGGGTCCAAAATGAACACTCAACAACAGCCAACTGAAAGGAAAAATTGCCTTTGGCAAGTAAACGGAGTTACTGGAAAGTTGGCCACAATTATTGTTTAGGAAATGCAACATGGTTTTAAAGGGGTGGTAAAATGCCCTTTTCACAAGATGTAAAATATATCTCTGATGTCCCCAGAGTGTGTGTGTGTGTGAAGTTTTAGCACAAAATACCCCACAGATATTTTTATATAGCATGTTAAAGTTGTCACTTTTTGAGGGTTTGCAAAAACACACCGTTTTGTGCCTTGCCCTTTAAATGCAAATGAGCTGCTGCAGAGGGCGGGGTTTCAAGAGCTCCTGTGTGTTAGCAGCTCACGCAGACACACTAAAATGACAGAAACTGTTCTGCCTTTAAAGTTAAAACGGAGTCAGACAAAGATGGAGAGACTCAAGAAGAAGTGACAACGTGACGTCTCTGAATGGTTAGTTGATGAACTTATGTTGCTGATGTGGCGTTAACTATCTTCAATTAGCATATTCTGTCATGGTAATCTATAAATCGCTCGTATAGGAACTGTTGTGAGATGCACACAGAGTGACTTTCTATTGCATGTGAAAAGATGGATGCTAAAGTTTGAGCTGACTCACAAATGTATTCTTATACAACAACTTTTCCTCTTCTCAACATGGACTGTGTGTTCTGGGGGGTGGGGTTTATGTACATTTTAGGGTTAGTGATGTCACTAACCCGGGAGGAATGTCGTGTAGTCCCTACCAGCCGTTTGTTGTAGTCCTTTTCTTTAAAAGCAAATATCTTCCTTTGCTTTGAACTTTGAGCGTTGTAACTTTGCAGATGTTGTTTATGACAGCAACATTACACATTAACTGAAGTTAGAAAAGTGAAATCATACTCAACCACCCCTTTAAATGGAAATACAAAAATGATTGTCTGACCTTTGCCATTTTTTTAATCTGCCATCAGTGAAGTGAGCAAATCAGGTCTGATCATATCAGAGAGATAATTAACATGCATAACTATGTTATCGTAGACACACAGTTGTCCTATTAGCCAATTTTTTTAGAATCTCTGTTTTTTCTACGTTTCTTTTCATATGGCACACAATGGGTAAATGAAGCTTGCAAGGTACTGTGTTTCAGGGCAAAAGACTTTTGAGTCAAAATCTGCTAAAAATATCATGTATAAATGTATCATCTTTTATTGGAATTTTTTTTTTAAATCACCTGCCAAGTTTATAATATATATAACATCAGCATTTGAGAGTCAAATTGGACAACTATACAGGGACTCATTTATTTAAAAGTTCATCTATTTCCAAAATTATGAAAAAAAGATCACAAATTGGTGAAAATATTCAAATCAGGAATATCAGAATCAGAATGCATAATTTGTGCATAAAACGTCCGTCAAAATCAAGGTTTATTCTTTTTAGCATGCAGTGTGAAGTATTTCACTCGGTGCCCTGATCATTTAGATTCAATTTCAGCGAGTGAAGAAATTTATACTCACGTGGCAAATTTTATTTTATATTATGCAAGTTATTGTCTCTGACAGATAGCATGTAGAAGCCGCTCCATAAGCGGCGACACATTCAAAACATCCGGTAATGTGGGTTTTCCAGGAAACGCATGTACTCGCTGGACCTCTGCTTCTCGTAAATACTACTGTGAATTGTGCACATTATTTTTTGACAGACATCGATGTCATGATATTCAAATGATGATAATTTGAAAACAGATGGATCGTAAAGTAATAATTATTTATTTCTTAGCCGCCAAGTATTCAGTGAAGTGATTGAGTATTAAAGCTGCAGTCGACAAGTCTGGCTGATTGAGGGGACTTAGCCAAAATTTTGAATGTTTACAACTCTCATGTCCCTCCCCCACTACCACCAAGCACCCTCCCATCGGGTTTGTGCTCGTCAGTGCGTGTGCACCAGATTTTCTGTGAACGCAACCGTCTCTTCAGCATCGAAGCATCATATTCTTTTCCTTGGTTGTTTTGGACCTCCTTGCTCTAGTTGTTAACCGAGGAATTGGAAGCTTGTAAGTAGATTTTCTCTCCGCCATCACGCTTCGTACAATCCAACACCTTCGAACTTCAGGCGTGTGCATGTGATGTTGTAACCTGCGCGAGAGGGGAGGGGGGATCTGTGCCGTGTGCACGAACTGTGATTGACAGTCAGATCTCACACAGCCCTGCGCTGATTGGACCAGAAGAACCGGGAGCGGCGGATTTTTGCAAAACAAATAACAGGCTCCAGGCTCGGGTTTTTTTCTAAAACCGGCTGATTTATGTTGTTCTGTCAGATCATAGTGTCGATTTCAGCGAATATGATAAAAAAAAAAATCTTGCCGACGGCAGCTTTAAGTCGATGTTTTAATTCTAATATTCAAAAAGACAGCCAGCCTAAGTTTTTCACATATGTGATAACATGCATAAGGGGTGAACTATGTTTGATTTTGTGGTAATTATAAAATGTGCTACTTTTTGCATAGGTCTTTATGCTTATTTTACGGAATGTTTATTTTTACATTAAACGTTTATTTCGTGGCTTAAATAAATGACATGTTACACACAAACGGACATGTTTGGCTTTTTACAGTTACATATTTCACACTCAGCTGTCGCAAATTCATTTGGTATTCCATTATTACCCCTTAACAGATTTGGACTTTTCTCAAACACCACAGTATCGGTTTACATAGTCAATGCACCACCCAGCCCTAACAGGTTCTTTATACTGTAAGGAGAAGGGCAGCACTTATTCATTGTTGTCCCAGCCTTGCAGCAAACCACTCTTCTTACAAGCACATAATTATTTATGGTTTTAATTATTTAATTTTTTTATTGTATTTTTTTGTCTATATTTATTTAAATGTTCAAGGTTCATTTCAAAGTGACTTAATTTGAAATATTTTTTAATTAAAAGGCAAAACTTTTTCTTTTTTTTTTATTGAACCAACAGACGCTGACCAACGGCAACAAACACTTTGTCCGGTTTTGTTAGATCTGTGGTCGGCGCTTGTTTTCGCCCATTGAACATGTTCGATCGACGTTTGCTGGGTCGTGGAGTGTCTGAGAATCGACATGCTGTAATTTGGTGATTGTCTGCATTGGTCACCACCTGTGTGTGAATTCACCTTAAAAAGTAACTTGCAGACTAAAACTAATAAAACAACAATAATGTTTGTTTATCGCTAAACATCTTTTGCAGTGTTTTGATAATACCAGGTTAATAATTTTCACAATTATCAGGATATAAAAATTCAATACTTGTATCAGGCATTTGCAGGTGAGCCAATACGAGGTCATTCTGTACACTGGGGTTGTGTAAGGCGGCTTAATTAATGCTGTTTTACAGATCGTGCACACGTATGTACACAAACACACTCACACCAATACCGACTGTCTTAACGATGTTTTCCCTTCCCCCCTACTTTATGACACAACACACAGTGGAGAGCCTTAAGACTGAAAAACATATAAATAAAGCCTCAAACCATCTGCTGTTCAAGAGCTTAAGTAGCCTACTTCAAACCCTCCTGCTCCATTCAGCTACTGGCTGGCCACGACTCAACTGCAGCTCGGCCAAGCACACTAAGCCTCTGGCCTCTTACACAGGGAATAGGGACATCTGGGCTCTAACTAATAGAATCTGCCCTTTACACTGATGTAGTAAACCAACCCAAATCCAAACATTAGCCTTTATCGGCTAAATAATCAGGCTGATCTTTGATAAATGCCAAAGGGAAGGCTAATATTTCCCAGTGTGGAAGACCAGGGATGAGGCGAGGTAGATTAGGAAGAGCACTTTGTGGTGAATGCAGGTGTTTCTAGCCAGAGCAGGTGCAGCACGGCTGGCCCAAAGGCAGCCAATGAGACGTGAGCATTAGTGGGCGCTGTGTCAACAACCCTGTTGTTTTTCATTCCACCTGGGAAACAGTCCTCACAGATACTGCGACTGTGAACACACTACGCAATACACATTAAGGCCTCTCACCGGTCACATTCCTGGCAAGATTTTGTGATAGAGTAGTTTCGCTGATGTAAACGAAAAGAAAACGTAAACAAGAATTGTTAAAGTAATCAGATGATACTGATCAAAAACAAACAAATTCCTTTTCCACTTTACAGATGAGCAGTTTATGCGACTAGTTCTAATGGCTATCATTTGAGATAATCAGCCACTAATTATAAAAGATTAAAAGATGTCCAATGCCTTATGATTTCCGCAATGCAAAAAACCCAAACAAAAATGACCGAATGCGGTCATAAAAATGGCTATTAAGACATAGTACACTCAAAAATTTGAATTGTCATTATTTAGCTTCATGTCATTTGAAACCCACAATACTTTTTATTTATTTATTCTAAACACAAATAAAGATATTTTTAATGAAACCTGATACATTTTTGTTTCTCCATTTAAAGTCCATTCAACCAAAACCAAAACTTTGATGCTTCAAGAACTCCATATGAATCGAGGGGTTTAATCCAAGCTAAACACAAGTTAAACAAAAATAGTCGATCTCCGAATGCAACGTAACAGGGAGGAGAGTAAAGATGGAAAGCTAGTTAGTTCTATATAAATTCACGGATAATTTGTTGTTTTGTCGTTAGTGAAAATCAATATTGACCTTGTATTTGAAAAAGGATCCTCATATAAGAAACAATACTAAAATTCAGAGTCAGTTCATTCGCATTCGGAGATCGACTATTTTTGACTGACAAAATGCCAGCGGACACAGCTACAGTGAGTTGTTCAAAACCTTTCTTTTTAGTAAACTCTGTGTACACAAACAATGTTCTCAAAGCTCGAGTTCATGTGTAGAGCCCCTGGTGATACTTCGAGGAAGTTTCATGTTGTGTCGAGCCTTCTTAGTGTTTTAAAAATAGTGATTTTGATGCTATCATAGAAATAGCACTCCCATTCAAACGGCAATTTGACCGAAACCGAAAATACGGTCAAACTTAAATGTGGCGCTTCCATTCTAATTATGCTTTTAAACAAAAGTTTGCCTCGGGTAGATTCACAAATAGACCCTAGGTTGCATTTTGGCGAGAGTTACGCTTTAATGTCGAGCCCTGCATTTAGAAAGCAACAGAGGGCACTCTCAGCCAAGCAACGGTGTGTAAAGCTCAGCACAGCAGGCAATGATATTATATCTGCGCTAAACTTTTTTTGGGCTCTAGTCTAATTCAATAACATGCGAGTGAAATTGTACAATTTACTAGCCATTGGCTAATTAAAGACATTTTTAGTCACCTAGTATGAAATATAGGGATGCACCGAATATTCGGCCACCGAAAATTTTCGGCCGAAAATGGCCCAAAAGTGCATTTTCGGTTTTCGGCCGACTTTTATCACCGAAACAATACGGCCGAAATGTTGTGATGACGCAAACAGCAGACACCGCGACCTGCACGTGCTTGTCTGAAGCAACATTACATATCTGCGGTGTGGACGTATTTAAATATATCTAAGAGTGACCCACGGACAACGATTTTCAAAACACAGACATCCCAAGTCTTCCGGAAGTTCCGGGAGTCTCCCGCGTATTGATACCGGCTCCCTAATGCCCGCAAATTAGTTTAAATCTCCCGGAATCGCGAGCGAGCATGAGCGCGCATACGTAGCGCGCGCGGCAGAGAGGGAGCGAGAGACCTTTGCGTGTGTGTGCAGAGCAGCCGTCATTTCTCAGAGGTTTACCTGAGCTGTTTATGGTTTTTGCAACTCACGTCCATGAGCATATAACTGCAGATATTATTTTGGGCTATGGCAGTATTGACCTAAATGCACTGTTTTTATGAGAGAACATTTCATTTTTAAACCTTTCTCCAGGCCAGTAGGCTTTTACATTATTATTTTATGTACACATGAGTGGGGTCAAGTTAAACATTTAATTTTATACTTTGCAAATGCTAAATAAATATTTGCATAAAATTTTAATGGATTTATTCTTTGAAACTTTAATATTAATTTATGCAATTGCAATGCCTTGATTTTAGTAAACTTAGTACACAGTCATAGCCATAAATGCAATGGTACTAACAATAATTGGCATAATTTCTTTCGGTGTTTCGGTTTTCGGCCTTGGTTTCCTCTTTTTCGGTTTTCGGTTTCGGCCAAGAATTTTCATTTCGGTGCATCCCTAATGAAATATGCGAGTGATTTACTTGCATTGTAGAGGGCTGAAGATGGATGAAAGTGTTATGGGTTTGGAACAGCATGAAGGCGAGTAAACAATGACAGAATTTTCATTTTTGGGTGAACTATCCCTTTGATCAAATTCAAATTTCAATACTGTCTATTGTGACTATACTGTGTAATTTTTAAATATATAATCTGCACATGCTGCTTTCTTCAAAGATGATGAGTGGCAATTCAATCTGTCTGTAAGAGTATGATGGCTTACTAAATGAGTTAGGCTATATAAAGCTCTTATGGCCTGTTAGCTTAAACAAACAGCTCATTTAACGCACTAAATAACATGCATTATTCACATGAAGGAAGTTTTCTTCCTTGGCCTGGCAGACTCTGCCCTGCACAGGATGAACCTGTTACTCTGACAGACATGAAACAGCTCGTCCTGAGGAGTGGCAAGTATGGAAAACAGTCCCTGAATTCTGTGACAGGGAGGGACCGGAGCTCCTTTCCCTACTTCATCACCCTTCAATAGGTTTTATAACTATCTGACAATATAACAAAGCTCTGGGGTCCACCACACCTTTACACTGAAATAAAAATAATAAACTAACTGACAACTCACAGATATGAATCTTTCTCATCAGAGAACTGGAAAATGCACAAGAGAAAAGCTGATGTCTGCAAAGACATGCAGGAGATAGGGAAGCTGGACAGGCCGACACTTCCATGGCTGTCACCGTAGAAGAGAAACAGACCAGGATCGTTATCTTCTCCAAAGCTCCAGCTCAACATTCCAACACCCAGTGTTTGCGTACAAAAAAAATTCCAGATTCCAGGCTCCTAAGAATCGAACACGTACCACTTAGTACCAGGAGGGAGAGCAATGCTGGAGAGAAAGTGGAAAAGAGAGGGAAAGAGACAAACAGAGGGAAAATATGTGGATACAGCATGGTATGTAAAGGACAACACCAGCATGCAGGGATGAATCACTTTTGGCCTTTTTAGTGCAGGAACAGAAAATAAAACCGGCACATGACCTTAATAAGTAAACCATTCAACTCGCCTTCAGTCGACAACTTCCATGTTGTGCATGGAAATGTTTGGAGAATACATTACCCAATAGACCGACAGGTGGAAACAAGACTGCAAGGCTCCACCTCTCAAACCATGAGAAAAATCAACAACATACACCACATTCTGAATACTAGGGATAGGTACCGAAACCTGCTATTAAATGGGCCCCGGGGCTAAATTATGAAAGACCACAGTACCGATAAGCACCGGCCTTACAGGTTCTGCTGTCGGTGGAGAAATTAAGAAAACACACATACTATTTATTATTGCTATATAGATGTTATATTACAAGATAATATTAAACCATTTGTCTGTGATGCATTTTTTCGCAGTCTAGAAGAGAGAGATCTCTCTCACCCAGAGCTACAGCGCGCACAATTCAAAAGTCCCTGCTTAATTAGCGACGATGGCCGAGAGAACTAAACATTCTGGTTACACTTTAGGCCTGTGATATTAATTTTATTTTTCGATTTTGGCTTCCAAGGATTATAAAAAGAAGATATTTGACGTAAAACCATTAAGAACTAGAAGAGTTCTGTCTCTGGCTTTCTGTGTGCGCTCCGATACGGACCACAACTACACAAGCAAATTATACTTTAGGCTTTATGTGCGTGTCTAAACTATCAAATACACACAAAATATAACCAAAAAAAAATAAAAATGACCTGCTTGGAGAGTATTCACTTTTATTACCAGTTTGTGTCTTAAATGGGCATAAATAGTTGGGAGAATATATGATGTGTATTAGGGATGCAACGGTACACGGTAAAATCCCGGACCGTTCGGTCAGTCCTGCACGGGACAATCTACCCTCGTGTCCCGCGGGACTTCGGTTTTGCCATTGAGTTCGCGCTGATTCTTTTAGTTTTTGCTTTAGGCGCCGTTCACATATCGCGCCTAAAAACGCGTAGAAAACGCTAGGCGCGCCGCGTTCTCCTTTTTCCAAAGCGCTAGGGCGGTTGCGCTCCGGAGGCGTCTGTCGTTGCTAAAGCAACCATCAGCTGCGCTCTGGTTGGTTCTTGTCACGTGACCTACGGTGCGCATTCTGAAAAGTTGAGAATTTTCTCCACTGCTGGGGACATCGTTAGTGCCAACCGGTCTCGCCTTGCACCAGACAGTGTTGATAGACTCATCTTTTTGCACAAGAATCTCTCAATAGTGGATGAGTAAATAACATTGCACTTTGTATCCTGAATGCAGTATTTTTTATTATATTATTTTGCTTTGCTTTTTTTTATTCAAAGCACAAGCTAATTTATGTTTGTTAAAGGTAAAAGTGCACTTTTTCTTTCACATTGATCACTTCATATACCAGTTATCAAGGTTTGGAATTGGGTTCCACTTGAATATTTTGAAGTGTGTTTGTTTACATTTTGTATTTCATATAAGTGATAGTTGAAGAGGTTGTATTACTTAGTGTTGTTCAGTACAGACTAGAGTGTTAATTTATTCCATACATTGATGTTCTTCCTACTGTGACATTCTGTTTATGCTCATAAGAAAAATAAAACATATTTTTGGGATGAAATAGCAGTCTCTTTCTGCACAAAACATGTACCGAAACCGAACCGAGACCCAAAAACCGAGGTACGGACCGTACCGTGGGCTATCTGTACCGTTGCACCCCTAATGTGTATTATTAGATCTGCATTCTATCTTAAAGTGGCAGCAGTCTAAACATGCTGACGACTGCGACATTAATGTGAATCAAACAACAAAAGGCAAAGAGAACATTACTCACAGCTCTTGAATAACTTAAGCTTTAATAAGCATTAATCTAACAATTCTTGTTCTTATTGTGTTATCTTGTGTATTTAAAACACAAAAAATGCCTGCACACCGGTCCATTTAAAAATTGTCCATTGTTGTTTCTTTTGCTATAGATATTTATTTTACATTTCAGAATATAAAGCGATGTTAATTATGTTCTTAATTTGTTTCTTTTTTCTTTATTTTAATAAAAAAATACATAAAAATAAATAACCGATAAGAATACCTTTAAAGTACCGGATCGATAACCATTATCAGTAAGAATAGTAATACTGTTAAAACCTTAAAGATACCCATCCCTACTGACTCCTGTGCTCAACTGTCTATACCGGCATGAATGTCCACATGTGAAGCGAATGTTTGTGTTATTCTGAACAAATGTATTAGGTAGAGATGCACCGGTCGACTGGCCATAAATCTGAACCGCACAAACTCTGCAATGCAATCATTTCCCAAAATGCAATTTGTGTGGAAAATTACAAAGAGAAGCGCAAAGAGAAGAAGCTCCCTGTTAACAATGCCCGAAATAGTGGAAGAAGAAAATAAATATTGAATTGGGGGTGGGAGTTTATATGAATGTATCTCTAAAGGGAACTGACAGTCTTCAGAAAAGTGTCATTAGCAATTTATTTTCCTTTTACCTCTGTATAATGCCTGTCTATAAGCGCAGCACTGCTTTGTGTACAGTGGTAACAAAGGAAACACCATTTTGCTGCCGTTCCATAAGCGCCACTGTCAATTTGCATTGTCTGTCAATTTCCTTGTAAAACAAAATCGGCAATGAAAGATGGTGATTAGAGCATTCCAAGTATTAGGAGTCATATATTTTTAATCACAACACATTTTTGCACCAAACATTTGTGCAGACCTTAAGGCTGGATTCATGCAACTTTTAACAGGATTTTTGATTGTTTGTAGGGTCATGGCATTGCAACTTTAAAAGATATGAAAGAATTCTGTTTAAGGTGGTCTTACATAGCCAGACCTTCAGCTTACAGCAGAAGTGGACAGTCCATTGATGTTCTGATGGTGACAGAGTACCCGCCCCTAAACTAGCCTGGGTTTCCCCATGCTGCCTTGCGCTCAGCGCGATTTTATTCACGCTGCTAAGCAGCCTGGACACCATGGACCAGATTTTCCCCTCAAAAAAGGAACCAATCACAGAACGGGGAGGGAGCAGCAAGACGATGACGACGTCTATGCGACACACCGACGCAGTTTGTTTATATCTATGGATCCAACATGGCATCAGACGCGAAGTTACCTTTCGATGCAGCCTTAGATAGTGTTCTAAGTAGTTTAGAACGCAAGTTTATTTCGTCTTCTTCCTCGTTGGAATTTCTGTCGCTCTACATACGTCATCTGTTATAATTGAAACGATTGGCTATGAGCTTCGTACAGGCGCATTTGATAGACATTCGTAGCACCCAATAAACGGCTCTGGGCATTCGTAAACCACGCCTCAAATACGAGAACACATTTCCACAACATCGGGGTGTGGAATTCCTTACCTACAAACATTCGAAGCCTCAATAGCGTCTCATTTTTTAAAAATAAGCTTAAGTACTGGCTCCTATCACAACAGATCTGCAACCACTAATGACTGTGTTGTACATTATCTGATTTATATTCTGGTTTTAAATGTTATATTCCTGGACCTGTATGTATTGTGATGTTTTATGTGGTGTATATGTAATGTATGTTATTTTATTTGTTTACCTGCCCAGCGACAGCAGATGTAAACTAGCTATTAGCTAATTCTGGTGCAATTACTTTTAATTGTGCATTGTCCCTGTAAAAATAAACAATAAAATGAAATGAAATGAATGAGAAAATGAACATGTGGTTCCCAGACCACGTCTCAATGAGACGAGGTCTGACGTTAGCCAGGCTACCCCTAAACTACACTTTAAGTGAAATAATGTAGAAATAAGTGTATTGTGTATAGGTCATTTTACTTGTCAACCAGATGGTGTCTTCCTGTCCAAGTAGGCAGTTCTTGACAAGAATAAGCTGTGAAGAGGTCCAGACATTCTGCCGAGAGTCTGGCTACACAATACTAACATGATCCTATACAGCCTAATAATACAAAGCTTCATTAAGTTCACCAGTCAATCAGACAGCCAACTGACTTGGCGGTATTTAGCCTAAATTATATGTTATTTTGGAATCCGTAGTGAGAAAATATCTGCATGCTTTAAAGTGTGCTGATGTGTTGCAATTTATAACATTGAAAGCCTATTAGACACAGTGCTGGTGATCTGTGGCTCATCCACTCTTGACTGGTTGCTGCACCTGGACCAGCCTGCAATAACTGAGATCTGACAGATCCCAAACGGAATCAAGAGATTAATGAGGATTCCTCACAGCTATAGCACAAGCCAGGTGACAAACAGTCAAAACAAACATTTCACACAACTGATGAGTTTTCAAGTCAATAATTTGAGAGCCATATGCTTTCTTTTCAGGGGTCATTCGTTAAAACACTCAGGGACCAACATGTTGTTATTGTTCTTCACAGGCCCCCTGAAAAGTAGTGGGAAAATCCAGGTCTAGACAGAACAGTAGCCCCGCGGCATTTTGTATGGGCTCTCTAGGAGAATTTGTGGTTTGTTTATTCTTAACCGTGGCAGTCCATCAGGACAGCAGAGTCGGTGCATATTGAGAATTCCTCAGGGGACACAGACGGGTTACAGCAGTTCTGTACACTGCTGCCACAGGTACCAGCCTCTTCCCATACCACAGTCCGTCAGATACAAAAAGTCCTGTCTAAAGCGACTCAAACTCGCAGTGCTTTCAGATGGAGCAGCATTTACTACTGATCACAGAGACGCTCTTCACTAAGACGCTGTGTATATATTTACTAAATCGTGATTTCAGTTTAATTTTGATTAATCGTGCAGCCCTTCTGTCTACACCTTTATACGTCTCTCTTCCCACATCAATGCATCACACATATCTGAGGCCCTGTTTACACCTGGTATTAAGATGCATTTTGGTCGATGGGATCACAAGTAGACGGGGGAGACAAGTACCTGTCTCTTTTGTCCACTTTCAACCACTTCTGTCCTGATTTCTTTGAGAGGAGAGTCTAT
The DNA here is from genome assembly GCF_951802725.1 of Rutilus rutilus. NCBI lineage: Eukaryota > Metazoa > Chordata > Actinopteri > Cypriniformes > Leuciscidae > Rutilus > Rutilus rutilus. The sequence continues at coordinate 25,911,093 of NC_140226.1, read as the reverse complement.
GTGCGGTTAAATGTATGGGCTTTTTCAGATCTTTTGATCTAATGGATGAAATAAGCTCATGCAATTTACATATGGAGAGCAGCAGCTTTCGTTTCTGCTCTGATATCCATTAGGGATGTGCGAGACTATTCGACTATTAAACGATACTGCTGCTGCTAGTCAACTTGGAAACACTAGTCGTTTACATTTTTTTTCCTTTGCACATTTAATGTTTTGCTTTATATTGTGGACAAGTGGACAAGCTCAAAACGTTTTAGACCCTGTTTACACCTGTAGCGTTGTCCACTTAGCACATTAATACCAGGGGCCAGTTGCACAAACTTAGCCACTATGTTAAGACGGTATCTTAAGAACTAGTTTAACCAACTAGAAGTTGAATAAGAGTTAATCAGTCTTACTTTTCCAGGTCAAATTAGACCGACCGAAAAAGTTAAACCAGTCTTGAAGGAAAAAGCAGTTTATGTAACCAGGCCACAGATGTAACAGAACCTGAGAATGAGGCTGAAACACTTGAGACTATCAGCCTACTTGCTAGTTCCACACATAACTTTAAAACATTTGCTGATAACATTTGATGCTGGTGTTTGTCACTAGCGTGGATATGAACTAAATGCTTGACCAGCACAGGTATTTCAATGGTTAATGCAATGCAACAAAATAATATCTAGAGCAGGGAGGCTGAACACATACAATACCATTCAAAGGTTTGAGGTCAGTAAGCTTATTTTACTTTTATTCTGCAGGATGCATTAAATTAAATAAAAATTGAGAGTAAAAACATTTATAATATTACAAGTTTCACATTTTAAAAAAATGCTGTTCTTTTGAACATTCTATCCAAAGAAAAAGAAATCCTGGGAAAAAAAAAAGTATCACAGTTTCCACAAACATATTAAGCAGCACAACTGTTTTCAATATTGATAATTATACTTTTTTTTAAAGCACCAAATCAGCATATTAGAATGATTTCTGAAGGATCTTGTGACACTGAAGACTGGAGTTGGCTGCTGAAAGTTCACCGTTGCCATTACAGGAATAAATTATAGAAAAATAATTTAAAAAATGTAAAAATTAAAAAAAGTTATTTTTAAATTGTACAACAAACAAATGCAACAACAACAAATGAAAAAGTTATTTTACACTATAATAATAAGAACAGAAATGATTACATTTAATAATTATTTGGATATTCTGTCATTATTCTGGATAATAAATATTTAAATCCACTGATAATATCAAACCGTCTCTGAAGAGTCGCACTGTTCTCTCTATATTCTATTCTATATATCCAACAGGCCATCAGATTTCATCAGTCTGACAGGCCAGACTCACTGAAGGAACGTGGCAGTGAGGTAATATGATTCTAGAGCGTGCTGGCATTAACACCTCTCGCTCTACTCTGAAAACAGATACCGTCTCCTTGAAAGAAAGCCCATCTGATCCAGAGCCAAAATCCTCCATCATCCGTTATAACATCATTTATTTGTGCAGTAACTCCACACCTGTACCAAGACTGCCATAATAACCTACTATTATTTATTGCCATCAACAGCACTGAATAATGTTATGGAACAATTGATCTTCGACTTAAGCACGCACATCAAGTGCAGGGAAGGTTATCTCTGTGACTGTGCTGCTGATACAGGTTACCTACGGCCACCTCTGAGCTGAATTATATCACAGCATGCAGTGAACACTTATCTTTAAACAACACAGAGCAGCCAGCTGACTCGCAGCTTGTGATCTGAGGAAATGATAAGATTGTCAATTGTGCTCCTAATAATGGAATGAAGACATGGATCACATCCAGCCCCGGGAGGGATTGTACTTTTGGTGACTTGGCAACATAAAAAGGTAGGCTACATCTAAACAAACAAAGCCAAGCCAAAATGTGTTGACACAGTGAAGCACTTACAAAGTCTATGGGTCAACTGTCACACCCCCATAGACTTTCACATTATGTAGCCTATATTTATCAATACTGTAGTAGGGTTCTCAAATTTTCTGGCCAATGATTTGATATGACTTTTCCAGTTAAAAAAAAGAAGAAAAAAAATTATATATCTCTCTACAATGACAATATATATTTGTCACAAATACTGTCAAGAGCGTATTTAATCCAGATTATTCATTGAAACTCACTCCATAAGCAAGTAATTAAGGTGATATGATGCTCTAAAAGTGAGGTAAAATGATTTTGGAGTCTATAATAAAAAATAAACATCTAAAGTGTAGCCTACTACAAGACTTACACATACTAGTCACTTTGTGTAAACTTTTGTAGCTAGGAACACAAGAATAGATCAATAATGGATAACTCGCGCTTTATTTCATCTCCTTTACTAGCTCATTAAACTGTCAGAGTCCATTGAATATTCAAAAAGGAGGTTGATAAAATAAACCAGAACACTTAACAGTCAATTTTACTAGCACATAAACACTTTTAATATGCCTAGTAAACAGCTCAGTGTGTCTAGAGTCCGAGACCATTTTCATGAATGACACAGATTCACAAATTATCAACATAAACTATAGATGTCTGTAATATGACTGGTGAAATACATCATTCCCCTTCACCTCCCTTAGGGCAATTCACTCATAAAATAAAACGATAACGCCCTTTCCATGTCAGCTTTGATCCATGGTATCCCAGTAATCACACCAGAGAGAATATGACGGGTTCGCGCTATCAGATTTCTGAACCTTCCCGAAGGAACAATGCGACATTTGTGCCCTTAATGGCTGTAATGAAGGTAGATGAACAATGGCAGTCCGTGTATATCGATCGAAGAAACTTCCAGGCAGTTTCAACAACAAGTTGTTTAAATCCCTAGTTTTGCCTTTTTAAACATGTAGCTTCATAATCACCATTAAGTTACTTAATCCAAACAACAGGGCATCTATCTCAAGACCTAGTGAACTGCCACTTTTTGGGCGTAGAAAGCGCTTATGATGCCTACAAATGCTGTCTAGGTAGGCAGCTCATTAGGTTTTGAGAGACAGCCGTTGTATGAGCTTGGCGTGCCCTCAGAACTAAACAAACAGTGAAACATATAACTTTTAAATCTTCTAAACTGTCTCTTGAATGTCTATAGAGCTTTATTTGATACAAATGAGAGTGTGTTTTAGGGTTATGCTGAATATTTGCATAGCTAACACAGCTAGCTGGCCACTTCCCGAAGTGCAGCGCTGCTTTCTTTCCCAGGCAACCTGTTGCAAACAACACTTAACTTACGCCGCGTTTTAACGGCCAAAACAACTTGAAAGTGTCGCTTAGCTTACCTCTTCAGTAAGATGTGCCGTTCTTTTAGTCCAATTAATGTAAAAATACTCCAAGAAAAGCGGTTTTGTTCACAGAATATCACATTAGATTGTTGTCATGTTGTGTGACGGGTCGCTGTGGCTAGAGACTCGAGTCTCGGTATTGTGTGTCTGTCTGCGAGACTGACGGAGAGAGGCTCAACAGCGCCTCCGGCAACTGCATGAGACGACGCTTCTGATTGGACAGATCCACCATGCTTAAACTCCACCGTCCAATCAGGTGTGGTTTTCCTTGAGCACGTAGAGTCGATTACAAACCGGTCGGTTTCAATTGAACCGAGTTAAAGGATTGGAATTTTTTAAGGCTTGTTCAGTTTTTAGATTGTAACCACGTTTAATATTGTAGATCCAAACGTTAAGTAAAAAAAAAAAAAGCATAGGCTTATGGTATAGCAAATTGTCCACTGTGAATAGTATACATTCAGGTATTCACCAATTTTTATTTATTTATTTTTTACAGTCTATGGTATTCACCTAACTTCACAAACAGCTTTTTGCCTGCTATATAGCCTAGTATGTCGATCTTTAATAATGCTAAATGTAAAAAGCTTATATTTCAAGAGAGTATCAAAAAATATATTCTTGAATATTTATTAAGTAAAAAAAAAGATGTTAAAACAAATATTCAGTAAATAATAAACATACATCACACATGCATGAAAATAAATGACAGATATGGAGAACTCAATCAGCTTTCAGAGTTTATTTAAAAAAAGAAACTGAACCACGTCTTTACATAATGATCAAGAATTTTAATTCTCGCATTAGATCAGTATTACAGAAAATGATATTATAGTACAGAGTTTTTCAATATCTTTTCAATACCATAGTATGTTCCTTAGGAGTGCTGGTCACTTGTCTGTACAATATCACTCTTGCATTTTTTTGACTGTACATTTTATGCAATTTGTTTAAAAAGGCTGTCAGCACTTAAATAAGCTGTCTTCATCTTCGAAGTTAACAAATAAAAGTTTCCAGGGAGCTCAGCCTCTAGGATTGGGCCGGGCGAGTTTAAATGTAAGGGTAGTGGGTAAAATAGAGAGTAATAAGGGCAGAGCTATGAGGGCCAGTTTATTATGAAGTATGTTTCAGACTGAGGTAGCCTGTAGCACAGGACATGCCTCTGTGTGCGCTGAAGTAGCACAGACTTTACACAGACCCTCACCCGTCATCGTTTTGCGAAAACAATCCGTACAAAGTCTGTGATACCGGCGACACTCGCTGCTTTTCGGCGTCATGACCACAAGACCTCCCCCCCCCCACAGCCCTGGCTTTTGGCACTGCGCACATAAACACGACTCACAAGATAAACAACAAGCAAAGCGGTTTTGTAAACCCTTTATGAAGCATAATGAAGTCTTTATGGAGCATATAATACTAAAGGGAAAGAAGCTGGGTCACCTTGGTGCACTTTGAGGAGAGATGAAAAGAACCAGCTCCCGTTGGGGATCCAAAGGGGTCCCCGCTGTCATTTTGAAGAGCTTTTCATTCCTCAGTGACACATTTTCTACCGATGAGAAAATAAGCTTTCTGATGTATGTGTGACAGGCGCCAACAGCTGTCTATTAAAATGCTACGGCTATCTATAAGTTCTAGCATTGAACACACAAAGCAATTGCAATGAAAGAGAACAGAGTTGCTTAATATGATAATATTCATCATTATATTAATAATCATAATAATTATAACAATATATTACAGAATAAATCTCTTATATTTCATATATATATATATATATTATCAATTTAAAAGGTATAATATTTTCTGTCTTTGAAATACTATGATGTCTTCGAAGTCATATTTTCATAAATTTCACATATTCGTCTGTTCGAAATGTTGATTATACTGGATCAACTTCTCCCAAATCAATAAAAACTAGCTGTGCCGTTGCATATTACAGAATAGTAATGATATGTGGACATGCACCACTTTCTTGCTCTATACTTGGTCTGTCCCCTTAAGATGACATCATAGCCGTCCTATGACCATGACGTCCACGACTTCACCCTTGTGCAACTCCACGTATTGCTCTGTTTTCGGAGGCAACATCAGAAGGCCGTTGGCACTTCGCATGCTCATTAGCCGACTACTCATTTGGTTTCCTGAGAAACAGAGCAGGAAATTGCTATTTAGCATACAGATAAGTTACTTATAGCATGTGTCTGTGAATATACGCATAACTAATTATGTATACCTGTGCTCTGTGCCCAGGGAAGTGGTTCCTGGTGGTGCCATGTCAGTATACAGCGATGATATTCTGGACGTGGATCCAACTTTACATCACATGAAAGCTGCAAAGAAAAGGACACACACTGATGACATCGCAGAAGTACAGAAACACAATGCAAGTCACAAAAGCTTTTGTGGCTGCGCTCACCCTGGCTTTGATGATGGTGGGCCGTGGGTCCAGTATCCCCTGCATCTTTCTTAATGCAGGAATGACAAAGAGGTTACAGGTTACAACAGCTGACACTGGGTTACCTGAGAGAGAAAGGAGAGATGACTGTTGAGGTGAAGACTATGGCTGTGACTGTGGGGTGCAGAATCTAAACTGTGGATCAGTATTAGATAGGAAATCAGTTCTGTCTCCTGATAAAGCACCACTGATGTCTATAAAGCAACAGTTCACCCCCAAAATTTTAATTCTGTCATTTATTTACCCTCATTGTCGTTCCAAACTAGCAGAATGTTTGTGCTGCTCTTTTCCATTCATTTCATGTATACAATGATCAGTGGCTGTCAAGCTCCACAAACAACAAAACAGCATAAAAGTAGCACAAAAAGTTGTCAAGTCAAGCAATAGTTTTGCAATTTGAATCATTATTTGTATATATATATAGCGATTTTTGATCATATTTACCAGGGGTGCCATTAATTCTGACCACAACTGTATATTAATAATATTATATTAATATATTATTATTAATAATATATAATATATGAATATATTTCTTTTTCAGGATTCTTTGATTATTAGAAAGTTCAAAATAACAGCATTTATTTGAAATAGAAATCTTTTGTAACACTTAATATATCCTTGCTGAATAAAAGGATGATTATTTTTTCATTCTGTATGTACATTAATTCAAATTAAAAAGAAGAATAAAGATTTTACTAAGCTTCTTTTGTGTTCTTTGGACAAACTGGAAAGTCATACGAGTTTGTAACGAGACGAGGGTGAGTAGATGATAACAAAATCTTCATTTCTGGGTCAACTGCCCATTTAAAGAGTCTTTTTGATGTCAGAGTTCAGTTTGTCAGGTTGGTGTGAAAGCTACACTCATGTTGATGATGCAAATGTACATTTGTGTTCATGTAGATTTCGGAGCCCAATAATACTGGGGCTGGGGGAATGAATTGTACTCTGGTTCGGACCAAACCAATCAAATAAAGTTTGAAAACAACCCAAGACTCTCTGATAAGACAAATGTGTAGCACACTACTGAAATCAGTCAAGGAAGAAGAGTGTGTCGAGTGCAGAGGTGCTGCACCACATCGACAGCAAGGGAAGAGGGGCATTGAAAGCAAAAGGAGGACAGGACTATTTCAGACAAATAGCAATTTCAAGACACTAAGCCACATCACGGTACACAAACGGAAGGGCTTTGAGAGGTTGCAACAGAACTAATAACTACAAGGAGTGCCATGGACGCAAAAAGAAAAAGCAAAAACACAAAGCTTCTCTCAGAAAACAGAACAGAAAGCGTCACATTGGAAAATCAGAACAAAAATATTGTTTCCTATGTTTCATTTCATTGTGTTTTGGAGGTTGTTCGATTAGACAAGGCTTTTTCATGTTTTATTAATATCTTGTGTCCGTAATAATTATATCATACTGGTCCCAAATGAGCCCAAGTGCACTAAAAAGAGATTTCGGGTTAAATCCTGGTCTGATTTCGAAAACCAGTTCATTAGGATTTTGTGTCAAAATTTCAAGTCCATTTCCGTTTTCTGAGCGCGGGCTGAAGACAGGGCTTATTTCCTGAATTAAGAGCACCTACTTCCTCGTGGGGGAGGAGGCACAGGCAGTCTGCTGGCCTCGCTGTCACTCAGGGGCACAGTCTCCAGAAGAGTCGCCCCTGTGTCTCTGTAGGTGAAATTACCTTTAAAGGGGAATATAGAAATCGCCACTGTCACCACTGCCTCGACCACCTGGTTTCTGAAGGCACAAGGTGGGAGCACAGTGGGCTCGGGATGGGGGCAAGCCTGGGGAAGCTGATCGGGCCAGTGGGCAAGAAGGGAAATGTAGGTTTGCAGAAGGGTACATAAGTGGGTAACCGTGGGCTGATTATATTGAATGGAGAAGGGACCATTCAGTTTGGAGATGGTACTATATAGAGATGTAGGTTTATGTATATACTTAGAATAAGGGAAATGGTTCTAATTGGTACAATACATACATGGGGAAAACAGGAAACTCAGTCACCTGGGTTTGTGTATGTACGTGTTCTCATTGAGAACATTTTTCCTGTCAATACTTCTCTGTTCGCATGTCAAATAGATGGCGTATTGTACCTGGAAGGGCGAAGATCAGTTTTCGTGTACCGTCAATGTCTAAGGTGGCAAACGTAGTAGGCAAACTGAAACAGAAATAGAATAAAGCGTTAATATTCTGAATTCCAGGAAAAACCAAAATCATAAAAAATAAATAAAAAAATTACAGTATATATAGATTCCCTAATCAGACTTCATGAGAAAATGTACAGTCAGTGGGTTATTATCGCAAATTATTACACGGCTCTCTAAAACACTTAATTCTGATTGGTCAATCAGTGCATTCGCCGATCAGATGTTTCCTAATATTTTCTGTTGTCTTCTCATGTGGTTCTCTATATCACACTATAGACTCAAGCTCTTTTGTTTTTTACTAACGCCACTGGCATCATCTTGTATCAAACTCAAATGAGCTGAATGCCACAAATGACCAATCAGAATCAAGTATTCTAGAGAGCCATGTAATCAAAACTGGTGTTATTTTAAGTACACAAGTCAACAAAATATACAACATTGTTCAAGTGGTTTTGGGATATTTGAATCCAAAAATCTTAAATATTGTGCCTTTATGCTGAAATAAAATAAAATATAACTGTAACAATAAAATATAAATATGAGATGAAAAACAAACAAAAATTAGAAACGTTGACTATTTTATTTAACTGAAATAAAAATACATTACTATAAATAAATTACTAAATAAATGTATTACTAAAAATACAACTGAAATAAAAATATATTTTTTAAAACTAATAAAATGACAAAAGCACATTTACAAATTACTAAAACAAACTAAAATAAAAACTGAAAAAACAAACAAAAATAAAAGCAAATGTAACATAAATAAAAACTATAGAACTATATAAATAATACTAAAAGAACACTGATATAAACAACATGTAGCTCTTTTTCTGTTTACTTTGTCTTTGAATCAGATTACATGCCAATGTTCAAAAACCATATGATACATATTGCACACAAAAATAGCAAGAGCTGAAGAAAAATGATTGGCAGGGTACTTTGCAACTTTTGGGAGTCAGGGTGTAGTGGTTCTTATCAATATTTTAGCTTTGCCAAAATTTTGGAGGTCATGGGCAGTTAGTTTTGTCCCAGGCTCAGTGCCGCCCCATCAAGACTTTACGCAAGTCTAGCTCTGTATGACTAACCCTGCTTCTCTTACTCACCCTGGCTTCATAAACACTCGACCGAAATGGATCTGGGCATGGAGGTCTATATCCAGCACTTGCTTCAGGTAGTCCTGAGAAAAAAAAGAAAACAGATGTTAGTGGTGTGTGTGTGTGTGTGTGTGTGTTTGCGTTTCTCCTCTTATGTAGTACAACACATCTATCCCTGCCTGGTGAAGTGAAACATTGGGTAATTAAAGAGCTCTAATTAATAGGGCGGAAAATCAAGAGCAAGAGGCGGTCAGTGCACTGCTGCCTGGGCAAAGACCCAAAATAAAAGGTCAGATTAACAAGTGTTGCCTTGTGACAAAAAACAAGCAGTAACACTAGATGGCAGTAAAACACACGTTGACCTGTGGCATAAGCTCTTTAAGTGTTTTGATCTGAGATCTCATGGCCTTTGGGTAAACCAATGGAGTCCTCTCCTTGACATTAAAGGGATACTCCACTTTTTTCGGAAATATGCTCATTTTACATCTCCCCCAGAGTTAAACAGTTGAGTTTTACCGTTTTAGAATCCATTCAGCCGAACTCCGGGTCTGACGGTACCACTTTTAGCATAGCTTAGCACAGATCATTGATTCTGATGAGTCCAGTAGCATTTCTTTCAAAATGACCAAAGAGTTTCAATATTTTTCCTATTTAAAACTTGACTCTTCTGTAGTTAAACCGTGTACTAAGATCGACGGAAAATGAAAAGTTGCGATTTTCTAAGCCTATATGGCTAGGAACTACTCTCATTCCGGCGTAATAATCAAGGAACTGTGCGGCTGTACCATGAGTGCAGCAGGCGTAATGATATGACGCAGCGCCTGAAAATAGGTCTAATAGGTTATACAAACTTAGTCCCGGTCACGTTGGAAGAAGTTACCGAGCTGGGGACTATTTTCAGGCGCTGCGTCATATCATTACGCCTGCTGCACCCATGGTACAGCCGCACAGTTCCTTGATTATTACGCCGGAATGAGAGTAGTTCCTAGCCATATAGGCTTAGAAAATCGCAACTTTTCATTTTCCCTCGATCTTAGTACACGGTTTAACTACAGAAGAGTCAAGTTTTAAATAGGAAAAATATTGAAACTCTTTGGTCATTTTGAAAGAAATGCTACTGGACTCATCAGAATCAATGATCTGTGCTAAGCTATGCTAAAAGTGGTACCGTCAGACCCGGAGTTCGGCTGAATGGATTCTAAAACGGTAAAACTCAACTGTTTAACTCTGGGGGAGATGTAAAATGAGCTTATTTCCGAAAAAAGTGGAGTATCCCTTTAAGCAGATTGTGAGGCCGCATTCCTTTATTGAAAAGCTCAGACATTTAAAGCATATGTGACCTTGCATACACTTCCAGACAACTCCAATCAACTGACCTTTTCACCCATGGACACGCCCCCGGAGGTGATGATGACATCAGCACGACTAATGCCCTCGTTTAGGGCGTTCAGCAGGTCGTCCGGGCTGCAGGGAGAGTTAGAAAACATGTTCATGCCAAATGACTTCCATTTTCTCTTTGCCACATCCATTACTGGCATATTGGTTAAAAGTGTCAAATGTTTGCTTACGCCAGGTTCACACATACTTTATTTCCCGTGCCCTTGTTAACAGATTATAGCATTCACACCGCACACGGATGCGGTCCGGCAATGTGTTCCAGGAGTAGAGCGTATTGTTTCCGCACTGTCTATTAAAGTGACAGTGTATTGTTCGCATAAAAAAATAAACACATGGCTTTTTGCCCAGAGTAAAGCAAGGGAAACTACACCTTACCTCATATTTAGATAAACAAGGCGACATAATGGATGACAGTCGTCTCTTCGTGGAGGTGGAAAAACAAAGTTCTTTATGACCCGCATTTCTTGTATGTAGATTTAAATCCAAAAATAAAAAAGGCATGAGAGTCGGCTGTTTTGTCAATGTGTAAGTTTTACTTTAAAATGTTACCTTAAAAGAAAAGTATGTTTAAATGTTATCCCACTTTCTTGAGCAACCTAATATATAAAACTAGAAGTAATGAATTGAATAATACATTGTTTAAATTGAGTGTACTTAAACGTGAAACATTGCATAACTGTTGTGTACAAAGAGATTTTCAGGAACAACTTCTTGATTTGAAATAAAAATGACTAATAAATGTTGTGTTTGTGGTATACAGCATCAGTTGCACACTGCAAACGGGTCATATGTGAAAGCACACGAAGCCGTGCTGCTTCTGCACTGCGTACTGCAAACGGAGTATGTGTGAACCCGGCGTTACACTGTTGCTAGTGCAAATTGAATGCAAGAAATAACCTGAATTTAATATTTTTATTCATCAAGGACACATTTAATTGATCAAAAGTGACAGTAAAGACTTTTACATAGTTGCAAAAGATTTATTTGAATCTTTTTTACATCGTTACAAAAGATTCAAATAAATGTTGTTCTTTTCAAATGTATATTCATATAAGAATCCTGAAAAAAAGCATGTATTACAGTTTCCACAAAGCAGCACAACTGTTTTTAGTATTGATGATAAGAAATGTTTCTTAAAAACAAATCAGCATAATAAAATGATTTCTGAAGGATCATGTGACACTGAAAATAGGAGCAATGGCTGCTTTGTCATCACAGGAATAAATTACTTTTTAAATTATATCAAAAGAGTAAAGTTATTTTTAAATTGCAATAACATTTCACAATATTACAGTTTTTACTGTATTTTTGATCAAATAAATGCAGCCTTGGTGAGCATAAATCTTACTGACCCCAAACCTTTGAACTTTTTTTTTTTTTTTCAATATTTAACCTGCGATACTTCAACTGAAAAAATAAAAATAAAACACCTGTTCTTTTACTGTCCTTACTTTTCGTGATTTTTTTTTTTTTTTTGATAGATTTCATTGGATATGTCAGCAGAATTACATAAAGCAATAAATAATACATTTCAAAATACACAATATCTTGTTATATTTTATATTTATACTAAATGCATTAAATACTTCAGTCAAACTCGTTTTTCATCACTGATACGTTCAATGTAAACCTATTTGTAGTTGCTCCTTATACATGTTTTTGTAAACATCCTTACAGTATATGTATGTGAAGACAAATAATGGTGGAAAAATACTTCAGAGGACTGCAGGAAGTGCTGTCGTCCGGTAAATTCTGCTGAGACGTTGTATGATCCTGTATCGATTCTAATATATGAGCTGGAGTTTCAGAGGAGTGCTGAGGTTGGAAAGATTTAGATATGTGCAAAGCTGACTGTGTGAGTGTGTGTGCGTGTGCGTATGCTTGTGTGTGGGCGGTAAAGGAGGGATGCTGACTTGTCTCCGACGATGCCGAGGTTGATGGTGGGGTAGCCGTGCTCCTGAATGGTGGCCAACAGTGTGGATCGGTTACTGTCCCTGATCTTGCCTGGGTGGAGGTCATCCTCAGGGTTCAACAACTGCACACATAAGCATATATAAACACGTTCAAACTCGTTTTAAATGACCATGAGCAAAAGAGAGTAACAAAGCAAGCCCTACCTCATTGCCAGTGGACATGACTGCTACAACTGGGAATTTCTGCACCTCCACCTCTGTGACTCCTACAGTGGCCAAGAGGCCGATCTCAGATGGACCCATGTGAGTGCCCTTAGCCAACACACACTCTCCACGCTTGATATCATGACCTATAGGCCTGTGTGTGACACAAGCAAGTGACTAGACTTTAACATCAGCATTTAAAATACCAGTTTATATTATTCTAAACAAATGAGCCTGATTAAGAATTTTCACATCAAGCATCAAACATGATATATATTATGTACACATACATTACCGTTTTTTTTTTTAAAGAAAATAAATGAATACTTTTATTCAGCATGGATGCATTAAATTGAATAGAAGTAATAGTAAAGACATTTATAATGTTAAAAAAATTCTTATTTAAATAAATGCTGATTTTAAAATGTATCCAAATAGAAAACAGTTATTAGTGGCCAAGCACCGAAGGTTAAAAGGTTAAAATTACCAATAAAAGGTAAAACCTTTTATTGGTAATTTTAAACCCAATAAAAACCCCACAGTTCTCAAACGAATTCGGCAAAATAAAAATGGATGTGAGGCTATATCTCCGCAACACTTGAGCATATAGAGACTTGAGACTTGGCACATGTCATCACAAGCATGAACTGAGGCTATATGCAGCGTTTTGGCACAGCGCCTCTAACTGGTCAAGAGATATAAAAAAAATAGCTATTTTTGCTTATAACTTCCGAATGGTTTGCCAAAAATCAACAACGTTTGATTCAGTTGAGTAAACAGAGTCAAACAATACCCAATTTTCCCATATTGCCTATTTTGGCATATTTTTCAATTTTGACGTAAAATGCTCTATTTTATAAACGCATTGTCGTATCGATACTAAAGGCTTATTCATACTTTTGCGTCGGACCTATGCCGGAGCCTCTATGCTATAGACTACGCGCTGGTTTTCATTTATACTTCTGCGTCGTTGTCCGCGTTGATGAGCAATTACACATGCAGAGGGAGCATGTGAAACCCGAGGGAGGGGTTCTAGGTCCGCGCAGAACGTCCGCGTAGAATTGACGCGTTGTTACATTTTTGGAGAGGTGCACGTCAGCGTACACCGAAGGGCCGTTACATAGTCAACGCATCAGTACGCATACGCGTCCGCAAGGCCACGCATCGGCCGCCATTATGCGTCCATGCGTAGCCAAATGTGTCGTCGTAGTTTTTGATACGGGACGCGCCGATGCACGCAATACTATGCGTTGTCGGTGGGGGCGACAGCGCAAGTATTGTACATTAATTCAAGTATATTATGTTTACAGAAGAAGGTTTGAATACAATGGCGGGCGAAGAGGAAAAATTATGCGAGCTTATACGTATACATCTCCTCTACAATGTGTGTGTGTGTGTGATTTTGGTTGGGTTGTAGGTTACAATTTGACAAGAGTTTACAGTTTGACAAAAGCACAATGTTGTGTTTTACACAAATATAAGTAGGCTAAACACTTTGCAGTTGTAATGATGTCCTGTATGAACAAAATGACGGAGTATGTTTTTATGTTTCCACTGTTCGATCGCGCCCGTGCCTCTCTCTCTCTGACACACACACACACACACATTCCAGAATTGCAATCTTGACATCGCAGCCTGTTATTATGCTGCGTTCACACCAAACGCGAATAGAGCGTCAAATTCGCGTCTATCGCATCTAGTTCGACGCTTGAACATTTTGAATCCATTCGCACGTCCAAAGCGAATAGGACGCGCGTATAAAGCGAGTGTTTGAAGCGAAATAGACGGGCGTTCAGAGCTATGAGTCTACTATGACTCTACTACCCCCTATTGCGTGAGTGGTGTATTGCATATCACGCATCGCCCGTGACGCTTGCATCTACTGTTTAGACTATGAAAGGGAGCGCGTCGCTCACGTCGTTTGCATTGCTCGCGTTGACTATGTAACGGCCCGAAGGGTACACCGAAGGGTACGTGCGCTACACACAGCCTACGATGTAGCTACGACGCGAGTTCGACGCAGAAGTATAAATTTGGCTTAACATGGCAAGTATCATCGCCACTGTGCCTTGAAGGTACTCAAAAAGTTGAGACAGAGCCACCTTGTGGTCAAAAGTAAAAAAAAAAAAAAAAAAAGCTAATAGCTTTTGATTAATTTTAATGCATTTAATGCGTTTTGATTCATTTTATTGCGTTTTGAAGATTTTTTTATCAATTTTGACTTGATAGATTGATTCCTTGAGTCATTGCGAGAACAAAGATACCAGTTATGCCAAAAAGTTATTAAATGCTTTTTGATAGACAAAACCTTTATCAAATAACGCATCAATGAAATTGTTGGCATGCATGAGGCTGTAACTGCGCAATACGTAGACACCAAACTTTGTATGTGTCATTGTCACCTCACACTGACCACACAATATTAATTTGGTGACAGCACCACCTATTGGTCAAAAATGAAAAGCAATTCAATCCATTTTTCATGTTGTTGTTGTTTAAATGTTCAAATATTCATACAACAAAATGTTCTGGGGGCATGACATTTTTTTTGATGAAAATGATCAAAAACTCTGGAGGTGGCTGGCAACTTTAAAAAAAATGCTGGCGGGGAAAGAGCTAAGATGGGAAAATACAGTAAAAATCTAATTAAAAAGTAATTATGAGGTTTTTAAAAAAGTCTCTTTTTCTTGAGGAGCAAACTACAGTCCAACTCACCTGATATCCTGTCCTGGACGGGCCTGAACCAGGATCCTCACTTCAAGCTCCTCTGTACCCTGTAATTCATAACCAACCATGGGTTGGTAATTCATAACCAACCCATAACCAGACACCTGTACACTAATGAACGACACTGGACTTTCATTTATATGCAAAGTTCCTACACACTTTTTAGAAGGTTTTATGTGTTTCTTGTTTTATCCTTATTAAAACCATAACACAAAACATTTTTCCTTAAAAAATCCTTCTGTATAATTTATTGTAATTAAATAGTTGTCGATTAACTATTTAATGTGATATACTTACGTCTTCAGACTCTCGTAGCAGTTCTGTGTCTTCTACTTGCACTACAGCGTCTGCACCACATGGGATAGGAGCACCTGTCGTCACCCTCATCACTTGGCCTGGCATAACTGTGAGAGTGGGCTACACAGAGAAAAAGACCCTTCACCACTGTACCAAAAAAAAAACATACATGTGTACGCCTTTGGTATAGAAGCAATACACTGATGTTTTGTCCTTCTGATACTGGGTTAAATTGCGTTTATTCACATAAAATAACATATACATACATATAGTACATTGTTATCTGTATGGCATCAGCTGAGAAAGCAACAGTACAACAGAATGACCCAAGACACAAATGCAAACACACACTTTGCATGTTCATTTTAATGTGGACGTCAGCCATGAGCACTGGAGTGCTGGCCTGTACTCTGCTGCACACAGCCCACAGGGATCTCCCCCTCTCTCTCTCTCTCTGTTTAATGCACTCATTAAACACGCTCACTGATTCTGAGTTTTCTTGCCATCTGAGCACACAAGTCTCCTGCAGATGCAAGGTGCCAGTGCAAAAGCAGGCATTTCCATGTGTAAGGAAGAGAAACTCAGCATGTTCACATCAGGTTTTCATGGCATAACAGCGTAAGAAGACTAGTGAGTGTTAGCTTAACTCACCTGCTCCCCAGCCTGAGACTCCCCGATGATGAAGCGATCACCAGGGCCATCAGCAGCTGAAAAACAGTAAAAAGTATAACTCATAGAGTTATTTTCAGCAGGTTTACAGGTTTGGTGAATGAGATTCTAATGGTAATAAGGTTAAGAATCAGGTTGTTATATCTTATTAAGCTCATTATGATAAAGTATTATGGGTAAAAGGGAAATAATCATAAGTTCTAATGAAGATATCAATTACTCCTTTTTTATCGGCACAGTGCAGGTGCCAATTTGGCCCTGTTCCAAAAGGTGGCGGACCACAAAATCTGCCCTTTAAACTTGGGTCAACTTGCAAACATAATATGTGTGAAATGATGTATATAGATTTGATTTGTTGATGTATCTACCTCCTACATATATACATTTAATGGTGGCATAAAATGACCTTGGATGTTAAAACTTTCTCAAAATGTTTGTTTGTGTTTGCAGGCATTTGTTTGGACAATGTGAAATACCCTGAACACTAAATGTACAAATGTATGTTTATGGGCAGGTTACATAATCAGTTATGTGATCGCTCTGCTCTTAAGTCAATATAAATGCGGTACAGACTGAGAGAGGTTGGAAAATCTCCAGACCGAGCACGGTTCCAGCAAGTAAAAAGCATAATTTGGGTGGAAAAGGGGTAAACGAGACTTATTGTGTGTTTGTGTGAATTTGGCAGAAACGAGTAATCACCTCGAACAGCATAGCCATCTTTAACTGACGCAGGGAAAGGAGGCAGGTTGTCTTTGGCGTAGACGTCCTGAGCCAGAACTCGACCCATTCCATCTACAAACAAAAAAAAATTCTGATGAACTCATACAATCATGAATACAACAACAAAGAAAGATAACTTCCTTGTAAAAGTCAGAGAGGGAAAATGTGCCTAGATCAGAGGCCAGCAAAAGAATGCAAATGCATGAGAAAGCAAATGCACACATGCAGCCAAGACAACAGACATGAACAGAGGGACGTAAAAACAAGGACAGTGCATTTTATGGTGTACACCTCTCTTAACTATTTTAATAAAACAAAGAATGTATGTTATTAATTACCAGTTAAACATTTCATGTTCTATGTTTATTCTGGTAGCCTGCAAGCTAACAGGTTAGCATATTAGCTTAGCATACTGCTAATTGACAAACATGCTGCTAATTGACAAGCCTGCTAGTCTTGCACACAAACTCGCATAAATTATACACCATTATTTGTAGTAGCTAGCACTGCTACAAAACGATAACCCATAATAGTGAAATTGAACACTCTTAAATAGTGAAATAACATCCCTAACCCTTGAAAATGTAAGGAAAAGAATTTTAATCTATCTTTTATAAAGTAGAATTGTTATTTTTTTCCTCTTCAAATCATCTTAAATGACTGAAAAGTTCCTCTAATTGACGAATCAGCCATCATTTCAGTGAATCAAGCTATCCAGTTAGCATACTAGCATAGCATACCGCCAGTCAGAAGGTGAGGAACTTTGTATTCAGCTAGTCAATAAGCTAGCTAGCTTAGCGTACTGCTAACTCATAAAACTGATAACCTTGCACATTTGTAGCTAGCATAACCCACAAAAGTTATTTTGAGTATTTAAAATAATATCTTTAATTTGAAAAAGTTATTTTCATTATCTAGAAGAATTTTTTTTTTATAACGGGCATTACAAGAGGGGTGCATCTCAATCAGCTCCCTAGTTCTATAGTCAGGGCACTGATAAGGAAGCCAGCCATTTTAAGCACTGTGTAATAGTAGCTGTAATATGTGCAATTATGTATTTATACTATTTATAAAGAACTTTGGCAGTGGTCGAATTTCACACATTTCATACTCTCACGTAAAAGCACAAATATTCACACATAGCCAAAATGAAGTTGTAGGAAAGGTGGATGAGCGTGTGCCCTGAAACACAGATGTGCCATTTCCTCTGAACACCAAACATACACACTTACACTCACACACAAATCCTGAGATCTCTTGGGGGAGCAACAAGCGCCCTCCCACACATGAAAAGAAGAAGAGAAAGGAGAGATGACAGACAGAGAGGAAGAAAAAGGGGAAGGAATAAAGAATCGGGGAGAGCCAGAAGGAAAGAGAGAGAGAGAGAGAGAGAGAGAGAGAGAGAGAGAGAGAGAGAGAATAAAGAGAGTGCAAAGGTGCTCTTGTAGAGATAAAGCAGGAGAATGAGAGAGGGAGAGCGAGCTGATGCTAATGAGGCCTCTCCTCGGTTGGAGGCTGATTAGAAAAGACTTATTTCTCTAAAACAGCACATCTGACGAGGCTCTAAATATAGCGCGTGTCTGGATTGGGAGATCAAACAGATGGGGTCGGTGTTATCTACACACAGAGATGAGTACTCAAGCGCACATCACAGAGCCCTGACAACCCAGTCACCGTGAAACTGCAATGATTCCCCGCAGCTACAATACAACAAGCCCAGATCAACTCAACACAGCCGAGCACAGGCCCATAAACAGACCACATGTAAGCCTGGAGTCCGTACCAAATGCTGTCGTCTTGAAATGAACACTAAAACAGTGCTCCTAAAACTGAGCTAAAGTTATCTTTGACTCAATTAACTTTAAACTTATGAAAAAAAAAAAGGTGTATAATACTAATAAGCTTGGTAAAGACACTTAATAAACTTCTAACCAAATGAAAAATTTGGGGGAAAAACTTGTTTGTTCTCTAAAGAGCAGTATTGAGGATATTTATAATAAATTGTACACATAAATTCCATATATTATAAATAGAATTGAAAACATTATTGTGAAAAATATGATACAAGAATTTGACTATATATATATATATATATATATATATATATATATATATATATATATATATATATATATATATATATATATATATATATATATATATATATATATATATATATAGAGAGAGAGAGAGAGAGAGAAAGAAAGACAGAGAGAGAGTTAAAGAAGTTAAAAAGAGAGAGAAAGAGAGAAAAAGTATTTTAATCTATCCTTTAAAACTAGAATGATTAGTTGCTTTTTCTAATTATTATTATTTTTTCCTCTTTAAAATCATCCTATGGGATAAAAAAAGAATCAGCCATAATATCAGCCAATTATACACTACAGTTCAAAGATTTGGGGTCAGTGAGATTTATTTTTATTTATTTTTTAAAGAAATTAATACATTTATTCAGCAATTTATTTATAAATGTTGCTCTTTTGAACTTTCTATTTATCAAAGAATTCTGAAAACATGCGTCACAGTTTCCACAAAAAATATATATTAAGGAACACAACTGTTTCCAATTGATAACTACAAGAAATGTTTCTTGAGCACCAAATCACTGAAAACTGGAATAATTCAGCTTTGCCATCACAGGAATGAATTACTTTGAAAAAAATATTAAAAAAGACATTTTAAATTGTAATAATATTTCGCAATATTAATGTTTTTTCTGTATCTTGATCAAATCAATTTAGCCTTGTTGAGTTTCAATATTTTTCAAATCTTAACAACATCAAACTTTTAAACAGTGGTGTATGTAGACATAGATGTATACAGCAATATCTGCAAACCTATTGGTTATTGGTAATTTATATCGGTGCATCAGAAACTCTTATACATCAAAATCCATCAGAACAGGCTCTCACCTCAGCATACTCTAAATGGCCAATCTTCTCCAAGGCTGAGACCATTTATACATTTTAAATTCATTTTATTAACCAAGGTGACAGAAAGAGGTTTTAAAACAGACAGCCGCTCATAACTTACACCCATCTTGTTGTATGAACAACGCATTTCAAAAATTTATGAGTGACATTACTTGGCTGGGTGAGGATATTTCCTCTATTTACGCTGATCTGGACCTGCCCTCCTTGTGCTCGCACTGAGCTGAAAATCAATCACTTTTATCTGTCAGGAAACAGTGAAGCTCTACACACAGTTACTGATAGATTGAAGGCACAATGTTTGAGGTGCTGGTGGGGTTTTGTGAAAAGAGGTGATGTCGGAAAAGCTTGTGTATTGAATGTTTGCTTTAAAATGTTATTTTTACTGTTGGATTTGTACGCAAGCACATTGACATATCTAAGCGTTCACTGGCTTCAATAGCAGCAGTCATGGACAAATGATTTAGAACGCAAAATGACAACAAAGCTCTTTAAAACTAGGCCATTCTTCATGGATAAAACAAACAGATACAGCCAAACATGGAACATGATTCCGTTGACTATGTATGACAACCATGCCATGTCCAAATCAGTGGAACAAGCTAAAGGAAAGCCAGTGAATCACTAGCCTCTTACGAGTTGAATCCCAATTCGATATACTATCCGTAATAGTGTCACATTAAAGTAGTATGTCAAAAGGTACTCAAATGGCATACTATTTCTGATTGGATGGATCATTCCATGCAATGCAAGTGGATTTGTTTGCAATGATTCACTGATGTAACATCAAGACACGATTTTTGTCACAATTTTGTACTGGCTTACTTCATACTTAAAAGTATACAATCAATGGCTAAAATGTTTGTATTATACTTTGCATACAAGTACACAAAATTATGCAAATAGTGATTCAGCGACACTCAACTCAGTCCTTGACATGACTTTCTTTTTCCACCCTCTCATCAATGGCAGCAAACAACTCTCAACCGCCCCCTGCTGGTCTGGAGGTGAAATGGCACTGAGGCATGGATGACTATTCCACATACTGGGGCCGGATGAGCATCAAGCATGCTCGAAGGTGTGCGCCGGACATGAAGGTGCTGGGTAAGGTGCTCACTGACCTGTGTCAAACTTTTGGGCTTGGGCGGAACTGGCCAGGGCTATACTCTCTGCCTCTGCTTCGGCGCCAGTGCAGAGAGGAATTTTCCGCCAACTTGAGCCACTCTGGCGCCAGATGCCTTTTCGTGCTGGAGGGGCCAAGTCATCTGCATTGGGCCCTGCCAGACGCATTGGGCACATTACACTACCACATGGGCAATCCCACTATCCCCCACCACATGGACCGACATTAACGCCCAGCACACAGACCTGTGTCTTGGTGGCACAATTCACATCCACATGCAAGGGTGGCTGCTCTGTGTTAGTGATGGCCATGAAAAATCAAAAAAGAGCCATAAAAAAAAGAATAGCATGGGCTAAACTAAACAGCTTTTGGTGCACTGGCCATAAAGTACATCCCATAGTTTTTTGTTTTGTTTTGTTTAATCTAACCATTGGGACTGGACCGCTCCGGATGTTCATGTGAATTGAGTCACTTTGATTTGAGAGATTGAAAATCTTCCATAGTTTTCCTGAAATTCAGAAAGAAGGCCTTTACGGTTGGATTTGTGTGTAAACTGATCACAGGATCTGTCTTCAGATGAACACAATGGCATCAAAGCTTCAGAGAAGGTCAGCGAGTTAAAAAACAACAGAGGACGGCGGATGGAACGAGCGACAAGATTAAAGCTGGAAAGATGGAGAGATGATGGGGTGAAAGAAAGAACGAACAGATGTGTGACAGATGAGGAGCTACAGGCAGGAAAGATGAAAAAGCTAAAGCTGAAAGCCTGCAAAGCAAAAAGCTTGGTGACTATATGCCTTCAGCACTTACTGGCCTATATACACCACAGTCCAACAGCCAATGAGAACACAGTTTGGTATCATAAGAGGGACAGTACTACATGTTAAAAGGATAGCCCACAAACAATGAAAATTCTTTCATCGTTCATTCATCCTTGCGTCTTTCAAAATCCATTTGACTTTCCTTCTTCCGTGGAGAAGAAAATAACTTATTCATGACAGCATGTCTCTATAACAAAATGCTCTTCACAATAATGAAAGTAGTCATATGGAGTATTTTTAAGATGTTTTATGGCTCTTCAAATTACATTGTATGAAAAAGAGTAGCAAGAACATTCTTCAAAACTTACTGTGTGTTCCATGGAAGAAAGAAAGTCATATGGATTTGTAACAACATAAGGGTGAATAAATGATGACAATAATGCTGGTTTTTGGGTGAACTATCCCTTTAAGGCTTATTCACAACATTTTTTTTTTTGAATGAGTCTGAATTTTAAATACTAAAATATGCATGACAACATTTTTTTAAATGAAACGATTCAACCTTGTGAACTCCATGCAGAGTCTAAAACACCATACTGCAATGATCCATTGTTGTTTTTTAATTCTGTTCTGTTCATTTTTACTGGTTGTTGAACAAATTATAAGACAATCAACAACAAAAAAAATCAGAGAATGACGTAAAGTTTGTAAAATGCCAGTAGGTTATAATAATACTAGTAAAATATCATGTTTCTCAATACCAATTTCAATGCAACACCATCCCTTTATTTTAAGGTAAACACATATATATATATATATATATATATATACACACACACACACACACACACACACACACACACACACACACACACACACACACACACACACACACACACACACTCATAACAGCTACTAAAGTTATTCAGCCAAGAGCAGACTCTTTATTGTTAATATTGTTGTTTGATTAATATTAATGACAGTTGCGGGTTTAAAAGGCTGAATTTACACTGCAAATCCTAAAGCACAGATTTCATATTTGATTTGATCACATTTTTGTCCCACATCTTCGCGTTCACCAAAATCTCACCAAGATTGATCAATGACAGTTGCGGGTCTAATATGTTGAATTTACACTGCAAGTCCTAATGCACAGATTTCATATTTGATTTGATCACATTTTTATCCCACTTGTTCGCGTTCACCAATATCTCACCAAGATTGATCATTTTGAAATACTTATGACATCCCTAGTTTGCGAATATATTCTCTCATCTGGTTTAACTTTGTGCGATCAGGCATTTTAGGGTTGGTATGCGCAAACAAAGAGCTTACCTCTGTAGTTGATGATTTCAGTACCCAGGACAGGAGTCATCTCTAGCACAGTGATGAAGGCCTTGTCCATAGAAGTGAGGGGAAACGGGGACATGCGGTGTCTCCGAGCTACCTTGGTGATGTCCACTGCACTGTGACCTGATACAAAGAGTGAAAATTTACACATGCTCTCAAACGCACTTGCACAAACATCACTGATAATGCACAATCGGTCACCCACTTGCTCTCAGGATGTTCTCCTTGCTGCTGCATCGTGACTGCACCTACAGATATAGAGAGAGAGACGGAATGAGAGGGAATGAAGAAGAGAGAGAGAGAGGAATTGGGAAAAGAAAGACAGAAAGACATGAAGAGAGTTAGCGCACAAAAGGAGCCCCATCCTCCGTCCAGGAGAGTTAGCATTCCACTGACAGGGTTCATATAGATCAGAATGATCATCTACACATTCAGACAAAACAACCAAAAGAAACTAGCTTGAAAACAAACAAACAAACTGAAAATAACATTTTCAGTCCTACTGCCATTATTATCATTATCATCATGGACTTAATGCTGTAGCAAGGCTGAACATTTAAGTGTTATGTCATGTTAGCACTCTAGTGCCCAAACCAACCCGGCTCCAGAATCGTATCTGATATAACAGACAATTAAAGTCAACATGAAACTTTTTAATCCTGTAATCTGATGTATTTTAGAGATGCAGTTGTAGGCATTTCCTATCAAAACACTGAAGTGGAAATTTTGATTGGATCCACACAAAACACTATTGTACAGCTTCGGAAGACATAAAATACTACTTTTATGGTACCTTTATAGTGTTTATTGAGTCATTTTACAGCTCAAGTAACGCCACATGAACAAAAAAAAAAGTAGAACTTGCTTTTATCCATCACAAATTGATTGGATCGTGAAAATTGTGTGTAAAAAAAACAAAATGGGGTTTCTGTCTGCTTTTTGACTGGAACTTGAGGTTGAAGGTCAAGTTTAGCCTTAAAAGCATTTTGACTTATCCCATTGATAATTCTCCTTTTTTTTTTTAATCCAATGCTATTTGATATTGTTAATGTAATATTTTTGAAAAGTTTAGTTTCCTACAACAGTAGCCTAGATGTGGCCTACTTGATGTCAGATAAGAACAGTCAGTTCAGAGGCCATTCATTATTATTATTTACATATCTATTAAAATATACATTTATTTAAAAAATACGCTCAATTTCAAGTTGACTTTAACAGCTAGGAAGCTCCATAAAACAGAACACTTCAAACACTCCCTCCTCCCATTCAGTTTAATTTTAGACCCCTTTTAAGCTGAATTTCTCTCAAAATTAGCCATGAATGTTTTAAGATAATAATAATAATAGCAAATTTGATTATACATTCAGCTGTAACTGTGGAATCTACCAATACAAAGTATCATAAAGTATGGAGTTCCCTTAGGCCAAGAGTAATGGTATGAGAGGGCAATCAAATTCCATGCAAAAATACACATTGACTTGAGGCTATAGTGGCTGAAGTCTATAGATATTACGTTTTTGATTTACTGCATGAAAGCGTTAAAACAGCCCTTTATGTGTCCTTCGTGCTGAGACGCAATGCCCCTGGCCTATAGGGGGAGACACACAAGCAAGTCCCAAATCCTTTCTACTCACGATCCAGTTACAACAGACTAGCACCAACACGACAAATCAATGATCGACACAGAGCAGAGAGAGAGAGTTAAAGAAAGACAGGAAGAGGAAGAAAACAATGAGGCGCAGCTCACATACAGCAAACAGCAATAAAACACTGCATCTAAATGGAGATAAAACTTAAAAGGAACAGAAAAACAGGAGAAAAAAGATCTAAGAAACAGAACTCAATGTCCACAAGAGACTCCAACACACCAAACGGCTAATAAAACAAAGAGAGCATTAGAAAGAGCAACGTCTATAGACAAGATAATGAGAGAGAGAGGAAAGAAACAAGACAAGGAGAGAGAAGAAGAGTGTAAAGCAAGGAGTTTGGACTCCTGACGCAAAGCAGAGTTTGCGGATGGAAACAGCTCCTTTTTTTTGCGTGGGTTGGGAATAGTTACTCGCGAGTCGAAGGTCCTATGGTTCCTGCGATCATCTTTGAGCCCCTCCAGCCTAGAGTGGAGCTTTGGCAATGAACAGAAACAAAAGGGTTTACAACAGACAGAGCAAAGGAGAAGCTTTGGGAGACCAAAAAAGAAAACCGAATGAGTTTTAAAGGCTCTCTGAGACAGCGCTCGCTCAGTTTACACACAACAAGCTGAGATGACAACGAATGAGCACTGAGAGGTGAAGAGAGATCTGACTGGACGTCATTCGCTCCTGTTGCTAATGTTTAGGTGGGCATTATGCCGGCCAGCCAGGCGGTTTTTGAGGTGAGGCACAATGTCACTCGGCACGCACAGTTAGCGAAATCACACGGCACATACTGCACTTTTGTTCCAGTGAGATTTCAGAGGACACCAGAAAAAGACAGTGGTGTTGATTATCAGTGTGCTAATGGCCACCAGAACAGGTCAGAGTTTGTATAATACATTGGATGGATGGATGGATGGATGGATCTTTAGTTTCACTTGAGTTTGTATAATACATTGGATGGATGGATGGATGGATGGATGGATGGATGGATGGATGGATGGATGGATGGATGGATGGATGGATGGATGGATGGATGGATGGATGGATGGATGGATGGATGGATGGATGGATGGATGGATGGATGGATGGATGGATGGATGGATGGATGGATGGATGGATGGATGGATGGATCTTTAGTTTCACTTGTTTTCTTTCTTTTCGTGAAGTACTGAATGCACTAAAACAAAATTTGTCAACTAAAATACATGCAAGTTTAAGATAATTTGTCATAATTCAAGATACATTTAATTTACTGATAGCTCTGTTTAAACTTTGTGTAATAATACATTATGATGATAATTTCATAGATCCTAGAAAACCATACACCTAGAGTTACTGCAAATGAATGAATGAAATTTAATGCACAAACTGTTTCAATTTCTTTTCTTTTTTTTCTTTCTGTAATTCTGTAATCCCATTACTTGATGAATATATTATAATTGAATGCAATACACAACAAAAAAAAGCAGTTCAAACTTAAGTTTGAGGTTAATCATGGTAACTAAATAAAAAAAAATTATTAATTTGAATCAACTAATAGTCCTGTTTATACTTTAGGTATAATAATACATTATGATTATTATTTATTAGATTACAAATTATTGTTTAGGTTATTTAGATTCTAGAGAGTCTAGATTTAGTTTTACCATACTAAGTACAAGGATCATAATGAAAACACAAAAACTGCTTCTAAAATGCAGATTAAAATATCAGGCCATAACTCAATGAATTATAAGATTAATAAAATAAAATAATTATTTAAAACAGTTAATGCACTAAAATAACATTAAAATGGTTCAATCAATTATTTTCTTAAATAAAAATAAAATAAATAAATAAAATAAACATTGTCTTCCTTTAAAAACCCAGTAGTATTAGTTGTATTAAAAAAAATGGGCCAGTTTAACTACAGTATATCAAACACAACAACACAAACATGCAGATCTAAGACTGGTAACATCCCGTTAACCAGCAATCTTTAATCAAGTCCTGTACAGGAAAGGAATACTGTACATCCGTGGCACTTTTTATTCTTCACCTCCTTCTATTGGTTAGATTTGTACATCTAACATCCTTTCATCAAAAAACAGACAGCATGAGTGAAGATGCTCATAGTGACTCATAGTGAAGATGAGAGGTAACCAATGATCACAGGATGGTTGAAGGAATGGATGGAGGCAATGAAAGCAATGCAGCAATGTCAGGTCTCTTTAAATCAGAGTGGGACCAAAGGACTCAGTGGACTGAAAACACACGCTCACAAACAGACACGTCCTCACACACATAGGGTGGGGAACGATGTGTCAGCATATGGGCAGATGAGAGTTAATCCCTGACCGGTGAAATGAAGATGGAGTAATTGGGAAACAGCAATGGGGAATGAATTACTAACAAGAGAGTGTCAGGCCCAATAAGAGGAACTCCGCTCTGTGATTAACCAATCAGAAATGATTGATAAGACAGTATGGAAACTAACAGCTGTAATGCTGGTGAGCCATTTTATTAGCTCGGAAAGAGGGATGGAGAAAGAGAGAGAGAGAGAGAGAGAGAGAGAGAGGTAAAAAGAGAGATGCTGTATTCCAAAACTTAGTGAACTGCCTAACTAAACAGTATTTTAAGGCATCATAGTCACACTCCTGACATGAAAGTTGCTCCAAAAGGTAGGCAGAATAATTATATAGGGCAATTAATTGATTAAAAATAATAGTCAACCTGATTAATCTCAAACAAAAAATCTTATTTTATTTTAAAGTATATTGTATTGTATTGTATAAATATAGTGTATCCAGTTTTTTTGGTATCAGTGTTTTTTTTTTAAAGAGAACCTATTATGCCGTTTTCTAAAATCTTACATTTGTTTTTGGGGTCTACTAGAACAGGTTTTCACGCTTGAATATTAAACACCACATTTATTTTTCAGATATATTTACATTGTTGCAGCACCTCTCTTCCCAGTCTGTCAGTAACGCTCTGTTTAGTTCTGTTTAGTTCCTGTAAAACGCAATGTGTTCGGATTAATCGGCTGGACCAGTGTGTAGGGTTGGGTATTGGTTGGGTTTTATCCGATACCAGTACCTACTCTGTATTTTTTAAACGGTTCAGGTGCTTAAGCGGTTCTTGAACCGATACTTAAGAAAACGAAACCGCACACACTTTATCAAAAAAATAATACGTGTGTGTGTGTGTGTGTCCAAACTGGACACAATATTAACTTAAATCTTTAAAGATTTTCTGATTTCTGATTAAATGAAAAATTGCGCCGTTTAATAGGCTACTGATGTAGCCTAAAACACTTAAAGTTAAGATAATTTTTTTGTCTTCTCATATTATGACTTTTACTTTAAAACAGAGAAATATCTGACACTGAGCAGAAATATTTAACACACACAGTATAGCCTCATATAAATATACTTCATATACTTCATACTTGATATGCAAGATTTGCAGTTGGCATTAAAATACTAGACTTACCATGTCCACCACGACACTGGCAGCTGAACTTGAACTTTCGTCAAGCGTGTCAGAGGTTTTGGGTTCTAATCCGCATTCGTACAGTTTTTTTTTTTTTTTTAAACCGATTATGCTCATCAGTGGTTGTATATCAAGCAGGGACACGTTTGTGTGCATTATATTTTGTGATTTCACCGGAACAAATAGAGAGTCTCCGCAACGTATTGAAGCGCATGTCCGAGTGAAGACAGTGCGGTGTGCGCGAGCCAAAAAAGAAAACATTGTATCAGCGCCACTGATCGCAGCGGCAACAAGCACTTTGATCACTTAATTTAAAAAACACATTTCAGTGTTAGATCGTCTCTTATTTAACAAACGAATGAAATGAATGCTCTGCTGGTTAACTGGAGATGTTTTATATTGGAACATTCGTGCCGCGAGATGTTTTATAGGGGGCGGTAAAAAAAGTCAGGCACCGAAAGTTTCGTTCTTATTCGGTCTCGTTACTACCGTTTGCGTCGGAACTGGTTCCCTATTGGAACCGGGTTTCGGTACCCAACCCTACCAGTGTGTTGTGATTGTTCAACCGCTTCGAGCTTGTTTCGGAAATGTCACGTCCCTCAACATAACCGAATTTCAACTATAGACTGTAAAAAAATATGGACATAGTGTCCGTGACGTCACCCATAGGTGTCTGAAGAACATTTATGAAGCCCAAAGTGGGTGGAGCCGGCCTTCGCCATCTTGGTAGCGAGTCACTCCCGGATAAACGAAAATGGGCAAAAAGGCGGGAGTAGCAGAGGTGACGTGACGGCATGGCTAACAGACAGCAGACAAATGGCTAGTAGTGACAGCAGCCGCAATCCACCTGTCACTCAAGTGGTCACGCCCTCACTTATGCAAAACTTTAAGGCTTAATATTATTTAAAACGGATGAGTTATACAAAAATTCACCCTCCTCACAGTTGTCATGAAGGGCAAAATTAGCTATATAGACCAAAACCACTTTTTGCACCAGGCTGTAAACACTTTTTTTTCGGCTGTAAAGTTGGCCATTTTAACATGGGGGGGTCTATGGGATTGACTCTCTATTGCAGCCTGTCTCTAGCGGCCAGTCGATGTATTGCAGTTTAAGGTTGAATTGCAGAGACAGGAAGGTTGCCGCTTGGTTTCAACACACTACTAACTTAACCAGGCCTCACCCCTTTATTTTGCATGCGTCTTGGGCGGGAATTATTTAAATGAGGAATATTGTGACGTTCTTTCCCGGAAGAAAACTCAAGACTACAAACAAGGCTTTTCAGGGAGTTCAGAAACAGTGCTTACTAAAATAGAGAATAACTCCCTTTTTAGGTTGTGCTTTCTAACTTTGCAGACTTGTAACTTTGTGAAGCTCAATTTGCTAAAAGTGTCAACTGCATTAAATTAGGAATATTTAATAATTACACTACTTTCTAAAATAACTAATTTGGCCAAATTGTTAGAAGCGAGAATGCAGAAATACCAAAATGCATTGCAACAAACTCTGTGAAAAACATCCATCAAAAATAGCATACAAGTCAAGAAAGATGTTAATGATAAATATATTTAATTAAATAGCAAAAAAATTATGAATCGATTCTCCTGTGCACTTCATGTGAGGAGCGCTAAGATAGCCATCTTTGCAGTCGGCAATGCAAGGTAGTTCACTAGGTTTTGGAACAAAGCTAGAGAGAAAGAGAGATTTTTTTAAGACAAGAAGTCAAAGCTATAACAAAAAGTGTCTTGATGCTACATCAGAAGGCTGTGGGCCACGTGCAACACTCTGAGGGAAGACTCTGGTGCATGTTTGTATGTGTGATTGACTGAGTGCTGACTTATGTGAAGATTAGGGGAGAAAGGGATATCTGTTTACCTGGTCCAAGGTAGAGTACCTTGACTTGAGCGTGATGACCTCATCCAGGTGAGCCCTGAACTCTCTCCGTGAGGCCTGGAGGAAGCCACAGGACAGTAACTCACCTGATACAGCCTTGCCCGTTAACAAACACACACACACTTCACAATATACACTGTCACAAACACACACTCTAAGGATCATCTAACACTGATATGAAAAATATGAGGGGGAATCAAGCGAAAAGTCATAACAGCAAAATAATCCTACTACTACTACTACTACTACGCAACCAAAGAGGAGCAAAGCAGCTGCAGCGTGTCTCTGTGTGTTACGCCGATTTTTCATCTGATCTCTAAGAACAAACGAGGCTTCCGTGGATAATGAGCACTCATGATTGTATTAAAGCTCATTTCTATAACTCCTCCAACTTTGTGAAGCTGGAAGTGTTGCAGAAAAGTACAATATTATGAGAGATAAAAGTCTTTAGTCTGGAAGGACAAGCGTGTATTTGGTGGTTTTTAAAGCTGCTGTTAGCAATTCAGAAATCATGTTAACTTCCGCCACCATTCCCCATCCTTTTATACACTCTCGACAAAAAGCCGCCCTCCAAGGGTGAATCTCAGATCTTTCAAGAACATGTCTTAATCATATCATATCAAAAAAAGATCAATTATATTATATTAAATTTTATTTGTGAAAAATTACTACAATGCAAAAAAAACTTTCACATTACTGTAATGTGAAAAAACGATATATTATTTGTATTGTATTATATTATCTCTATATGTTGTACAATTAACAGTATTAATGTATCACGACAACACTTGTCTTTAATATATGAAATAAATAAAACACTACCTATTAAAGTAATAAGAATCACTATTGAGAATAATAGAAAATACAAAAAAACACTAAAATAATGCTATAATAATTTGATGATTGGTGGTATTTCATAAAAATTGCTTACAGCAGCTTTAAATGTTTTTTTTTTTTTTATCAATCACATATTATGCTATACATTTTTCTTATTACTGATCACTTTATCCTTATTTAAAGACAGAAAAGTTCACAATTCACGAGAAATTGAAGCACACACACAAACACACTCTCAAACACACAAAACAAACTATGAGGCATTTTGGGGGTAAATAAATGAACCGATGAGACAGACTTGCATCACAGGGATGAGTTGTGCACGCGTGAGGTGTGTGAGCAATGATTGGCCGAGTCTCTGAGAGGGGCGTGGTTAGTCGCAGGGTGATGGGCGGCGCAGTGTAAAACATGCTGTACCTCTGTGACACTATAAGTGGATGAGCAGGAGGTGAGCCGGGCCTGGTGTAGGAAGAGAGGGAACAGGGAAGAGGAGGGTTAACACTGCAGCCACAAGCAGGGGGAACACATAGAAACAGCATTCCCATCATTACAGCGGCTCACAGGCAAGTGCTCTACAGGGAGAGGCACATTCAAGACACAGGTGGCAGCAACCCCACTGCCAGTTTGACAGGACACAACTGCACACGTTTGCCAAGACCTCCAGAGAGAGATTATCTTCAAACACAAAACGAAACATGCAACAAACTAGTTACAATGATAGCTCGCTGACAAAAAAGAAAAAAAAGAAAAAAAAGTAAATTCTGTCATAAATTACTCAAATTTCAAACCTCAATGACTTTCTTCCTTTGAACACAAAAAGTGAAATGTTGAAGAATGTGTTGGCTACTCCATATTATATTCTGCTTTTCCATTTTATGAAAGTAAATGAGATTCTGGGTTGTGGAGTTTCAAAATGAACAAATAAAATTATAAAAAAATAAAAATAAAAAAGGAACACAAAACTATGACAAGAAGAAGAAGAAAAAAAGAAAAAAAAAGATATTATAACCACAAATTAAGAATTTGTTCCCACAACTTGGCCACATTAAATCTCTGCATGTCAAATTCTGGTCTGTTCATCACATAAAACTATTGCATAACTTTAGAAGGTTTGGAATGTACAGTGCATGAGTAATATGGACAACTTGACTAATACTTTTATGGTGCTTTTGGTCACTTTGATCCCAACTCGGATCCCAATTTACTTACTATCGTTTACTATTATGGCAAATGGCCAGTATTTGTCTTGCAGCATTTCTGCTGTTGTGTCGCATCAGAAGAAGAAAGTCATGTGGGTTGAAAGATATGAGAGTGAATGATGATGGCAGAATTTTTGGATGAAACTATCCCTTTAACGCCTGTTTATATTTTGAAAGAGGATAAACGATGGACAACAGAATCCTTGCTCTTTTAAAATAAAAAAAGTTTAAACATACTCTAAAACTCACAACACAAAGCTTCATCTCTCCATTTAAGAAAACTAAACTGCTTAAAAAAAAAAAGAAGGTAATTCTGAAATTGTCATGGTTATAACATCACAACATGACCGCCAACATTTACATATCAACGCCCATTCAGTATTCAGCAACTCAGCCCACTCTGATGAACGACAGTGTGAATTAGGCTAGTATTTCTAACATGCAATTAGCCATTCATAACACAAGTCAATTAAATACAGAACTCTTACAGTAGCAGGTACAGTAAAAAAAACAGCCTGTTTAATCTCACTGTTTTTGGTACAGTGTAAGATTCTGTAGAAATGAAGAACATGGTCGCTTTAACAGACTGCCAATGTAGCTGTATGTGTCAGAAGATATGTACGTGTATAAACAACAGAACCTAAAGAATGAGATAAGGGATGGATTGACGTGTGAATATGAAGAACTGAAACTATGCTAAAGGGCACACAACTGGACAAACGCATAATTCGAATTAAACAGAACCAATCAAGTCTATAATGTACCACTACGTGTCCTTGAAAACTTGTACCAGCCTTTAACCCCATAGGCACGCACACACACACACACGCACGCACACACACACACACATTACTAAAAAAATTAAATGCAGAGGCACTGCCAGATACAATATGCATCTCTTCCACAACTGCCACATTCAATGACAGGGATGTGTAATCGCCACGGCAAGCGTAAGGGCCTGTTCTCCCCTTCAGCTGACCTTCAGTCTCCTCTCCATTCATCAATGGAAGAGAGAGAGAGGAGGTGGGGGTGGGGTGGGCTCAGGAGCAAAGGGTCATTGGCCTGTCAATGTCCATTTATTACACTTCCAGAGAGGTTAAGCCAGATACGCTGTCTCTCAAACTAACACACGCAACCTAAACATGTTATTAGTGTTTATGTGACTTAAAGTGCCTTATTTCGGTTATCCCAGTATCCTATATTTAACAATTGAAATTTCTTCTTTTTGACTATTCATAATGAAGGTCCGCCCTGTTTACACCTAATATGATACAAGTAACAAAAGCATAGAATAGTGGTTTTTCCAGCACTTTTGAGAGCTACGCTAATAGATTTTTAAACTGAAACGGGCATTGCAGAACACCTGTCCCACATACTGACGGGCGAGGTTTGCTTCTGTCTTGCTCCCTTTTAAAAGTAAACCCATTTCAAGAGAACAAATGCAAATCACTATACTGACAGCAAACATGCCCAGCGACGCAGCCAGTAACGTATTGCTTTCGATGAAAAACCTTTCATGTCAAACCTCCACTTAAGCAAAAGGACATGGGAATTTTGTCTTCATGAAAATTATATATTGGGGTATTATTTAGTCATCATGACTTGAGGTATGATTTTCAATTTGAACAGCTCCATAGTTACATAGGCCTATATAGCTAGCGTATAACCCGACTCCAACTACACTTAAAGGAGCCGTATGTAAGATTGTGGCCAAAACTGGTACTGCAATCAATTTCAAATTACTGTAGAGCGGTGTATCTCGAGGTTGCCAGATAGGCTGCAGGATCCAGCAGGAACGTAGGCTGCTACGTAGCTGTGGTAACCAGAGCTGGCAACCCCGATGCCGAAACACTACTGACTTTGTGATTGGTAGATAGGTGGAGGGTGGCGCTTCAGGCCAAAACACAACATGACAACATCAACATCAGTTGAGGGCTACAACTTCACTTTTAAATGACAATATCCTGGCTGGACTACTGTTGTCAGTGATAAGTATTTGAAATGAACATGATTTCTTAATGTCTAGTGATATATCAGGGCCATTTTATGATTAATTGAAATACATTTCTTACATACAGCTCCTTTAACATAAAACACCTAACAGCCAGAAAAAGTGTAGTCACAATAATGTAATATCATTTTATAATTATATATAATATATATATATATATATATATATATAAAAAATTTAATAAATTAGAATTAAATATGTAATCAATGTTTAAATAAATAAATGTTTTTAAGACATGCAAATTTCTAAAGATATTTTGAGAAACTATATTCATGATAATAGAAATATTGATATTGAATAGATATATTGATGATTATTTACACCAAAGCAATGGGTTTATTGCTCACATCTGTAAAAAAGGCACTACAGACTTTCAGCATTGGCATTGACGCAAAAGCACTAGAAATTAAATGAAGCACTTTTATAGACAAAAAACAAAAAAACAAATTGTATATCATTTATATAATTTTTTTAATTAAACCAAGAATCTTGTATATGGAAAATTGGTTTGTATCTGCTTATTCTTTTTAGTAGTGTTAGTATCAATAAAGAAGTCAGAAACCCGTGACGTTATACTCGGAGTGGTTCGTGACGTTAATCCGAGCGGTTCTTTTTTCGAATTTATGCGTTTCAATGGCAACATTATAAACGGCGAAATTAACCTGCAGCAGTCAGGCGGGGTACAGGTCAGGGCTCTTTAAGTTGTTTACGTTCATTATTATTGTAATGTTATGTGCTTTGAGACATGCGCTAGTTTAACGCCGTCTTGTGACGCTTTTATTTGCTCCCTGCTGTACGCGTTCATATGTTTTAAAGGAGGCGTGGCTTTGGAGACGCTCTAAAGGGAGGGTGGGACCTTATACTTTCAAAGCTAGCTCGCTATTGCTAACCTCTCAGAAAATTGCCTACCACTCCTTTAATTACAGTCTCTTTTTTCTGTCTGTTGCTGAAAGCCCCTCCAGGTGGTATCCTTAGTCAACCCTATCCCGCAAGCACACACCAGTGAACACACCAGGGCGAGCTTCAGTCTAAATCTCTCTGTCTATATCTCACATTGCTGTCATCTCGACTTATTATACATCACACACATGATGGGAATCACCAGTGATTAAGAGGTATGACACCATCATTACGTGTTCACTTAGTGTTTCTTTACAAAGATCGCCAACTACTATAAAAATACAAATACATACAACTATATAAATATGTGGGAATGGGGATCGTTTTGACAATGTTGTTTGTCTGTATGCGAAAAACGCAAAGGAAACACTTTCTTCGTTTTTTTTTATTACATCATTGTCATGTAAATGTAGCCTAAATATTCTATCAGAGAGATAGCCTGTTTTTTTTCTTAATATTACATTACGTTACATTATATTATATTGAATTACATTACATTATACATGTTTTACAATAACATTGTGTTGGAACTTATTCATGAAATGTCTGTTATAAAACTTCTGAGAAAATTGTGTCTTTATAACGGAAAATCCAAAGTGTGTAAAATAACAGATTCCCCCTCCCACAAACAAACACACACTATGAACATGAATGCGCAAGCACACACAACAAAAACAAGCATACGTACACTTGCACAACAGGCAAACACGCATAGTTAGCGACGGAAAGAAACAAAAATGCACAAGTCATCAAAGAAACAACACGATTCTCCCTGTAAGCACTTCCAAACAGTGGCACCTAATGGAGCCTCCATTCAGAAAGCCACAGTAATGTATCCAGTACGACCACATCAGACCACTGCAGCTGTTACAAAACCAAGTGGCTGCTCCTTACGCTGTAGATCATGCTGCACCCTGAAATCCCCCTGTCCCACGATCCCCCTCGGAGTCTATCTGAAGCCCTACTAACTTACACCCCACACGCACACACATCCAAAACAGACACGTGTATAACAAAACAGAGTGACGCATCAGAGAGGAGAAAGACGGCGCTTACCATGCTTTATCCTGGTACACAGAAGAATGCCGCAAGTCTCCCGTGCACACACTGACACACGCACACACACGCACACACACTACACGCATGAAGCCAGAGAGAGTGTAGGAGGGGAGAAAGAGGTGGAGTGAGACAGCATGCAAAAGCAGAGGATGAGTAAAAAACCACTGGGATCTAAATTTGGAGGAAGTGCAACCACAGATTTGAGGGATGTACGGCATAACGGGGTTGACGACTGTGTGTGCGGTTACGGAGAGCGTTTTCTGAAATCAGATCGGCTCAGACGAAGCATGTGAGTGGGTTAAGAGAGGGAGAGAGAGTGTAAAAACGTATTATGCATTATTACCTCTGTGTTTAGTGCGCATGGAGAGCTCACAGCCAAACAGGGTCTTATGTAACAGCTGGACGATGTGCTGAGGGAATGCAGTGAGCATATGTGTGTGTGTGTGTGTGTGTTTGAGTGTCTGTGTTGCCTCTGGCCGTACTGGATGATGTATGCTCGGAAAAGGTTTTTAATCACACGCTGCTTTCACACCGCACACAAATCCAATTTGGCTTCACATCCGATCTTTAGGCCTGATTGTTATTTTGATGAAATAGGAATTGTTTGTTCAGAATGTTAAGTTTCAGTGAATCCTCATTGTAACGATTTTAGTGTCAGCATGGTTCTAAAAGTCTCTCTCATACAACAAGCTGTCAGCTTGGAAAGAGACGACTGGAAAACTGGAATTCAGCCTCTGCTGATGTCTACTACACCGTTCTGCTGACCAGAACATAAGCTACATTTTATGCATTCATGCATATATTGTGTGCAAAACTGCTGATTTGTTCACTACACAGTGAATGTCACACAGTTCACTATATAACTAAGGAAGGAGTCAAACAAAAAATGAACATATTCAGACACAGCTCCAGACAATATTGAGCGCACTATGTATTTTTACACACATTATCATTCAAAGTCTCATAAAAAAGTAAAAAAAAAACAGTAAAAAAAACAAAAAAAAAACAGCATACTGACCCTGAAGTTTTAAAATGCAGAGAACCTGCTTGAAATCTGACTGATCAGAATGCAGACTTTGGATTTAATGTTTTGGTTCCCATTTGGAACTGAAACTGTTTGGTTACCAACATTCTAAAAGAAAAACAATTCTATTATGTTCCACAGAAGAAACAAAGGTTTGGAACGGCATGATGATGGATTTTTTTTTTGGGATGTACTATCTATTTAAGTGCCTCTGTCTAAGTCAAACAATCCAGTATATATAATGTACAGTATAAGCAGTAGAGCTGCATGATTCTGGATAAATTGAGAAATAATTTTTTTTTTTTTTTTTAAATAGAGATCAAGATTCTCCCACGATTCTGAATAGACAACTAAACAAAATACCATGTCATTTTCTAGAGGTTCTGACAAAATGTTAACTGCTGTGGTCCATTTAAAAATATTTAATTAATTTAATTTAATTTTGTGAAGCTGTTTTATACCTACACGACAACTGCTCTCTCTGGGTCAGCGAGACGCAGTAAACGCAGATTTTAATGTTTGCTGTGATCGTGCTTGTCAAAGGTTTAATAGACGCAGGAAAATCGTTGTCAATTAAGAATAAGATCATGTGGGTGTTTGAATCAAAATTGCAATCTTTTGACGATTAATCTTTTAACGATTACTTTTAGCCTAAAAAATTTTATATTCCAAAGTGATTTACAATGATTAAAAGCCTCATTATCCTAAAAATGTTAGGATGATTTTATGATAATGAGGCGTTTAATCAATGTAAATGACTGTTCATGGGCTTATTACATGTTAAATGTATTTTTGTTTTCCTATTTTCATAAAACGTAAGTCTTTCATCTTGTCTTAATTTACTTGATAAAATAATAAAAATGCTGTATCTTAAATCTAGGTAATGGTATATTAAGTCCAAAGAAAGTATTTTTTACACAAACGCTAGGGTCCACCCTGTACATGTGCAGCTCGATTTTTCTAAACGGTTGAGTTATGACAGTTTGATTAAAAATTATGAGGTCAAACTTAAATTAAATGCTCAAAATAATATCAATGCCATGCATTTAGAAAACAGATTTTTATTTGATTACAAATTTAATTTGGCCCCTCTATGAATGTGAGCCCCACCACAGTCTCTCTTTCTCACACACACACACACACACACACACACTATCCGCATATAAATTCTCCACACATTTGTGAACCTGCCATAACTCTATTTTTTCAAATCTGGGAATTCCCCAAATGCTCAAGCTGGTAGGTACACTGCTAAACAGCGCATGTAACAGAGTACACACACACACTTCTCTGCACGTTCTTTACTCTGTAGCCTCTAACTGTTAAGTGCCACCTGACACCCTTGTTCAGCAACTAAAGCCAAACTGCCAGACACTTGTCATAAAAAACAACAGTCAGCAGAATTAAAACCCAGCCTGAGGTCAACGCTGAAGCTTAGAGCACTTCATTGGAATTCTGCTTACAACAGGCATTTCACATACATCCTAAAAAAAATATGATATAAAGAGGCCAAAACACTTCCATTATATACTTCAAGCATTTTGCAACCAACTTTACATAGTCTGTTACTAAGACAAATACTTGCATCTATTAAAGGAAAACACAGTTGTAATACACACTGTGTTCACTAGAGGGAGACAGGGAAACTAGTGCAGAACCACTAATTACTTATTCTTATTATGTTGACAGATTTCACACACACATATGACTTATGTGACCCATTGTCTCATGAGCTAAATTGACACACATACAGTGGTCCTTACCCATGATGTCCACGTCATCAGGGCCAAAATAGGAAACACACACTAATACTATGACAGTAAAAAACAATTGAGAAAGAGCTGAAATCAAAGTAACTTATTGTCACGCACTCCACAACAAAATGTAACTTGAAATGAATAAACACAAAGAAATGACTACATTCAGTAAACAACTCGATTGTCTACACCAATAGCACTTTTCATTCAAAAGTTGAGATGCGAGTGCATGTTTGATAATGATGTATAAAGTGACCAAATACAGACACAATAGGGTAGATCTCGGATGCTTTCGCACCGGGTAGATCTAGGAACTAACCACCAGGGTGATTCCCTGAGAACATGATTATGTATTTCTGCTCAGCTAGCAACACTGGACATCAAGCACACGGCATACGCCAATAACTTTTCATTACTATCTACTCTCTATGTATAAAAGTTCTATCTAATAAAGTATTAGACAGGACTGTTAGACAGACCGTAAACTACTGAACACGGAGAATGCGAGCACTGTGTACTCAGGCTCTGGCTGGCGTTCTCAGCGACGTCAAAATAAAGGTCCGCCGCGTTGTCAAAATAAAAGTCACAACAACAATTACGGTTTACGTCACTTCAGAGTTCCTACCGGTTCCTACTGGCGGTGCGAATGCAACCAGTAAAACGTTCCATGGGGAACAAGTAGTTTCACTTGCTCCCCTCAAAGTTTCGTTGGGTTTTCTCCTGTAAAGGTTAAGAGGTCCATCGATCACTGTTTTCCATGTTCGTAGAGTTAGTTTGTTGACTAAATATATAGGCTAAAATCTGTGTTTACACAGCCTTTTTAAAAATGGCGAGTGCTGGCGTTCTGCGTGCGTTCGGCCAATCAGCGTACTCTAATGTCACGGATAGTTCCTGTAGTGCTGGTTTAGACCCTACTCTGATGTAGGAGCTAAATTAGTTCCTCCCAAAAAGTTCCTAGAACTGAAATCGTTCCTAGTTCCTGCAGTGCGAACACGCCAAAATCCGGGAACTTCCGCCAATAGTTCTAGGAACTATGAAAAGGTTCCTCAGGTGTGAAAGCACCTAATGCGAGTCAGGCCGTTTACACCTGGTATTAAGATACGTTTTGGTCGATCGGATAACAAGTAGACGAGGGAGGCACATTCCCGTTTACACCTGGTGTTTTAATCCGTCTCTTTTGTCCACTTTCAACCACTTATGTCCCGATTTCTTCGAGGGGACGGTCTTTGGTCGGGTAAATGTATGTGTTTTTTTTGGGTTTTTTTCAGATCTTTCGATCTAATGGGCAAACGCGCATGGAGACAACGGAAAAACATACTGAGAGCAGCAGCTTTCGTTTCTGCTCTGATAGCAGCAAGACCACGCCGAATTCTGTGAGAGTTTGTTAGAAATCAGGAATGGTGAGAGAACATTGTGATTGGTAAATTTTTCGTCTTCAAACCAAATTTGGGTCTTCATCCGACAAAGTTTAAATCCAGTCTGGCTAGTGTGCTTCCCATAATTTTTCCACATTAGGTCAGTAGGTGGAGAGCAG
Organism: Rutilus rutilus; assembly: GCF_951802725.1. Taxonomy (NCBI): domain Eukaryota; kingdom Metazoa; phylum Chordata; class Actinopteri; order Cypriniformes; family Leuciscidae; genus Rutilus; species Rutilus rutilus. The sequence goes on along the minus strand of NC_140226.1, from coordinate 25,870,694 downwards.
GTGGTCCTTTGTAGCCTAGAAATCTAGACGCACCCTAGCGGCAGCAAAATTGATTTTGCAGCCTGTGTAGTCTAGCAACTCTCCGTTGACTTTCGAGCTGGAAAAACTCTAGTCTGGCCAATCAAATCGTGTATAGAGTCGGTGGATGACGGCAGAGTTGTGACGGTTCTGTGTGAATTCTCTGCTACTTGAAAACAAAGAATGGCTGATGACGAACAGCGGTCTTTCGAATCGGCTTTGGCTGCGACTCTGGAGGACTTGGAGCTTTTCTTTGAGAAAAGAACAAAGAACGGCACTTAAGTCATTCTTAAAAAATGAAGATGTGTTTGTAGTTTTGCCGACCAGATACGGCAAAAGTTTAATCTATCAACTAGCTCCGCTGGTGGGCAAACGCTCTGGTTGGTTGTAGCGCTATCCTATTGCGTGCAGAGGGAATTTGAAAGACAACCGTTTATCCCACCCCTCAATTTGAGCCGTGCCAATGGTGAGTTGCCAGACCTAACATCTTGATGTAGGTCTGGCTTGCCAGCAGGGATGGAAATTAACTTTTTTGTTCACCGGCCACTGTGGCTGGTGGATTTCAAAATCTACCAGCCACTCAATGTTTTTACCAGCCACTTTCTTGTTTTTAACCGACAATGTGTAACTGCATGTGAAAATTAATACTACAAGATCTACAATAGCAGTTTATTTAATCTCAAGTCTCAATGAAATAATGACATTTTCTCTTTCTCTCTTATATATATTTCTCTTTTTTACCTGGATGTGGCATTTGAATGATTCGTGGTCTTTTATGGCTTCCAGTTTTAGGTTTTTAGTCCCAACAATGAAACTAGGGCTGGGCGATATGGACCACAAGTCATATCCCGATTATTTAGGCTGAATATCGATATACGATATATATCACAATATTTTTAGTCATGTCACAAGTAGTTTTATTGAAACCAGCTATTTCCACACACACAAGTACTGTCCTCCTTTACTTAACATAAATTGTAAGAATATGACTAGTACTAATAAATAAACATTAGGCCTATGCTAAAGCTATTAAATAGCAGTCCCAAACTAGTTTTTGTTAATACAATGATGGTATGAGCCACTAGAGTCATTTAAAAATATAAAAAATAACACAAAGAAAAATAAAGTGGCATTTTGGGGTTAATATGGAAACGACAGTTACCATGGTGAATACACAATATTAACAATAACTGTTAATGAACCATGGAAGCTGCTCCTGGTGAATAGTATGAAAATCATCCCTGCATTACTTTTATTTTGTGTAATTTACAACGTAACGGCGTTGCATGCTCGTAGTTTATTTTGCACTTTATATACAATGAGGCGATACACAGCGCGCGCCGCCGCATGCGCGTGCAATTGAAGAGTGTGCACTACGAGAACAGGATAACGGCTGACGTGACAGGACAAGAAAGTCCGTTTTTCTGAGGTGAAAGACTTTATTTCAGCGTACACTTATGTCCTCTAAAAGTGTCCGCCATCTGTGTGAAACAGTATATTTTTATTTACCCGCCACGGTGGCCGGTAGGTGAAGCGAGTTTACCCGCCACAACACAAAATCACCCGCATTTGGCTGGTGGCGGGTGCTAATTTCCATCCCTGCTTGCCAGGCTAGGTCCTTTGTGGCTATCTGAACGCATTCGACCACATGTGCGTTTACACAACTAAAGCAATCCAGTCGAATGCGTTTTCGGCTACCTCTGGAAGTGGTCGAAAGTGGACAAGCTCAAAACGTTTCAGACCTTGTTTACACCTGTACACAAGCGTCGTCCACTTGTGATCCGATCGACCATCTTAAACGCATCTTAATACCAGGCGTAAACAGGTCCTTAGAGACACTTTAAATAACTGTTAATATGCTGCAAAAAAACAAAACAACACCCAAAACAGCTCCTGAATATCTTAAATAAAATAATAACAAATGTATTAATAGCCCCTTATAGAATTCATCTAATCATACCGTTGGATCTAAAACAACAAACTGTCAACCGCTACAGGAAGAAAATCAAATTGGCCAAACTTAAAATTCAGCCAGTGAAGAAGCCCCGCGTCTCCTCTCACACGGCCCAATGAGCAAAGTCACTGCTGTCTGGAATGCAAAGCAGTGTGTCAAGCAGCCAATGAGGTGGCAGCAGATGAGGATCCAGCCATGGAGGATACTGAGTGCATGACGAAACAGAAAGCTGAGGGGAGAAGGAATGGTGTGAATAAAGGGAGAAGGGGCGGAGTCTTACTTTAGGGGTGGGGCAGGAGGCAGTGGAGAGGCGGGACTGCTGAGCACAAGGAGACTCTGAGGGTGTGGTGCTGAGAGAGGCGGTGTCCCGCGGCAACACCTGCACGCCTCGTGAAATGATGGACTCTGGGATCTGGAAATAGAAGACCGTGACAGTCAAATTCAGTAAAGAATTGTCAAAATTAAGCATTTATACTTAAATATTATTGTTTACACTACCATTCAAGGGTTTAGAGTCTTAATACTTTTATTCAGCAAGGACACAGTAAATTGCTCAAAAGTGACAGTAAAGAAATGTATAATGTTACAAAAGATTTCTATTTCAAATAAATGCTTTTCTTTTGAACTTTCTATTTACCAAAGAATCATAAAAAAAAAAAAAAAGGTTTCCTAAAAAATGTTAAGCGGCACAACTGTTTTCAACCTGATAATAATAAGAAATGCTTCTTGAGCACTAAATCATCATATCAAAATCATGTGAGACTGAAGACCAGAGTAATGGCTGCTGAAAAATTCAGCTTTGCCATTATAGGAACAAATTGCATTTTAAAACATATTCAAATAGAAATTGGTTCACTGAAATCGTAATAATTTTTCACACTATTTCGGTATTTTTTATCAAATAAAAGCAATCTTGTTGAGCATAAGAAACCTTAAAAAATTAATTATTCCAAACTTTCGAATGGTAGTGTATGATGAAGTAAAATGGTTGAGAAGGACTAAGGTATTTTAGCTAAACTGAAATTAAGTAATTAAATCTAAATTAAATTTAAGTCAAAAATAAAATAAAAAACAACTAAATAATTGTGTGTACGCACATATATAGATATATAATTATTTAAAATATATATAAAAATAAATGACATACACATATACATATACATATTTAATTGTAAATGTAAAAAAAAAAATTGTATTTATTTATTTAAAGAAATTAAACCCCTGATCTTTGACAACAATCACATTTTTAGTCGTTAACATATGACCTCCATATGTGTTGGCTGGCACATTGCAAAGCATTAGCCAATCATAACACTGCTTATTTGCATATAGAACTCTCAAAGGTGCAATAGCATCAGAGAGGGGTGGTAAATAATGTAACACAACATTAAACCTTGATTAACATGGATTTTCAAATGCTACAGAAGCGCATAATATGGCCCATTAAATGTCTGCAGAAAGCATCAATGAACATCCACAACGAAGACAAATATATGAAACGCCAGTGATATTTGTTACTGTATTCAGACTGAGACTCTGCCTTTGATCCAGCAGGCGAGTCTTCGTGCAGTAACAAACTGCAGCTATGCTGTCTGGGAGAACCGTGGTGGGATTAAGCAGGAGTCTGATGGGCAGAAGGGCGAAGAGCGCAGGGATCTTCCATAGGAACGCTGGGGCTTAACGGAGCACTAATTAACACTGGGGCTAAATCAAGGCCTCGCAGGAAAGAGCAGCTCCACAAGCGCTTTAATTACCCAGCGCAGAAGCTAACCCTGCGCTAATAATAGCATTCGACTCAACCTCTGCCTTCCCAGGAGACTCGTGCTGCGAGCGCTCCCTGTGGAGAACACAGTAATGCCAACCTGCATGACCCCATTATAATTACTATATAAAGACAGCTAATACAGGATATACACTCAATCCTCTGCTATCAGGGAAAAAGCTTTACAAGACCAGGCAAAGCTGAACAACAAGACAAATATTGCTTACTAGATAATAAACTGATACAAGGCATTACAGAAAGAAAGTGAGACGTGCTTGCCAGTGCAACACTAAGGTGTTGTGGGTGGTTGCCAAGGTGTTACTTGCTGGCAAATTCAAAAAAGCAAGACCTCAAAGTGCCAAGTCTATGATATTTTGGTCTCTAGATATGGCTTTATGTCTAAATAAATAAACAAATCAATAGCAGTATATATATATATATATATATATATATATTAATAATTTACATTTACAATTAGCATTAAAAAGGTTAACTTTGTTGTTATTGTATTGTGATGCAAAATCATTTTGTGTAACATTCAGATTAATGAAAATTAATTTAAAAAAAATAACATTTAAATTATGAATGAAATTATATCAATGTTAAATGCCTGGTTTGCTTAAATTTTTATTATTAAATAATATTAAAAGAGATGGTACAGGTTTATACATATGTTGATGTTACACAATCTACACAAGAGTTAAAGTGCCCCTATTATGCTTTTTCTGATATTTCCTTTCATGTAGCGTTTAATATAGCTGTTTGAGAATGTAAAACGTCTGCAAAGTTTCAAAGTTTAAAGTGCATGATAATTGGAGTTATGGTCTACCAAAAGAAAGAACCAATTCAGAACGGCCTGAAAAGAGTCGCCAGTAATTCCAGCCTTACTTCCTCCTCAAACCTATGTAGATTTGTAACATATTTGCATAATGCCAGGCTAATGTCTTCATTAGCAACATCTACTTTAACCCCGTCCTTAAACACCGTACAGTAGTTGTAGCTGAGGTCTGGAAGAGTTTGGTTCATGATGTTGCGGGAGTAAATCCACTTTGCATGCACTTTCAAAGGATGAGTACTTGAATTGATACGGTAAAAACTGACACCATTGTTACTGTTCATTTCACTGTGTATAAAAGTGCTGAGGAAGCCTTTGGAGCTGAAATTCAGATATGGTAATGGATGTTTGGTTTCTGTAAGACGTAGGCCAATCAGAGAAGAGTGGGCTCTTGGAAAGTAGGGGTTTAGAGAGACGAACTGTTTATTGAACTGCTTTAGACACGGTGAGGAAATAGGTGATGCTGCAATGGAGACCTCCAAAACAAATTTAGGAACCTTTAAAATAGCATAATAGGGACACTTTACATTAATTCAAGACTGCAGTAGATAAGTAGTAAAAAATATATATATAGACAAGGAGGTGTCAATTATTTAATATTTTGGTCTTTAAATATGGTTTTCCTGTTTTATCATCAACCAATAGTAATAGTGACAAATCATGACATTTCATTTCTATGATTGGTTGTGAAACTAGATGATCAAAAGGGCCAATGGAATATCAGGAGAGGTGAATATGGATGGAAAGGTGGGTGTGCCTTACCGTGTCGCTGCAGGAGCAGGTGAAATGGGAGGGAATGGAAGTGGGCGGGATGAAGCCACTCAAGGGCTGCCCACCTTTCGCCATGAAAACGGCATGGCTGGGATGAGACTTCATGTTCTGATGATGAATATGAGACATATAAACATGACAAAAGACTTCACACATGTACACACAAAACATGTATTAATGGAACATCAAGGGCAAGAGATGGTGAAAGAAGGGGTAGAGCGTCATTTTTTCAATGTCAAAATTTCAGTTTTCTTTCTCCTACTCCACTTTTAGGAAAACCTGTTTGAAAGCAGTTGCTGCCAATCCACTAGTGGCACAGAAATTACACACTTTACCATTGAATACAATACGAAATTACTTTATTAGCCTATTTAATGCAAGTTTATCTTCATAAAGTGATTAAGAATGATTTATTTTGGTAATTTGTAATAATTTAAAGAAGAGAAAAAAACAATCTGATACAAAAACATATCAGTGAAATAAGCCAGTCTTAGATATTAAAAGAACAGCTTGAGCCAGTATGAGTGTTTGAGACTAAATAACCATTAATGGTGCTCACCTTAGCAGCAATAGCAGCTGCTGTGATGTGAGAGGAGCCGCTGTCCTCTGTGGACGCAATGCCACTGTCCTTCTTCTCCTCGTCCTCTTCCTCACACTGCACACCCTTGTCTTCTGTCTGCTTGTGTGGGCTGGTGGTGGGTGGAGGGGAGAGGGGAGGCGGAGGGGATGGCAGGTCCTCTAGAGCGTCGTGTACCTCCTTCACCTTCACTATGGCGTCCCGTAGCAGGTCTATGGCGTGGGGCAGAGCAGGCAGGATGAACTGGAAGCACTCCTGTGAAAAGGGAGAGAAGAAACATGTGAAACTATGAAACAGCAAGAAGATCTTTTAAACCCAAAACATGTTTCTTTCATATCAATGAGCTCATGAGCAGCGCCGTGATGCCGTGGTACTAATTGCACGTTGCAATAATGTGACAAGACAGTGGACAAGCAATAGAAATATTAATTATAAATGCACTTATAATTCATTCAATACTGAAAATAACTTATATACTTAAATATATAAATATCTTTAAACAAAAAATGAAATTTAATAAGTAATATAACTTGGCCAGTATTTGAGTGTGTAATGTATATTTATTATGAGTATCACATTGGTAAATGTTGTGGAAAAGAGCCATTAATTTAATTTAATTTAATTTAATTTAATTTTTTGTTCCAAAACAAATCAAACATAACATAAGTAAACAGTACATAATACATATCTTTATTAATTATTTAATTTACATAAATACAGAATATTAAACTTAGATAAATAGAATCAAGTTTAAAAAGGTTAAAATAAATGATTTCATTCTCTTATTATACTGTTTGATGGAAAATCTTACTGTCTGACATTCGGGGGAATAATAAGAAATTATGATTTTTACAATAAAAAATGACATTCTGGGATTATTATTATTATGGTTTGCTTTTCAAAATTTACATAATTTGTTTAATATTATTACAAGAGATCAAGCTATGGTATAGCATTATACATGTTAATCAAGAATCAACACACAAGCTAAAATAAATGCCTGACTGAAGTAGATTTTTTTTTTCTTATAGTGTATTTGACATTAATATTTGTATCATACAACATTTAACGTGCTTAAAAGAGCTTAAATAATATTTAACCTGAGCTACTCCTTTAAGATTTGAACAGTGGAATTATAAAAAACAAATTAATCTGTTGTATCTCCTCAGAGTTCAACTTTCTCCAGCTCCTAAGCGTCAAGTGTACTGTTTAGCAGTAATGCGAGGTCTTTACGGCGTAAATCCCTCTTGTTCTCCTCCAACGTAATGGGCCACTATCTATCCGGATCCCCTAATAGGATGACATACAGGCCAACCTATTGACACTAACTTAATGGAATTTCTAATACAGTTGGACATCCTCCATTTTGAGGGGATGAAGTCCGATAAGGACACAGCATGTGAACTTAACACAGGTGGCCAAACTCGATTGCTCTTAAACCACATTTCTTAAGTACTTCTGACAAGAGACATTAATAATAATGAAGGAAAGGACGGCAGCAGGGATGGAGACCGGTCCAGGGAGGGTTGATGCAGTGGAGTGTTTCCCCCCGCAGGTCTGATGTGGTTGCATCTCTCCGTTTTGGTGACTCAGAGTTAAAACGAAGATTAATGTGTGGAGACATTAGAAGTCCATAGGCTACTTCATGTCCTCTTGGTGCATGTAGGAATGGTCTATTTTTGTCTTCCTGGTGCAAGGTGAGGCACATGTGTGTGCGCTGACACTCCAGATCAGAGCGCGCTGCTCTGTAGGAATAATGGCACCTGAGCTCAAAGAAAGAGTGATTGGCAACTCAGACACGCTGACCAGACAGGAACATGCCAATATGGATGTGTGATGTGAAGCCACATCACTGTAAAAGCAGATGGACACATTTCACGTCCAGTTTCCTCGAAACTCCTACAACGTAGCCCTTATTCAGAGCGGAGGCATTATAAGACATTTTGTCAGTCACTTCACTTGGTTTCTATTTTGTTGTGTTCAACAGATCAACCGTTTTCTTGTCAAAAAGCAATGCATGTAATGCATACAATTTAAGACGTAGCATTGACGTATGTGTTCAAATCCAATGCAATAATCTAAAACATATGGGTTTCAACTTCTGCCAACTTTTAAACCCTTGGAACTCTTGGAAACTTTACATTTTTACCATTAAACTATGAAAATCCATCATAAAAAAATGTGATAATTACGATAATCTAAACAGAGCAAAATAATTGTACAATTTTATGCGAAATTTAGTTCTGATAGAGTTTTTAAAAAATTCTATTGCCTCACAGTTTTTTTTTAACACACCCAAAAATGTTGCACCTGATACAGTGAAGCTGTGCGTGGACCTTTTTCTAGCAGCCTTGGTTCCCACACAGAGAACGATTACACATTGTTCATTTACATATACTACTGACATTGTAACAATACAAAGCTGGTTGAAAATCTATGAATTTATACTTTAATTGTGTGTATTTAGGATACATAAAATGCTAGCTATCTTAATTAGCAAGGAGTTAGCTATTTTATTAATTTATTTATTCATCACATAATGAAACTTAACACTTTATATGAGATGTAGCGGAAACATTCAGGAATTTGAGAAAGTGCCCAAGGTTGAAGAAACACCAATTATGTTTATTTTAGCACTTCATGGCCCTTTGAAGTTTGTTTGTGTTTCCCATTCTAGTGCACACTGGGAACACGCATTCCCATTTTCTCAGATGTGCTGAGGTCTGTGGCCCTTCCCCGTTTCAAATTCACTCAGTTTACTTAAACGGTAACAATTTTCCTGCATCAGAGCTCTTGCTGAGAACATTAGCGATCTAAAGGCGTTGCGGAGTTTCTCTGTGGACCGGTGTCTCTCTCTCTCTAAACCTTTAGCGTTGTGGCCTGGGTCTGTCTCCATTTTAAAAGCAAGAAGGGCAAACTCAGTCCAGAAGCAGAGTCGCTGTCATAGAGGAGGAGCTGGGGATGTGAGGAGGCTGCTTTTATGGGTCGTGGACGTGGGATGGAGGGTGCTTTTATTTAGGAAGGGAGAGGGGGTGTGTAGTCGCTGAGCTGGACTGAGCATAAAGGGGTTCTTCAAAGTTTAATCCCCTTATCGGCTCGGCTTCTGGACTTCAAAGCAGCAGTGACAGCAGAGTTCTCCGTGGCTGGGGCTGATGGGTAATGGAGATTAATACCACGGCCCTATCAGCAGAGCTGCACGGGAAGTAGCTCTAATAGGATTGGCCACAATGTTAACACGGTAAGCGAGGGTGAACGTATATGTGAGAGGTGAAGGAAGGGGAGTGGCGAATACTCATTCTATATATATATATATAATTTAAAGAGCTTTTTACATGGTGATTTTTTATTTAATTTATAATTTTCATTTATGTAATGTATCATATGTATAGTCTGATATAGATTACTCTTACATAAATAAATACAATTTATAAACAATATAAGCAATCGCTTATATATTTTATAGATATTTCAGAATAGTTGAAGACAAGGAAGTGATCAGAATACTTATGTACCAAAAGAGAGACACACACACACACACACACACAAATAGCTTACCTGTGAGCCCTTCTTGCTCCCAGGTAAATTAATGATGAGGGTTTTGCCTCTGATTCCACATACGGGTCTACAGGAAGGAGATGATTAGTATTTAATCCAATTAGTATTCAAAACACATCCTTTACACTTGTGTGTTTGAGAGTGAAAGGCAGAAAGGAGGAGTGAGATGAGAGGACATGTCTGTGCATGTGCATTCACCTGGATAGCATGCCGAGTGGCGTGACATTTAGGGAGCCCATGAGCATTGCTAGAGCCATCCCTGGAGCTTCACGCTCAATCACCTCTCTGGTGGCCTGCGGACGACAGAACACACACATATATAAGCAACAAGTAGTTCATAATCCAATGTCAAAAGCACCAGTACTTTGGAGTCAAGTCTTTCTACAGTACCAAATTTTCTTGGTTCCTGAATAATTACTTGGTTACTTGAATAAAAGCCTAAATTCAACCCGTTCATCATATAAAGTGATCGTGTCTCTTCAGAAAATTTTGGATTTCATATGGATTAGTTTTACGATGTTTTCATGTACTTTTTGAAGCGTCAAGTGTGGATCTGTCAAAGGCGGGACAGAAAGCTCTCAGATTTCATCAAGAAGATCTTATTTTGTGTTCTGAAGATAAACGAAAGTCGTACGGGTTTGGAACGACATGAGGGTGAGTAATTAATGACAGAATTTTCATATTTAGGTGAACTATCCCTTTAAGAAAAGTGCTACGCTGCATTTTTGTGCCATCTAGTGGTTTAAAAGAGAATAAAGACAAATGCGCCTTTTACCCCGGTAAACATTTTAAATGCACAGGTTTATTTTCTCAACTTATAGTAATACACCCAATGACATCAAGTAGTACACTAGACATGAAAGGCCGGAAAGGAAGAGTTCACCAAAACCTAAAAATTCTGTCATCATGAGATATAAAAAAAAAAAAAAAAGTTTCAGTGTCTCAGTGTTTTTTTGTTCATTCAATGAAAGTAAAAGGGGTCCAATGTTGTCCAAAACTCAAGTTCAAAATATCTTCTTGTGTGTTCCTCATGAAAAACAAAGTCATACAGGTTTGATATGACATGAGGATGAGTGAATGATGACAATTTTTGTTCCCAGGTTCAAATAAATAGCCTATATAGGGGGTCTTCAAATATTGTGTCGGACAGTGGCCTTCGAGTCAAAAATGATCATGTCGTGACTGCATGTTTTGTCAGTGTAAGTGCCACCAATTTTGTTCAGTAAATGTAAAAATGTAAAAAATGTATAACATACATGCTAACAGGCTAAGCTAATTCATCATTTAGAGCCAATAGGGGTTATGCGCAACATACTTCCGGGTTCTACAAAACAGATATAACTACTTCCGGTCGTCAGCTACTGCGGTAAACAGCGTAGGAATGGCGACCTTTTATAGCCGGTGTTTACAGGAGCTACCCATTCTATCCATTTCAGATGTACATCGTATTGCCAAACGGACTTCCAGAGCCTCGAGTACTCCGTTAGATAAAGGATTTAAGTTTTTACGCCTCCTCATTTATTCATGATTATGAAGGTATGTAAGTTAGTATATGTAGCTTTTGATAATGGCACCCGATGTAGAGTTAGCTAACTATCAGTAAGTTAGTTTAGACTTGTATGCTATCATAGTAGTTTAACCTTTTATATTTGCTTGCAGACTGCATTTTATTTTTTTTATAAAAATTTTTTTTCTGATACTTAAGCATTCGTGACATTTTAATTAAAACAGAAATAAGAATTGTATTCTAAAAAAAGCGCAAAATAAGTTACCTCAGAGATCATCTACCGCTTCAGATGCGTACGGTAATGCAAACCGGAAATGTTTATACCTGTTTTCCGGTTCGAACGTTGGGCGTTCCGCATAACCCCTATTGTTCTTCACAGTACAGTTGCTGAGAATTATCACTACGAACACAATTCCAGTGGGCCTTTTATGTCTCTACTCTTCCATCTGAAATCCCCGTTCACTGAACCCTTCTCAGCCACCCAAGGGACACATATCCCTCCATCTCCACTGTCCCATCCCGATGGAACACACACACACACACACACACACCCTGCACACAGTCTACTCAAACAAACACATTCAAGAACACACGCAAAGTCAGAAGAAAAGTGCACAGCAGGGAAGGAAGGAGAAGAAAACGAAAGGGATCTCAGGCTAAAGGAAGGAGAGAATTTCTCACCGATGTGACGCACTGTGCCCTTGGAATTGAATGACACTTCAAACACTCACATTAGTAAAAAGGAGAAGGAGTGCAGGGTACATCAAAAAAAATATCTACACAGCATCGTTCCACCAGGCACAATCCCCACCAGACAGACTCCCATATGGATATACACCGTTTCACTCGCACACATCAATTACAGCACCTTTGTGTGGAGATCTGCAGGAACACACACGCATATTTTCTCCTTATGGATCAACTAACTTTTATGAGTCAGTTCACTTTAGTAAATCAAAAACATACTGCGCAACCACAGTGGTTCATCTGCCAAACAAATTACTCTTTTGTATATATAATTGGTGTTTTGAACAAAGTCACTTACGCTCACCAAGACTGCATTTGTTTGATTTAAAAATGTATTCTTCTGAAAAAAAAAGCTGTATGTACAGCTATTACTACAGTCCTCACACGATGCTGATTCAGTGCTAAAAAAAAACATTTCTTATTATCAATGTTGAAAAAAAAGTTGTGCTGCTTAATATTTTTGTGGAAATAATGATACTTTTAGGATTATTTGATGAATTGAACATTAAAAACAGCATTTATCACATAGACATCCTTTGTATAATCTCTTGACTGCAACTTTTGATTAATTTAATGCACCCTTGCTGAATAAAAGTATTATTCTCTTCTTTCTTTTTTTAGACTTACTGACCCCAAAATTTTGAATGGCAGTGTTTATAATTGTCAATTATACATAACATGATAAGACCGTATTTATGCCACTTCTAAAAAGACTAGTAAAGCTATTAAAAAGTAGTTACAAATACACATAATCGCAAGGACTGTTTTTCATAAGAAAGCATCAACCAAGCAGCATGCATGTGAATGTGAAAATAAATTGTGCACAAAAATACACAATGCCCAAATATACAGAAGTGACAATTTCTCTCATTCTCATTCGAACTCAGAAAACAAGGACACATGGGGGTGGGGACAAAAACACACACTCACATGGACACAAACACAAACAGGTGGGCTCCCATGTACCTCAGGCGTGACATCACGGGGTGCAAAACCCGTTCCACCGGTGGTCAGAATCAAGTTGAGCTCCTTCTCATCGCACCAGTCCACCAGTGTCTCCTTTAAAGCGCGCGCACACACAGAATATCAACACAAAACATTCAACAGTAATTCTATATAGTGCAAAAAGATACATTCGTATCCCTCAAACTACTGGTGCAACATCATTTCAGCTATTTCGGGCATATGGTCTGGCCTAATAAATAAAACATCCATTTTTATTCTGCTGTTACCAGCAAAAAATATCATATACAGTGGCGCCGAAAAGTAGTTGAACATTTAAGCCATTGCATCATTGCAGCAATAGACTTTTAACCAACTAGTCCTCCATGGTGATTTTTAGTGGATGTCTATCACAGTAACCACATGTGAAGTTCACCACATTGCTTTATCATTTAAAAACTGCACAAAATTCCTTGATGAAATGTTTTGCTTAAAATGGGTTTAATACTTGTTTTTGTAATGCAATGATATGTATACTTGTTAAATGTGGCTTGAGTGTCCAAATACATTTTAGACGCTTCATTACATTTTTCCATATCTGAGCTCAGATAAAATCCATGTTGTGGATAAGAGTGCAGCACTAATACTGGCCTCTAGGGGGCAGTAGTGTGCAAAGGTGTGTATGGATGTGCATGTTTGCCTCATGGTCTCACTGAAGGGGTGAGAGGAAGCATTACCTTGATCTCGTCAATCTCATCAGGGACTATTTTGTATGCAGAGATTATGCCTCCGAGCCTGTGGGTGAAACACACAAACAACAGCAACCGTTAGTGTATGTTCAGTCCCAACAGCAGGGGAGAAACAGGGAGCGAGAGAGGGGAAAAAAACACAATGTGACAGAGTGCAGGAAAAAGAAAGAGCAACACAATGCCAGAGGTACCAGAAAGCTGTCAAAATACATCCCCACACACTCCACCCACAACCAGAATGACAGTTAAAGAAGAAATTTCTTTCTTTCACAGGGCTCTTGCTGTTTTATTCACTTCTGCATTCACAGGGGTGACGGCTCACTAAGGATCAAATTTTGACAGTGCTGTTTTAGGCCACAAAACAGGTGGATTAACACAATAGCTAGGTTTCAAGTACAAGCCTCCTATATAAACGTAAATTTGCACTCAAAACTTTTGAGCAAACCATGTTCAAATACTGAAGTGCAGCACACACTAGTGGCTGCTTCTAGTACTGCAGCTCGCAATACAGAGACAGACAGATGCAAGCACACTTACCATTTTTGATTTCGACAAACAAACTTGTACATTATCCAGCTAGGGACTGATTATATATAAATAATTGATTATATAAATAAACAAATTAATGTTTCATGTTCATTTAAGTTTAAATTATGTTATTACGTGAGAAGAAAGGTGATACAAGACGCAGACTACCACAGCTAAGTTGGAAATCAGTTGCCGGATACAATGACCAATTAAACAGTTTAAAGCTCTTTAAATATTAAACAGGAAGCTATTAAGGAAACAGCGCGGGAGATGATGCAAGTCAGACTCAAACTTGTATGGTCTGCGTGAGCACCACGTCTTGACATGGACCGCAGAGCTACGTGTCCAACTAAAGAGGCTAAAACCAGGACAAACGGAAAAGATTTTTCAGACATTCCTTTTTCCGAATGGCTCAGGACTGGTTTTCTGGAGCTTATTTGTATATTTGGGGCTCTCTCACGTTGTTGTTTTGCATTTACATTCTCTCTTGAATCACCTCTATCAGTCCATCTAACTACTATGGTGTAATGCCCATAAAAGAGCAAGAAATAGAGAAAAAGAAAGAAAGAGAGAGGGAGAGGAAGGAGAGACAGAGAGAGAGCAGAGACTAAAAGAAGAATATGCTGAACACAAAGATGCAGAGCTCTTTAATCCGGTTGCCAGGGAAACCGCTGGTGTGTGAAGATTGGGGGTTTGGAAAGAGGTGCTTTAAGACGGAGATGAGTTTGGGATTTCAACCTGGGTATTTTGTTTGTGTAAGTGAGTACACACATGCACATACGCGAACAAAGGAAGGCGAAGAATGCTGAATTTAACTGAAGCGTCTACTGAATCTGGACGAAACTGTTCGATTGTGGCTTTATAAATGAATGTGTACGTGGGTTGGGCAGCACAGTCCGTCAAACCCAAATCAGTGTGTTAACGTGTGTCTTTGTGTGCTAATTTAGTTGAGGTTTCAACCTGAATGAACCCTGAATAAAGCCATCACACACTGTTTTCAACTTTAAAATCTCTGTGGTGCAGTACATGGATGCCACGAATAGCCACCCATGCTCAACTAAGCAGACAAGGATTTGGAATATATAGGGATGAATTTACTAACTACTTTTACACAGTATTTCAGAGCATAAAACACCATGTTATTCAATTACCATCTGCAATTAAAGGCACAGTATGTGGTTGCTTATCTAAAACAATAACAAGGACATAGCTTGAAGAAGCGTGGAATCATGGGAGTTGTCGTCTTCACCTCCACAGCCGATGGAAAGCAATCCTACGGGACTCTGAATTATGTTCATGGATAACCTAATGTATTAAAAGTTTCATTAACGTTACTGTGGTATGAAGCAGGGCGGGACCAATAGCAGAACGAGGACGGTGGAGCGAATGCTTATGAGAGACACCTGCATGACACACCTCCTTCTTTCCTGAACTTGTTTGTTTCTTTGTTACAGTTACGTTTGATCACTTACATTTCACATTATTTTATTTTATTTAATTCTAATGAAATAGCCACAAGTGCTGAATTACTACTCCTACGGGCCACTTTTTTTTTGACAAAATAAAATTGTGGGGTAATGCAGCACTGTTTTACTTCAATTCAATTTGACTAAAAATACATTTAAGTGTGTTGAAAGTTATGTTAATGTTACTCTGTGTGTTCGCTTGGTGGCTGGTATGAGACACTTGTTGCACACTGCAGTAAGCTAGATCAATATTACAATGAGCACTTAATGTATTAAATGTGTGGTGAAAATCAAGTTTTTAATGTTGTTTATATGTCCATGTTTTAATATTCTTTAATACAAACCATGTGCAAAAGTCAGCACCATTGCTGAGTATTTTCTCCTTAAAACTGCAGCGAACCAAAGACAGTCTTTAAAAATGCGATTTGAAATCGCTGGTGTTTCTGTCGTCAAAAACTACCTTGTAACCAACGAGTGGATCTCTGATACCCCTTTTCCACCAACAAGAACCGGGTGCTGGTTCAGAGCTAGAGCTATTGCCAGTTCGGAGTTGGTTCGACTGACGAGCTTATTAAGAACCCGTTTGCGTTTCCACCGGCCAGAGAGCCACAACAGAGCTATATCTTACGTCACTGCATACGTATCATGTTGCCCAGCAACGCTAGTGCGGCAGCGCCAAACACTAACACACCAGACTTGTTCGAGATGCATCGGCTTCTCGCAGAACGATCAGCACATGAAATCAAAGCACTGCGAAAGCGATCAAAAAGCACAAGGAGTCGTATGATCTCCAAACACTCCCGAATCTCTGATCGGTCCACGCTGCTCCGATGCATCTCGAACAAGGCATCAACAATAATAGACGTTGCGTTACTATGGATGCTCATGGGTTTGCGAAAATAAATCGGCATCCAAACACGGCGAATCCAACGCGTTCGTGCAGCTCGCCGTAACTTACATAGACGGATATTATAATCGAGCTGCTATTAGCTCGACTAGCTGCTATTTAAAAATGGCGGTCACAAGTTTCTCTTCAGTCTTGTTGGCCACGGTAACCCCGCCCCCAGCCTCTGACGCAAGCGGTTCTTTCTTGGCTCCGTTCTAGACCCTGCAATGATTTGGTGCTACTTAAGAACCAGTTTTACTGGTTCGGAGCTGGTGCTTTGGCGGTGGAAAAACAAAGAACCGATTTGAAACTAGGCTCTGGCTCCGAACCAGCACCAGCTCTGCCTTGGTGGAAAAGGGGTATGAGCTGTTGTGAGTGAGTGGAGGTGGGGCTAATTTGCATATTCATAGAACCGTGTATACTAAATGAGGCAAGGGTGTAGAGTTACATTCAAACTATTTTAAGGCATGGAGAATTTTTTTCAAGGAAATACCATTTAAATATGTCATTTTGGTGATCATAGAGGAGTTTTCTTTTACTGTTCAGTACTTTCCTAGTACAGTTAGCATTGCGCTAAACACGTCTGCGGTAAACGGGAAGTAAAAAAAAAAGTTTTAGTGAGAAGAGACCCAGTAAAGTAGTCTACAACTTGCAACTTGCGTTAGGCACAGATATTCTAGACTTGTTTGCGCAGTTACCTGATTTGGATACAGTACGTCATGTAGTGAATTGGATGTCCTACTTGAACCCACCGAAAAATACAGAACAGGCAGACATAGGTGCTTTTGCAGGTGATGCAGGTTCAAATATGGTCCCATCCCAATCCCATCCCTCCCAATTTCCAGTCTCCTCTCTACTGTCATTGATTTA
Source organism: Rutilus rutilus (assembly GCF_951802725.1). Classification (NCBI taxonomy): domain Eukaryota; kingdom Metazoa; phylum Chordata; class Actinopteri; order Cypriniformes; family Leuciscidae; genus Rutilus; species Rutilus rutilus. The sequence goes on along the minus strand of NC_140226.1, from coordinate 25,853,527 downwards.
ACAAAAACGTATAAACAGACCACTCTGGCGAGTTAATAAATAACTGTCTGCAGGCCCGTTGCAAATAAAAGCCGGTTTCATAAGGAACTATAACCTTGGTGACCCTTTTCTGCTCTCAGGTGAAGACACGTCCATTTCTGTTTCTCAGGTGAGTGCTCAGCTATCCCTTCTCTCAAACGTCTGCATGTTCACCTCTCTGTAGGTGAAGACGTCAGAATCATCTCTATCCAGAGGACGATGAGCCACGCGTGTCCCCCACTATGATTAATTCAGCTCTATTTTTACCACACCTCGTTAGTAAAACTGACAGCTCTTCCAATGAATCAATTCACCTGAGCTGACAGAGCACTGGAGATGGAGCTCACCAGTCAACAGACAACACACACATTCATTATCCATCAATACTCTCTGAAGTATCTCTACCTTCTGGCGGCACCCCATGCTTCTCTTCCTCTCTGACACCTTTCAGAGACCTACATCCTGCTGTCTCTGTCGCTCCACTGACCTTGTCGGGGTACAAAGATTTGCTCGGTACAAAGCTTTGGTTTTTGATGCTAAAGTAGAAACAGAGGTGGACAGGCATTGCAGATTCTGGTACAATGTAGTCTTCGAACAACTGGAGTTCCTTTAATTCCTGATCCATCTATGATGACCCTACTGCTCAATCCTCTTTACCCATAACAGCACAATACCAATAACCACAGATATATCAATTATTCAAATGGGGCATTGTACACTTGCTGTCTGAAACCAAAAGCAGCTTCTTTTAATGACATAACAGGTAGCGTTTTCTGAAAAAATTACCTCCCAAGGAAACTAGTCTTTCAAAGGCACTCCAGAAATCCACAGATTGGTGCATCTTTTTAGACAGGTTGTTAGTGAACATTGGATTTGGATGTGCCTTGAGGCCTTCCAACATTCGAATTATGCCTAGAGAAAGCAGCATTTCTACAGAGGTGGAAGGACAATGAGCTCTTCTTAAAGAACGAGAAGGTTTCTCAAAGCTCGAGAGGTCTCCGCTGAAGTATACAAGAAGTAACTGACATTCAAGAGGCCGAATTAAATGAAGAGTCCTCACTACACCTACTATGCATGTGGTCATTTTTTCATGGCCTTTGACACATGACTGAAGAAAGTAAATATGCTACTTTAGCATCTCATATGCACATAGTAAAAAGCAGAAACACCTCTGATGTAATCGGCACTATAATAGACAATTTCACTAACTGCTTACGGTCTACACAAATTACAGGAAATAAGATAAGTCCTGTTCATATATTAGTTCATCTTATGGACCCAGATTTTTGACCACCGACAAAGTCTGGTCCACTTTGATGCGTATTCTGACCAAAAACTTCCTACCTAGGCCATTTAGAAAGGACAAGTTCTTACTTATTTAGAAACCTCTGCATTCGATTTCATTCAGACAAGGGACAAGGGCCAAATAAGAGTTAAGGATGCTCAAGAATCTTACTTACTTGCTAGTCTCAAACAAAAATCTTAAATATCTTTCAAAGATCTGATGCCATAAAACTAACAAACTTAGGCAAACCCAGCAATAAGCTGTTACTCAGAAGCATTTATTATATCAGCTTGAAACCCTGTCAAGAAAATCTTGCTTCCTGGAAAACTGATAAAAGTCTGTGCACCTCAATTCCTAGAAATTGTATAGAAGCTTTGCTTCAAATTTGGTCGATTTACAGAATCAATGAAGTTTGCAACAATGCATGAAAGGTATCGCAGACAGACTAAGTAAGAAATTGCAGCTGCTGTCCTCCTTTGTCAGGGATGGATTGCACCAAATACTGTAAACACTCGCAGTCTTCTAAGTACAAACATTGGTCTGGCTCGTTGGGTAGAAGTCCTTATCAGTGTGGGCTCGACATAAGGCCACATTCAAGGGCACAAAGGGACTGTAAAGTAGAGGTCTTCACGGGTCCACTTGAATCCGAAAACCCGAGGTCCGACCCTAGCGGGTTCGGGTCCAAGACTTCGACGAGTGCCTCGGACACGAGTCGAATTCGATATTAGTGGCCTCAGGTCACGGGTAATTTGAAATAAATGTGCTTTTTTCTAATGGACCGGAGAAGACCCGAATTCTTTTAAACTATGTTGGCTATTTAACAAAATGTTATTATTAAAAATTATTCTATAGAAGAACAATTCTTCTATGGTCTTGTGGACATCACAAACACTTGCAGTCTTCCTCCAAGTCCACACATTGGTCTGGACCATTGCGTAGTAGTCCGCATCAGTGTGGGCTCAGCATAAGGCCGCATTCAAGGGCACATAAAGACTGTAAAGAGGGCTACACTTTGGTCTCGTGGACATCACAAACATGCTCAAGTGACAGCAATCACAAGACCGCAAATACATATCAAGTGCAGAATTTGGGACAAGGCCTTTATCTTTAAGAAGGACATCCATCCATTCAGCACAGAAAGACAAGAAATGGGAAACCTGTCCTGAACGAGACTTCATGCATGGACAGTAGTATTGTACAAAGCCAATGTGTTTGTGAGTGAATCACTTACAAGGATGGGTCATGGACAAGATCTTTGAGGTTGATTCCACTGCGGTCCTCAGCAAGGTTTCTGAAGCAGCTGTCACTCACTGCAGACAGGAGAGAGATGGAGGAAGGACATGAGACATAGGAAAAGGGAAGAGAAAAGAGGAAAAAAGCTCATTATTGCATGGGAATAATATAATGCCCTTTTGCATACCACAAATGTCTGATTCCTTAAACGTCACGTTAGTCCTGAGGTTTGAGAGAATATGAGTTATGTCAAAACACATTACTCAACAAAAGCACGCAACTACAAGCGTGGAGATTCATACTCTCAGGCCTTCGTGTATTCTATGTAATGGAGGCCACACTGTTACACACCAGACAGTATTAACATTACATTACTGTCCTCCTCCTGAAGTTGTGTCAACTTCCCCTGGGATTTTACAACCTGTATGATGGTGAGCAGATTCAGCACCACTGATAACCATCAGCTCAGCACACATCCTCAAGCACCAGCACAAAGCTCCTAGTAGATACAATTACAACAAAGGGTATGTTTCATTAAAAACAGGCTTTTTCTTGCTCTTTCCCTGTTCTTTTTGAACCATGTACACATTCATCATGAACCACTTACTGAAACTGCTGCAAAAAAATCTGACATTCAGAAATTTTCATGGTATTGATGCCTTAACCGTAAGCTTATTAGCATATGACCAACCACGCCGCTTACATATCAATGCCTATTTAGAATTCAGTAACATGACAAACCTTGATGAACAACAGTGAGAGCTTTGTTATTAAAAGGTTAGCCAATTATAACAGAGGTCACTTATGGAAATAAAAATTCAATGTTCCATGTCCTATGTTGTTTTGGACTCCACTGACTTTCACTGTATGGGCAAAAACAGTTGAAGCATTCTTAAACAATATGTTCCACAGAAGAAAGTCATACCGGTTTTAGAATGAAAGGAGGCAAATGAAGCCTAGTTTCGCGTCAGTGTCACGCAAACCTCTGCAATGCACACACAGTGTGCTCTGGTCACACAATACCACAGAGTGGAGTCGGCACAGAGACCACAAAACAAGTCAAGACCGAATGCTCCAAAAGCTCAAGGGTCCATGACAAGACCAAGACCATGAAAATATGGTCAAGATTAAGTCCAGACTCGAGGACTACAACACTGGACACTGTTCAAGACAACATTGAAACCCCATTTAAACCAGGTTTTACTGTGCATGTTATGCCAAAGAAAAATATCTTTAATGTTTCATCAAAATATATGGGAATCAAAATATAACTTGCTCTGCCTCTAAAATGACTTTTTAGGGTCGCTCTTATTTTTCAACCACCAGCTATATATAAATGACTATTTATGATCAAGTCCCATTTAAAAAAAAAATTCCACTGAATATCATGCTTTACCTAGAAATATGCGCATTATCGGATTAAAAAGGTTGCAAATAATAGTAACAGAAATAATAGTAATTTCACCAGCATTATTATGATATAAAAGGGTCCAGTCTTGCTCAAACCAGGTCAAAATCTGTGACGAGGGAAGAGAATGACCCGTGTTGTGTAAATAAATGATAAAGTGCTGCCATTCACCGTCACATTCTCCATCACGCACAAGGGCTCGGTGCAACACTTGCTTCATAATTGCAGCATTTTCTCACCCTTCTCTCTTTTCTCCACATCTCTTGCTCTCTCTGTTCTCTCTCTCTCTCTCCACCCTGCTAACCCTTGATCTATAAATAGGCTGGTGTTCCCTGCAGGAGGCAGGAGAAGTGAGCTCTCCTCAGAAAGGCGGCAAAAAACTTCTTGTCACAGGCACGGAAATGCAATGTCTGTGTGAGCATGAATGAGGGTGAAGGAGGATTGTTCTGCCGATGCATCGTATACAAGTGACCGTTTGTGTGTGTGTGTGTGTGTGTGTGTGTGTGTGTGTGTGCGTGTGTGTGTGAGAGAGAGAGAGAGAGAGAGATAGAGATTGAGAGGGGGGGGGGGGGGGGGAGAAAGAGAGAGAGAGAGACGCAGCAGTTGGAACATTCATCAGAGATGTTAAGGCATCAGAATGTTAATGTCACCAGAGCTCTGCCCAGCATGAGAGAAGAGGAGAGTTGTCTATTTTCTCAGAACTGCTAAAGAGCTACACTCCTCAAGTAAAGCATTAAGTATATCAATTCATTGTTAAAGTCATTGTTCCTTTAAAATATTTTTTAAAAGCTGGCAGTAACCAATGGTAATACCATGGTGCTTATATATATATATATATATATATATATATATATATATATATACACACACACCAATACACAGATTTAAACATTCACATGGTATTCAAAGGAATTAAAAAAAATACTACATGACAACATATGACTGTTCTATATATGAGAATAGGAATGATAATTAGTTGACTTAACATTCGCCCAGAAGCTGTAACTGATTTGCTGAAAAGCAAGTAAGTGAAGGTGGACATAACAGGAGAACCAGTCACTGATTCATTAATTACATCGACTGTCAGTTTACAACCAGTTGTCAAAGGCTTCTGCTTGGTTTTAAATGGCTTCGTTTTATGTAGCCGGTAGCAATTTTTTTATTTGTGCTATAAAAAGAATCTCTGAAAATATATTATGTAAATATAAAAAATATATAATTAAATTATAAATATTTAATGATTATATAATGACACCTTACAAAAAGTACTGTAGTGACTGATGGTTATACCATGGTATTTACATAAATTTCCAAAGGTAGCGAAAAATACCATAATTTCACTATGAGTAACATATGTGACCCTGGATATGAGTCGCACGGGTATATTTGTGGCAATAACCAACAATACATTGTATGGGTCAAAATTATAAATTTTTCTTTTATGCCAAAAATCATTAGGATATTAAGTAAAGATCATGTTCCATGAAGATATTTTGTAAATTTCATACCGTAAATATATAAAACATTTATTTTTGTGAGTGAATGCAGCACAATCGCGAACATAAATGGACAACTTTAAAGGCGATTTTCTCAATGTTTTGATTTCAGATTTCAGATTCTCAAATAGTTGTATCTCGGCCAAATACTGTCCTATCATAACAAACCATACGTCAATGCAAAGCTTATTTCAGCTTATTCAGCTTTCAGATTATGTATAAAATTTCATAAAATGTACCCATGTGACTGGTTTTGTCATCCAGGGTCACATATGCTAATGCCAAAACATCGTTCTGAATGAATACACTATTCAAATAGAGTACAATAGTATTTACATGGTACTCCAAGTAACTTAAAATAATTATTTAGTATAGTATTACTATAATATTTTGAGATATGAACTCAATATGTACAATAGATAGATAGATAGATAGATAGATAGATAGATAGATAGATAGATAGATAGATAGATAGATAGATAGATATATATATACACACCATGGTACTTACATACAGTAGTACTCTAAATGTACTTCAGAGAAATTCCAGATCCTATCATACAGTGATGTAACAATTGTTAATACCACAGCAAATCTGCTGCATTCCACTGTACGCAGTGATAAAAAAAAAAAAATACAATAAAACATGCTAATACCATGCTACATGTACAAAAATCAAGAAATTAAAGGGGTGGTTGATTATGATTTAACTTTTTAACTTTAGTAAGTGTGTAATGTTGCTGTTTGAGCATAAACAAAATCTGCAAAGTTACGATGCTCAAAGTTCAAAGCAAAGGGAGATAGTTGCTTTTAAAGAAATCGTTTTTTAAGGACTACAACAAACGGCTGGTAGGGACTACACAAGCTTCCTATCAGGTTAGTGACATCACTAACCCTAAAATTTACATAAACCTGCCTCCGGTTAGCCTCTAAATCCAGACCTAAATCTAAAAGATTAATGGTCTGGCGTCGACTAATGAAAATCGCCCAGCTCGAGGGGCGGCACCAAGCATGCATTTGAAAATCTCACTGCACGCAATTGGATAACACTACGACTAATCACAACAATAAACCCCATACGCTACCAGCGGAGCTAACTGGTAGATTAGACTCCGTATCCGGTCGGCAAAACAGCAAAAACGTCCTTCTTGCAAAGGAACGATTCGAGCGCCGTCTTCTGTTCCTGTTTTAGAGAAAAAGCCAAGTCTAACTCATTCATTGTAGCGGCCAAAGCCGTTTCAAACAACTGGTATTCATCCATAGGCATCTTGCAATGTTTACTAATGACTTCGACGTCACAGCGCTGTCGTCATCTGTTTAGCTCGCCTCTGGCCCGCCTATATCAGATAACCCGATTTGATTGGTGCAGCTCAGATCGAGGGGCATATTTAATGAGCTCCATTGCTCGACACCAGAGAAACAAATTCAACTTGTGCTCTCGCGAGAACTCTGGATTACCAGGGTAGCCTCCGGTGAGTCCATGTTGAGAAGAGGTAATAGGATTTGCTAATGCTGGGTACACACCAAAAGATAATCGGGCTGATTTTGGGCCGATTTCCCCCCTTCCGACAATCCTAGCTATGTCCCGATTATCTTGATGGTTTAACAGATTATTTTATCAGATTTTCCCTTGGTGTGAGGTGTGTTAAGAGTGTCCGAACCTGCTCGGAAGAACGTCGGAGCCGCTCCGATCGCGAATCGTAAATATTAAACATGTTTAATATTTACGATCAGAAATCCTGATGTGTGGGGGGAACTCCGAGGACAAACACGCGCACGCTCTGGAGATTATCACGTGAAACGAAACAATATCCAATCAGAAAGCGAGATGATGGAAGACACGGTCATTCTCTCACACACACACACACACACACACACACACACACACACACACACACACACACACACACACACTTGCAGGAAGCTTAATGTTAAGATTTAGTATTCATAAGTGTAAATTTCGAGGAAACAAGCCTTTGTTTTTCATTTTAAGAGCAGAAATTTTACAATACCTAAACACAATATTGGGTTTGAAAAATAAGAAAGCTGCAAAGTGCGTTTCAATCTGTAAACATTTTCAAATTTTTGTTTAACTTTTAAGTTTGTCACTGTTTATGTATATGTCTTTTTATGTTTGTTTATCAGCTTTACTCTTTGTACCCCCCTGACTGTAATTGTATAATTCTTAAAATCAATAAAAAAAAAAGATTAAAAAAAAAAAAGCTGAGTGTTAAGGGTTCAGTGAGGTTCTATAGACTAGAGGGATTAAATAACTTTTTCTAAAGAGACAATAAATCCAATAAAGAATGAATATATTTCTGTATAAAAGGTTATAATGGTAGGTACAATGGTTTTTTCACGTGAATTTTCTGTGAAAATCATTCCAAACACTATCGCAATTTCTTCCTGCATATCGTCCGTCATGCTTATTCTGAAGTCTCACGATATTTTGCGAGATTTCCTGTGTTCATAGTCGAGACTCTGGTTGAAAATCTGTTTGTGTGTGGTGTGCTGTCTTTGTCACATCATGGCATACCACACACTATAGGAGCAAAACGCTTAAATCTAGGATTTTTTGTCCTCATGTTTGTGGTCTGTCACATTTTGAAAATCTTATAAGATGTAAAAAATCTTTTGGTGTGTACCCAGCATGACACACAAGCTCTTGAAGCTCCGCCCTCTGTGCGGGGAGCAGCAGCCCATTTGCATTTAAAGGGACACACACAAAACGACACGTTTTTGCTCACCCTCAAAAAGGGACAATTTTAACATGCTATAAAAAATATATCTGTGGGGTATTTAGAGCTAAAACTTCACATACACACTCTGGGGACATCAGAGTCTTATTTTACATCTTGCAAAAAGGGGCATTATACCACCAATTTTATGTTACATTGAATTCCTTTTTAGTTAGTAAAAAGGAAATAAAGTATTATATCAAATAATCTAAATCTAAAGTAATTACTGAACACCACCAATTCTAAAGTCACACAGAAACGGCATCTTTCAAGCTCTGTTTGTAGGAAGGCGCGCACACACATACACACTAGCTCTTTCTTTCTACCTCATGTCTGTGACTCACAGCTCTGCAGACGGAAAAGTCTGTCTGCATGGACACTTTGGTGAGGTGAGAGTTTCCCTCTCAGCGTGAGACTGTGTGTGTGTGTGTGTGTGTGTGTGTGTGTGTGTGTGTGTGTGTGTGTGTGTGTGTGTGTTGCCTATGGCTGTGCGTAGGAGTTAGACTTGCATGAGCTGAGCTGGTGTAAAACCCTGTCTCGTTAACCCCTGCCTACATCCAGAGAAGACCTGTGGACCTCAAACACCACAGGTCCAACACCTGGGAGCAGATAAGCCCAGCTTTGAGCAGCAAACCTCAGTAGAGCAGCATTCCCTTTGAAAAACACTCCTGCTATAATAGACTACATATAGAAACATCCGATACTAAAGCTTACAGTACAAGGACAAGTCTGTCTCCGATTGGATGATCAGCTAATCCATTTGGTTCATTTACTTCCTGGCTTGTTTCATCCCACTTCTAGTTTTTCAAGGTTTATTCTGATACCAAGTAGCAAATAAGGTTGAAACTTCCATTCAATAACTCTTACACAACTAAAATATTCTTACATTTTCTGAGGCATATAGGAGTGGTGCAAAGTTGCTGTATGTAGTTTCCGGGGCGTTCCTACGCATTTGCTAAGGTCTCCTGGGTGGTTACTAGGTGTCCTGAGTGTAAAGGCCCTATTCACACCAAGAACAACAACTATAAAAAAATTACTATAATGATAACTATGAGTCCACATCAGCGGACAATAACATTGTTTAAAAGCCTGCTGCAGTTATACATGTCATTTAAAATCACCATGAAATCGAAATGGACAAACAATTCTTGTTTAAAAAAAATAAAAAAATAATAATTGATGTGTCGTCCTAATGTTTAATCAAAATTACTTCCCCTCCCTCTTGCATCTCGACATCTTTTCTCTGATGACGTGTTTACGGGCGCGAGGGCGGGACATCCTGTCACTCACATGAGATCACAGCAATAGCAAACCACAACCATCCAACGATCCAATCCACAACGATCCAAAAAAGTGATTCAGATGATTTTGCTTCTGTGTCCTTCTCATTATATCTGTGGTGTGGACTTCGCTATTCTCATAGAATCAGAGACATTATTAAAACTTTGTAGTTGCAGTTTTCATCATTGGTGTGAACGGGCCTTTTAAGTCACGATGAAATGGAAATAGCAACAGATCTTTTCTTCAGTATTGTGACATATATAGTGTGAATGTAGGACACGGACTTAGTGATAGACATTAACTGTTTAATAAATGGAGGCAGATCGACAGAATATGAGCTTGCAGTCGATTGTTAAAATGGGTAGGGGGGGGGCTTAAGGGGACTAAATGATTGGGAATATCAAGTAATGATATTCTGAGTAAACATTTAAAAAACAAAATATCAATAAAATAATAGATTAGGGTGAACTTTTAATTCATGACATTTTTTATTTCTTTTTTTTAAATCATGTCTCACTTTGGAGAGTGTGTGATTTTATCCAACTGTCTAAGTAGAAAAATGGTCCTTGGAGGCTCAACTCTCCACAAAAAAATAAAATAAAATAATAATAATAATTCACACAATACAAGATCATTCATGTTCTTAGCATAAAATGTTCCAGGACCAGGGTTCAGAGTTCAATATCTAGTGTTAGTGGGTACTCTTTTCAAATATGAGCAATAGTAGCTTTCTCAAGCACCACTAGCAACATGATTTAGAGGCGTTTGCTGTCTTCAGATGTGTGTCCAATCAGACTGAAGAATGTGTAACATCCTGCTGACCAATCAGAGAAGCCCCCTAGACCAACTCCCCAAGAGCAATGTTATACATTACTCACTCCTAGCTCTAGATTTAATCAATGACTATCTCTACTGCCCCCTGCCTCCACCTTCATGACTATGCAAAACTGCTCTGGATACATGGAAGGTATGGAAAAAAGATGGGAAAAGAGCAGAAAGGAAAAGGGCTTTCAAGAAAAGAGAGAGTCTGTGTTGGTTTCAGGTGAACTCCATTAGATCAGTGACAGGAACACGCTGATCCCCAGGCACATAGTTAAACATGCTGGACAGGACAAGTTGTGTGTGTGTGTGTGAGTGTGTGTGATGATGTTCAGGAGAGAAGAGAGAAAAGCACAATGGAACTCAAATCTGTGAGCTGCATTTCAAAGCACCTTTATACAAAATGTATCGTATAGAGTCTACAAAAGCTGTTTCTAGATAAGCATTTCACAAAGGCAAAGGAGGGAATAGAGAAAATGAAAAATGATTTAGGGGGGAGGGTGCAGAAGGGAATGTGGACGTGTTCTAGAGAGGAATGAGGAGCATCTAATTAAATCATTGAGAAAACACCAACATCATGCGTCACGATATAGCCTATATACACACATATATATATACATTTTTAATGTTACAAGTTTTTAAAGCTGTCATATTATGTGGCCAGGGCTGCACGTTGAATCAAAATAAAACCTAAATCGCAATTTAGCTTACTGCGATTATGAAATTGCAAAGGATGTGAATTTTTATTTTATTTTTTATTATTAAATAAATATATGCAAAGCCTGTTAGTGAAGAGCGGCTCTGTGATCAGTAGTAAATGCTGCTCAAACTCTGAAAGCACTGCGAGCTTGAATTTCTTATAACGTGCATTTGAAAGAGCAACAGGCGTCAAACATCTTCCTAAACTTGTAATGCAAAGCGTTTATTAACCTGTTGTCCAACAAAAGACATATAATAACATGTTTTTACTCCAAACTCACTTCATAACGTCAGTTGAGTGTTTGAAATAACTTCTTTTTGTAAGCTGATGTGGCTTCTTATAGAATAAGGCAGACAATATATTATTGTATAGTATTCTATAGAGTGATAAAGTCTATGTCGATTAGCATTGAATTATAAATATACTTCATTATGATTAAAATACCAGAGGCTTGAAGAACAATAGTAAAACACTTTTGTATTGTAACGTTTACTGCCTTGACCTCTGTGTTTCCACTGTAAGTGCCTTATTGTACGTCCCACGCTGCTACAAAAATGTACACTACAATTTAGACAACAGCTCAAATAACACAAATATAGGTGTGGAAAAAAGCTTTAACAAAATGACAAGCAGACTGTTCTGGTTTCCCCATAGTAAGCACATTAATGTAAATAAGTCAAGCATTTTCTGTATTTGTATTTAAAAAAATGTTCCCTAAACATCAGGCACTTCAACCAGATCATCTGACCTCACTGGACTTCTGCACCAACAGAATGCGCTTTAAACATTCCATCATGACATTCTGCGAAGTCAGACTTTATAAGAACACCACCCTGATCTAAGTCTGAGTGGAAAAAAAGAAGAAAAAAAAACGAGTTAAAAGTTGCCCTCGTCGTCTCTCTCTTTCCAGAGCAGATTAATAAAACATCATACACAGCAGCTCCACTGCTAACTTACTTAGTCAGCAAAATGTAGCCCATCTCTCAATACTGAACACACACACACACACGCATGCAAACAACGGCAAGATCACACAATAACAAAGCAAGCACACACAAAAATAAAAGAAATCATACTGTGAAGAAGCGAGTGCTTTCAGTCCGCCTTTTAAAAATGTTCAAGTTCACAGGGACGATCAAAGTAAAAAAAAAAATTCACAGTATAGGCAAGACCACACTCGCATCTTAATAAATGATTATGTGAATTATGATATGGGTGAATCCACTAAAATAGCTGGAAATTTTCATTTGTTTAAACATACCAACAAACAAAAATCATTTCATGTTGTTTTCTTTCATCAATTTGACCAACTTCTCCTTGTTAAAGTTAACTGTCATGAAAAAAGATTTTTTTTCCCAATTTGTCTTGTTATATGACTGTCAGTAGGGGATGATCTTTTTAAAAAAATCAACACTGTTACCATGATATTCTATATTTAAAAAGGGTATAGATATATCAGCATCAGATTGTCTTTATAAGCAGCACCTTTTAGTTTCATGACCTTGAGAGGTTTATAACGTCAACTTAAACTAAAACTTACCACCCTGTTACATTTCTGAAGGGGTAATTATTCATCAACGTATATTAAAACTAATCAGCTTAGCAATGCAATTTGGTAAATGCATTATTTGTCTGATAGAATGTTTAAAATCTTACAAAAAAAAAAACCTCCACTTTAATCAAACTGCAAAACTACACATTTTATAAATTAATATATTTTCATTTTCTAGTTGGTCATGATTTCTGGTTTTCTAAAACATTTAGGAGGGGCAATATTTAGCCGAGTAAATATTTTATTACTTTTCGTGACTTTTCTGGATCTGGAAATCACAACTATAAAAATTCTGATAAATTCCCTTATAACGAGATGAATTAGTCTTTACCGTGAGTTTTTCCATTTTAATTACTGTGAAATAATTCCAAATTTTTTCCCCCCAATGGCCTTTTTTTTTTTATATCTGTGAGATGGGATTGTCCACCATTATTAATATTTCATTTCCAAGTTAATAAATATTGAGGAGAGACTCATTCAGGAAGCCGCTGCACACATAGAGAGGAATCTCAGCACTCGTCTCTTTATATCCCTCCATCCTGCCACTCCTGTCATCTTCAGCTCTTACACTCGCCTACATTTCATAAAAATCAAAAGACACAGATAGTTCATATTGTAGGCTACATAAGGGGGGGAAAACTAAAAACCAACATAAAGACAGAGAGAGAGAGAGAGAGAGAGAGAGAGAGAGAGAGAGAGAGAGAGAGAGAGAGAGAGAGAGAGAGAGAGAGAGAGAATGACAAACAGAGATGGATAGAGACAGATGGTCAGTCAGGAAGAACAATGGAGAATGATGAAGGGATCTGAAGACTGGAGAAGAGAATGGGGGAGGTGTAGAAGGAGCGACTGAGGAAAAGTTGGATTAGGGAGGAGAGCGAGAGACTGTGGATGAGAAGAAAAGGCATCAGAGTAGATAAATGATGAACAAGATGAAGCATACATCCTGAGAGAGCGAGAAAGAAAGATAGAGAAAAAACATCAAAGAATGAGAGATTTAGATTTACAGAGGTATGACGCAAACCCTTACATCCAAAACACACAAACACACACACGGCTATTCCCCTTGTGAACACTGGTAATTATCTTAAAGCCCACTGCTGATGACCCCTGTGCTTTCATTAGCACTTTTGCCTCATTTCTGCACATACAAGCACGCACACACACACACACACACACACATAGAAACTAAACTGTTTACTCTCCTGCAAGACATTCATTAAGAGCAGAGCTGTCACTGTAACACATGTGAAAACAATATTTTGGAGTTTCTCTTAAAGGGATATCATGGCTTTAATATGAGTTAAGGTCTATGGGCAGCATCTGTTATCAATTATGAAAAAACAAAAACATTTCAACCCTTCCCTCTTTTTGTGAAAGCAAAGAATAAAACGCACAGAAAGGACTTGCAATGGAAGTCTATGGGACAAATACACCAACTGACCCATATAACTCCATTGTAAGAGCATTTCTGTCTCACTTTTTTTGTTTGTAGAAAAAAAAGGTTACCAAAGAGACTGCTTTTTGCACCAATACTGCTGAAACTTGCATTAAAACGCACAAAGAAAGATTAAAACTTAACATAAATGACCCAATGAAAATCAAACAAATGTTTGCTTTAAAGCTAAATGTTAGCATACTCATAAAAGTCAATCACACTTTTCAAATGAACAGTTTTGGTCTGGTAACCAAACAGTTTGGGTGACCACTGCATTCTGTTATATGGACAAATAACATTTCTCAACAAAAAAAAGAAAAAAACTTATTGTGTGTTCCACAGAAAAACGGAACCACATGAGGGAGGAGTAACTGACAGAATATTTTAGGTGAACTCTCACCTCTAACTCATGGCCATGTCAAACTTTTTGTCCAATCACATGGTCTCTAGAATGAACATGTTCCTCCTCCTATTACCATCTACCTTATAGCAATAGCAAGTAGAAAATCATGGTTTAAGAGTCTGACCATCTAAATGTTAGTGGCTACTCAGAAAAAAAAACACGACTTCTTTAACATCTTTCAACACAACTTCCTTTTTTAATAGGAAACGAGGGCCTTTGAAACAGAGAAATGTGTTGGAGAAGTGGCCTAGCCAGACGTGCTAATTCAGGATATTGCATGGCTTCCTATGCACTCTCGACTACTTCTAAAAATAAAAGTGGCAAAATCCCAAAAATATAAAAGGCACCAGCCTTGAATCACCCTCAGAGTGACGGGGTGCAAAGCTTCTCATTAATTCTCATAAAAAACATCATACTCCGATCTTTTCTCGATTAAAGGGATAGTTCACCCAAAAATTTCAATTCTGTCATCATTTACTCACACTCATGTCGTTTCAAAGTCATACGACTTCTGTTCATCTTCAAAATAAAAATTAAGATATTTTTAATGAAACCTGAGAGATTTCTGTCCTGAGAGATTGGAAAAATTTGACACCTCAAGTTTATAAAGATATTGTAAAAGCAATCCATATTAACGGAGCGGTTTGATGTGCTCTATGTATGCGTGTTGATTAAAAGCCTAAATTAAATTGGTTTATCATATAAAGCATTCATATCTCTTCAGAAGACTTGGAAATAACTTGATTTGCTTAATTCATTTCATAAGGATTACTTTTACTATATATTTATGAACTTTTTGAATTGTTGAACATTTTGGGTGAATAGACTTTTGACAGAAATCATTAAATATACCTACATTTCTGTTTCAAAGATGAATGGAAGACTTATAAGTTTGGCACAACATGAGGGTGAGTAAATGGGCTGAACCAACCCTTCAAACTAAATAAAATGCAAAAGAAATTAGTTATGTTGTCAATTATTAAGTCATGGAATTACCAAAAAGTACCAATAAATTACATAACTGGTTGCATGCAGGTATGTAGGCTATGTTTATTCAATTCATCAGGAGCAGTTGCCATATGTTTCATTAACAGTTCATGTTAGTATTATGTATTTACCATGGTAACTGTAGTTTCGTTAACCCAACTAAACCCAAAATTCCAACTAGTTTGCTAACTGCGGTGCATTATGGGATTAAATGAGTACACTCGATAACGTCAACTATGGTTTCGGACACCAAATGTCTGTCCCTTCAAATAGTGCCCTATTAAAGGTTTAGGGGCTGATTTCAAACACAGCCCAAGACAAAAATAACTTCCTGTAGGCCTCATGTTGCAGACCAATTTGTAAAAAATAATTTTTGGGGACTGTGACAGCAGGACTGTCCTTCACTACACTGACACTGCAGATGAAGACAGTCTGCTCCAAAATGTGAGAGCTGTAATCCCACAATCCAGCTCTGCATCCGAATCGGAAGCTTAATCTGCTGCAGAACGACTCGCTGGGACTCGCACACCACACTGACTTAAAGGTGCTCTTTTCATTCACTTTGTGGATTGGTGTGTTTTGTGAATCAATGAAAGTGTGATTGCATCTGATATGTCCAGGTAGTTGGGATCACCCATGATGAACAGGAAGATCTCAAGCATGACTAATGATCCAAAGCTGCCCGTCTACAATCACAAGACACAAAATTAAGCAAAGCAGAGAGATGGAGAGATAGCATGAATTAAGAAGACAGAGTTGACAGAAGTTGAGTTCTCCACTCCTGCAGGAGTTTGTGAATCCCTCTCACCAAAACGCATCAGTGCTAAGATCATATCAGAGATCTCATTATGTTATACTACCAAGTTGTTATTTTTTTTTTTTTTTTTTTAAAGTAGGTTCACTTCAACCAATAGACACTTTAGACTTGTTTCATTATTAGAGAAAGAATTCAATATATTATTATTATTATTATTATCATCTTACTCTAATTTTTCATTATAATACAGAATCGCCACTCTGAAGCAAACCAAGCATCAATGCTTTAATTAGCATTTGTTGTTAAATCAAAAGAAATTGCACTGCTTTCGGTTATTTGAGAGCGGTCTGAAGTTATTGTAGTACGGTTGCGCAAACTAAAGACGTCTCATTCTACATACGCACCGAGAGCCTGGATTCATTTCACCTTTAACGGCATTAAAGAGAAACAAAAGCCTGATATGAAAAATGCAATTTTTAAGAGATGCCATATGAAAGCCTTATTGCAGTTTAATAAGTCTTGATGTTCTGTAATACTTTCCGTATTTCTGCATATTAAAGAGGCTGCAACTGTACTGCAATATGACCCGAGAAATATGAAGATTATGACGGTATTGCGGGATCCTTGGGATTCACACCCCAATAATTAATAATAATGTTGGTAGCAAAATGTTTGCAGTTCCAAGTAGGTGTGTGACCTACTCTTTATTCACACTGAACGGTTTTTGGAAAGATCTGAGCTTTCTACTCATCAAAGAACGCAGAAAGAAACTTCCCACCTTGCCTTTCTCAGGACAGGCACTGCACTCACAGAACTCTGAAGTAATGCCGACACAGAAACGCATCACGTATGCTCTGAAACACACACTCCAACAGTTTACAAAACCGTAAAGGAGCAGCGTGTCCATTTGATCAGCGGTGCGTTCCGGGGGTTCCTTTAGCCGTAGGTGAAGGGGGTCTGTGATTAATGTCTGCATTCTATTATCTAAGACGCTGCAGTCACACTGTGTCCAGATAAGGCTCGACTTAAATTATTCATCCAGACACGAGCCAACAGAACACAGGCACATTCAGATGGGAAGGCATGTTTAAGAGAAGAGATCATTACTGAGACACTTTGGCAGATTCTCTCTCTCACACAGTCTGTTTCCACCATATGGGCCTCTTGTACTGTTACTGATACAGTTTCTACCTCACTGTGAGAAGTGTTCCCGGAATATAACCAAGCTGTTCAGGCATCAACAACAAGGATTTTTTTTTCTGCTGGCCCAATCGATTTGTCACTAAGCGTTCAAAAATTTTTTTTTTTTTTTTTTTTTTATAATTTACATTTAAAAGTAAATAAAAAAAATAGTAAAAAAAAAAAAAAAATTATTTTTGTTATATTTTTATTTTTTATTTAGTTTAATATTATTGCATTCACTTTTTAAATATAGCCTATAAATAATAATAATAATAACACTTAATTTTTTATTTTTTTATTTTAAAATGAGTTTTATATGAACTTTGAATTTTTTTATAAATAATAATAATAAATTGCAAATGCATTCATGTCATGTTATACTATTCGATACTTTTAAAAAAAAAAATAGTACTTTTTTTTTACTTGCCACGTGTCCTGTGCTAGACTAACAAGGACTAGTCATATTGTTGCCCTATTGTTGGTTTGATTGCTTCTATTGCTCTCCTCACTTGTAAGTCGCTTTGGATTAAGTCTTAATTTTACAGGATCTTAAAGGGGTCCTATTATGCTTTTTCCCTTTTTCAACTTTAGTTAGTGTGTAATGTTGCTGTTAGAGCATAAAAAATATCTGCAAGGTTACAAAGCTCAAAGTCCATTTCAAAGGGAGATATTCACAGAAAACACTTTTCAGAACTACTACAACACACTTCTTCCGGATCTTGTGAAGTCACAATGTCACTCATTTAAATAATCCCCGCCCACAGAATATGGAAAAAAGGGGGCCCCTTTAAATAAAGTAAAAAAAAAAAGACCAAGCATTCGATCTACGTCAGAGCATCCACAAATCTTTCTACGGCGTTGATGGCAGGGCGGCGAGAGCGAATTTTGACGCTCTCGCCGGCAGCGGTGTGAACGCGCAGTAAGAGAGTACGATGTCGGCTACGCTTCTCCTGAAAGACGGAGCGATTCCCATTTTGTCGGTACAATTTTTTACATTTTTTTTGTTGTTGTTGTTTTCTATTAACAGTTCCAATTATACGTTTTATGTTGTTGATGTAAACAAAGGGCAAACTGTTTGGCTCCACTAGCCTGCTAGCTAACATTACAGTTGATGATGTGTTTAAGGGCTTCATAAGGAGGGAGGGGCTTCATCGAAACAGGAACTAAACTGGATGTTTGATACAGAGAAGCATGTCTCAACAGGTAAAATTAGGCAACTTTCACTTTTAGCTGTGTTGCTATGTGTCATGAGTAAGCAATTGAGTAGGCTAAAACTAGAGCGAACACGAGCTGGTCTCTTATAATAAACCCATCCAACATATCTGCACCGGGCCAAATTTTGCCAAAGCTGTTTGATGCACACTGGACAGGACATGTGGACAGGACACATCCGAGTAAACATTATAAACTGGAATATTTGTCTCTCTGAATGAGTGCATGATGATGATGTTGTATCAAACTATTTATTGTACCACAGTTGCATCGCAATGCCTCGTTCACTTTGGCATGTTCATGACCTGTTGAACTGTTTCATCATGACAGATGTAATCGGACAACTCTCAGTGTTTTGATGGTGCCTGGGAGGCTTCATTTTAACACTTTAATGGGAGAAAAATCCTTACTAATAGTAGTAAATAAACAATAAACTGAAGAGAATTATTTTAACTTGAAAAATCTTACATTCTTCACCTTTAAGAAAGGCTAAACAAGAAAGAGTTATCTGTACCTCTTGACTAATGAAACCAGTTTTGTGCTTCCTGAGACTAAAACTCAGCCCATGGCAGGGGGGCCAGTTGCATAATAGCCACTATGTTAAGACCGTGTCTAAGAAATAAGTTAGGGTTAAATTAGGCCAATCTACCTTTTTCATGCAACTGACTGATTTCAAAAAAAGTTATGACCAGTCTTGAAGAAAACAAATGAGATGACTAACTTGTAAGACTAGTCTTAAGGCACCCACACACTACAAGATAACCAAGCCGATTTTGGACCCAATCAACAATCCTAGGTATCTTGATGATCTTTGATTATCTTATCAGATTTTCCTGTAGTGTGATGTGTGTTAAGAGTGATTGAATCTGCTCGGAAAAACGTCGGGCCGCACCGATCTCAAGTCGTAAATATCCAACATGTTGAATTTTTACGATAAGAAATCCTGTTGTGTGAGGGGAACCCCGAAGATTGTCTCTGTAGATTGTCACGTGGAATGAAATTATACCAAATCAGAAAGTGAGCTGGCAGAAGACGGAAGCGTAACACGACATCACCCAAACCTTTTACTTTTTTCCGTGAATTTTCTATATAAAGCACAGAAACACTATTATTTCTTCTTGCGTGTTGTCCATGTTTGTGTACTCCAAAGTCACATTTGACCATGAGATATTTTGCGAGATTTCCCGTGTTCACAGTTGGGAATCTTGTTGTTTGTGAATGGAATCTGTTAGTGTGTGGTGTGCTGTCTTGGCACTCCACATGCTATAGGAATAAAACTGTTAAATCTATGATTTTTTTATTGTCATGTTTGCTGTCTCTCACATTTTGAAAATCTGATAAAATTTAAAAAATCTTTTAGTTTGTGAAAGCCTTAAGCAGTTTATACAACCGGCCACAGGTTCTAAACAAGCTGATAAACGGATAGCCTTTTTCAGTCTAACAAATAATATGGGCATGTATGGCTGTGATATAAGATATGCAAATAGAATGGCATAATAAACAGCTTAGAGAGCTGGAGCTAAAAATTTTGATGCGCTTTTTATGGCGATTAAACGGAAAACAATACGAACCGTGTCAGGCATTGCTCCATGGGGCTGGTGCGGTGAGAATAGCTCCCTGAATACAAACACGTGTACACGTTCACACATCACCAACATGCTCACAAACATGAAAATACCCCCCCCCCCCCAATTTTTTTTTAAAAATCACCTAGCATTATTAAGGAACGATAAAAACTACACAATTAAACCACGTTTGCTCACACAATCACAAAGCCATAACAAAGCCATGTTCTCAATCAATTCCACAAACACACAGGCTTTCTCTTATGTATTCAGAGTTGTATGTGTCTAGCGTTGGACAGAAGTGTGTTTGGAGTGCCGTTGACAGTGGAGGGGTGTAATGAGAGTAATGATTAAAGGCCGATTAAAACTGCATGAGGATTATCATGCTCATTTTCAGCCTCTGCTGTGCTAACTATCAAACAGTGCTGTATTTCAGCTACTGCGCTAGAATATCCTGCAGCATGCATTCGTTTTATACATATTCCTATACGTGGTATTTAAATCATTGATTTTTAATTGGTGCGCAACACTGCTTTGTGTTTGTGTGTGTGTGTGTGTGTGTGTGTGTGTGTCGTGATCTGGGCTGGTCTCTGAACTCTAATGGTGGAGCATGATAAATATATGACCAGCCATGAACCCCTTCAGAGGACCATTTAATCAGCAGTCAGGAGGCCAGCGTGAAAAATCCACCATTTCAAGGCCAGCACTCAGGGCATCATGGGACAGAGGAGGGCAAAGGTCATTTCTTGATCATTAAGAGCTGAAAGAGGCATGAGTTTGCTGAAGTAAAAGTCATAATCGGAAGTGAATTATATCTTGTTAGGCACTTAGGCTGATATATTGTCATACTGAAATGGATCTCTGGAGCATTTGAGCATATAAATATCTTATGAATAAGCAAAATCCGTTTCTCATTTACATAGATGTTTATAGAAGACAAACTATTTTTAGCAGATGCGCTCATATTGAAACAACTTTACAGTGTTTTCTTAAACGTGTAATTGGACCACTCAATATTTCACTATAGCAAATACAAAAAAATATATATGAATAATGAATTATCATCAGGGCTGAGCATTATCAAAAAAAAAAAAAAAAAAACACATATTGTGTGTATATTTCAGACCTTTGGTATTAAAAGAGAAAAGCCCTTATAATTCAATAATACAGTAAAAAAAAAATATTTGAAAGAAATTAATTAGTCAAATTCTAAATGACAACATTCTTCACTTACAATTATATTTAATTTAAACACACACACAAATAAGTTTATCTTTACTCTGAAAAATGCCACAACAAAACTTTATGGATCATGGACATAAATCAAGGTCTATTAGCACTTCTGCTAATGGACATTAGACATCCTTTAAATAATAATATAAGAAAGAGAATTAAAAGATTTCAGATTTTACTTAAAAGAAATGAAACTTGGGTGCCTGACGTCAGCAAACAGGCTATGAGGGTCATATACACTGTGTGTGTAAAACACACAATATACCATCTGCAATGAGTTCACACACTCTCCACACACTCTGAGTGTAAGTGGGAAGTGAAGCATAGGCTAGACGGCATGGTATAAATGTCCTGCTGGATCATATTTCCCACTGCTCCAAATCCCCAGCAGGACACAGACACAGAGCCAACACGTTCATGAGCCATTACACATTTATGAATGAAGCTTGTGGTGTGGTAATAGAGGCAGGCCTCTGAGCCAACCATGCTGGAACACACTGCGAGAGGACAGGAGAGCTGTCAGTCACTATAGATCAACCAATAGCAGAGCGGGAAATTGCGAGATCTCAGACAGGTGACCTTCTTGAGAAAAAAAGTCTTCAATAAATGTGTAATGAAACAATGTTAAACCCATTTTGGAAATTATAGGCTACACTGTTCATTTTGTATGTAATTAGGTGCAAAAAAACTATAAAACTAAAACTAAATAAATAAATGAATAATTATTATGCACAATTATTCTTTATTTTGGCTCTTAACATTAAACACAGTCAAATAAAGAATAATTTGGCATGCAAGTATGTTTTATGCAAAATAAGAGCCAAAATAAACTATTTTCATGTTAGAATGTTTATGTTTAAGTATGTTGATGCAAAATTATTCAAATTATTATTAATAACGAAATGCTTGCATGCAAGATTATTCTTTATTTTAGCGCTTACTTGACATACAAACACGCATGAATGCAAAATTATGTAAAATAAGAGCCAAATAATTTGAAATAAAATAAAAAAGACATGTTTTTTATGCAAAATAACTTTTTGCTTTTTATTTGTCAAAAATTTGCTTGTTTGCATAATCATGTGAAATAAAAACAAAGATTAATTGTATATGCACGCATGTCTTTGTAATATAAGAGCCAAAATAAAAATATGTTTTCATGTCAGAATGTCTTTACTCTTTATGTAAAACATTTGCAAAAATAATGAATATTTGTAATCATATTGTAATACCCAAGAAAGCAAGCATATATGTAAAAATAAAACTTTGCATGAAAGAGTGCCTTAATGTAAAATAAAAGCCATAAAGAATAACTTATCTTAAAAATGAGCATTCTAACGTTTAACTGTAAATCTGTGAGTAGTACTTGCATAGAGAACCTTCCATTTCAATTCTGTCTGTTCTAGTTGGACTAAGTGGGCCCCTTAGGCGTTTCAAAGAATACATCATTGCCATGGGGTTACACTATAGCCGAGACTTACATTAAGTATATCTCACTACAAGCTATGGCTCTCTAAACGGCAGAGAGATGCTTCAAAGATAATCCGCTTCAAAAAGAAATTCTTGTGCCCATGCTGAGAGATCTGAGCTCTAAACATATGCAGATAACAACTGCAGTGGATTTATCATGAGCATGCAATTTCATCTCGCCCACATCTGGACAGAAATCCCTCGATGGAATAGATTAATAATCCGCTAAACTGAAGATACCTTCAGCATAATGCAGTTACCAGAAAGAGAACTGCTTTCGATGGGTCTCTCTGGTTGCGCCGTATGACAGCTTCGTCACCAGATACACGTAAAACGTTGTCCGTGAGCATGCAGCTTAGTGCTTTTTATGGCAAAATGCCTCAGGAATGATATAGTATTAAGTCACTGTAGGTCCAAAGTCTTTCAACATCCTAATTAACTTTGAAAAAACGACAGTGATCTTTAAAAATACGCACCCATATGCTTCTATAGTGACGACAAACCTAGAATACCATAAATGTATATACACATGTATACATCCTTCTGAAGTCATTTGTCCTCTACATCCCCAAAGGGCAACTACAGTCAGAAAACGAGAAGCATAAATCCACAAAAATGTCATCCATGTCGCCATGGAAAGGAGTATTCGCATAAACCACTGCATAAAAGCCGCACATTTGCCTTTAGCTTTGATTTGATATCTAGCGTACGTGCCGTTTTGAGAACACTGACCAGAATGCTTTGTTATCTGTCTTCTCCCGGGCTGATCTTGTCTGAATTTTTAACACCTGTGAAATGATGCCCCTGTAATTCAATACTGATAGCTTCGAAACGATACCTGGGGACTGACATCTGAACTATCTTTCATTAAGGCTTATTAATGGCAACTGTTGACGTAGAACTGAGATTAGATCTTGGCAGAGGCCCATGTCTTTCAAATACAAGGTCCTCTATTGCCTTTAAGTCTGGCACATGAGTTCCCAATTGCTATTCAAGTGTCTGCTCCCTCACCACTGGAGGGTTTCTGGAGGTGTTAAAGGGACTTGAAGTGTAAACTTTTGGAGAGCTGTTTGAGTGTTAGCACAAAGATACCCTTCACAAGGGTGCTAACATGCTCTGACACCACAATGGCCTTGAGGAACTACATCTGAAGGTGGATCTCAAGACAGGAGCAGCTTAGAGATGACTAGAGATGTAAAAAATGCAACAATTTGATAATAAAAAATTCAATACAACGATTACGGTACTTAAATGATTGCTATAACAGAGTGTTATGACTATAATAGAGTGCTGCAGGGACAACATTTTCATAGGCCAACCTGGAAGTTAGCATCACCCTGGACTGGTTCCCTCGACATAAAGCCAGATTTTTTCCATTGGCTTTTGGACAACTACAGAAAATAAGCTCTGTGCTGCCAACAAAAGTTTATGATACTTGCATTGTCTTCTTGATCTTCACAAATGAATACAACTTTTAGGAATTTTGAAGCCTTAATGCAATCGCCAGAGGTAAAAATCTAAAGTTAGGCTACTCCACGATCGCATGACTTCAACTCCCCCAATGAGCTTCTGACAACTTTTTGTCTTTATTTAAAATCTACAAGTTAGAAAGTATGAGTTAGAATGGTTTGCAAGAGTACGAAGGCTGTAAAAGCCGACTAGTGAGTAGATGAGTTTATCTGTTTGGCATGATGATGTCCTCAATGGCCTCTGTAGTCCCATTTCGCCACTTGTTGGCAACCACCTTTTTCAAGACATCTAAAAGCTTAAATGGGGGTAATCCTGATGTATTTTATTGTCATAGAATAAAACGTGAAAATATCTTAAGCTTGTGTTAACCACAGATCTTATTTCAAAACATAAAAGTTATGCTAACTAATTTCTGGGTTTTAGGATTCATTTCTGTGGCACACTATAAAACCCAATGTGTTGTATCAATATAACGCCAAGGTGGCGCTCTCTAAATCGAAATGGTAAAATATCTGGCCAAGTAAACCAAAGTTACGTAGCCCCACACACACAACACAAGGGGGAAAATCTTATTAATTCGTTCTCTCGGTTTAGGTAAATCGTGGCCACTTGTACTAATTCGTTCCTTCGTTTTAGTCCAATCGTGGCTACGATTTAGCTTAGTTAAAATCAGATAATGAATTAAGTCATGGTTACGAATTCTAAATTCTTGGCCATGATATCTTGTATTTCTTCCCAGCATGTCATGTGTGGGGCCGGCATACTTGGCCATATATTTAACGACTAAGCTGATGGTTTGGTTTAGAGAGTGCCACCTTGTGGTTATATTGCTGTAACACTTTAGGTATTATTATAGTAATTTTAAGAATTCTTAATTTGTGGCAAAAATATCTATTTTTGTATCTATACAATGACAGGCATACCTGACTTCAGTTTATTCGCTGAAGTACGACAGCTGTTCAGAAGGAGGAGCCCTGCCCACACGGGAGGATCACTCTGAACACCTCAGAGACAAGTCCTGACAGCATCCACAGCCGTGAATGTAACTCTGATGCTGGCACCTTTGAATTGAAAGATGAGAGCTGGAGAGGAAATGATCTAAAAGCTTGGGCTTTTTCTCTATGTGTTATTTCATGTATCCGATATCAAAAAGCAACCAACGACTTACCGATAGATGTGTCTAACCCTCCATAGCATGCACAACTACAGCTCAAGCAATCAGAATGAAAAACGCTTGGTTGAGCAAACCTGATGAATGCAGTAAATATATGGCATTTACAACACGTTAAATTTGGTCCAAAAATCACAATCCCCTTCAGGAGGCGGTTTGTAAGATACACAAATATTTTACCATTCTATAAAAACCAAAAGCAACAGCCTCCCAAAAATTCAAGCCTTTGAGCTCAGCATTCAACCAAAACCTTGAGACTCTGCATTTGTCCTTTATATGCATTCATTATTTCCCTTTCTCCCCCAAAATGTTCCAGGCTATGAATGTTATATGTAAAACATTCATAATACCAGACAGCATTCGGAACAATGATAAAGTTCTGGAAACCACTCGGATATCTGCAAAGCATGTCTCGACTGCCACCCCAAAAATAAACACCAAAACAAATCAACTTTGAATAGCACAAAATCAATGGTTTCTTTTTTAATGCCATTTTAATGCATCAGTTTGGAGACCTATTAATTTGGAAGCCCCTGTTATATTTCTATTATACCAATTTAAAACATCTAAAACAAGGGGTCAAAAGGTTTTTGCCCTGTCAATGCACAACTCTCTAGAAATGGCGATGTGTCACTCGCTCACTATTAAGTATGCACGTTTCATATTTCTTTGTGTTTGGTCATTTTCGTCTCACTCTAAGGCATTCATACTCGCTCTTGCTCCCTTCCTACCTCCTTTACACACACACACACAGAGCTCCTCATCAATAAGCGTGCGCTTCCACGAAATGCCCCTACACAGTGCAGGCATGCTAACCAATCTCCTAGAAGGGTTTGCCGTGACTGCGACTAATGATGGACTAGATCAGCTGATGTTAGTATAAGAGAAAGGGGAAAAGGGGGGTGCTTATAATGTCCTCAGGAAAATCCCTCTCACCTTTTCAAATATATTTCTGTTACGGCTCCACATAGCTGAGAAAAACGTTGCGACAAGCACAAATATGAGGCTGACAGCACTTCAGCACCAAAAAAACAGTGGACAGCATCCTCAGCCAGCAGTCATGCTTATACAGGGGTGCATGTGTGTGTGTGTGTGTGTGTGTGTGTGTGTGTGTGTGTGTGGTGGGGGGAGGGGGATTCCCACACTGTTTTATGCCATTCCCCCTCGCAACAAGCTCAGAGACTCGTGCTCACGGAAATAGGCTTGCGGAAGCACGCCGAAAAGAATGTCATGAACATGTGACACACTGCAAAGTCATTGACATTTGCATTCAGTCAGTGTGTGCATTTCATCACTTGTGATCCAAGTCCAATTCATTTCCATGAATCGGTTCCTTTAAGCAGTTTGTTACAAAGAACCAGTTAAAAAAATGATTCAGCGATTCTTTTACATCATCATGTGATCCGTGACATAACTGTGTGGTATTACATGCTCTAAAATGTTCCAATAGAACCATGCAGCCACATAGTTTGATAAAACTGCCATTAAGTTAGTGTTATTAATAAGGGTGATTTTAATAACTCTAACTTAATGCGATCACATTTATTGTTGTTCGCCAAATTTTCAGGACTAAATACAATTATTTTAATTGGAATCAGTGCAAACAGGAACACGAGGGCAAAAGATTTCCTCACACAGATTTCACAATGGGTTCAAGTTGGTCACACAAGTTTGCAGTGTGGACCAATAGTGAGCTGCTTATTGCTACACTATTGACAATAGATCACACCTGCAAAATTTCGCAGAAATGTCGCTAATGGGACTGCATAATCATGCATGTTGACATAAAAGTTCATTTAATTAAGTTTTAATTTATTTATTTACGGAACTCTGCACATTATTTACGAGTGGGAAAAACTGTTCTCGAATCAATGAGTCAGAGTCGCTAATACAATCGATCAATTCGACTCGTTAATGAACGAGTTCTATACGACTAATTGTGAACAAGTTAATTATAAAGATCTCTGACTCAAAAAAAAAAAAAAAAAAAAACATTCGTTCACGAATCGGACATCGCTATTCATCACTCATCACTTATTCCCTCCTGCTCCCGAGGGGAAGCGACGGCAGCGAGATTTAAGAGGAAGGCGGCTGCTTCGTTCCCCTGTTTTTAGCCAAAATTGGGGTGGCGATCAATGCAAACGATTCACATGCATACACGAGAATAGGCTACTACTTAATCGCGCGCATAGTAAAAGCCATTATCGTTAACCCTGAAAGTCGTGTTTCAGGTGCATTTCTAAGTGGATCTATCTATTGCACGAGACGCTGTATATATTTAGATATCACCGTGCATGTGTACAAATAAAGACTCGAAGCAAACCCGAAGCTGAGATGCTGCTGTGCAGAAATCCATGAGGAAGGAAAAAAAACACACTGCGTGACCAACTCCAAATACCAACTCGTATCTACATAACAGCACTATTCAGCAGCCGCACACGTTAATATGACCATAAACAGACATATGGCATCGATCGGAAGGTTCATTCACAGATATAGGAGGGTTTTCCAGCTTGTATGTTATTTGGATGTCTTGCGTACAAGCTATGAATAATTCATCACACAAACTGTTGTCTTGACACTGAGCTGTGCTGCATGACAGACCAAAGGCAGATCTCACAGAGCCGGATACATTATAGCATATGTGTATAAATGAATACGATAATATATAGATAAATAAACGCACAGCTTTTTACAAATGAGTCGAGGAACGCGAGCGATAGATGGGCAGAACTCGCTGATAGGAATCACCACCAGCACGACTATCAACAGCGGGCAACAGCGTGAACGGACACACCAGCACGAGCGACGAGGCGTAAAAGGAGCTAGTGTCATTTCGTATTTACCTGTCAATATTCCAACTCGGATTTGGTGGTCGTGGTTGGTTAAAATCATCCCGTCCGACGCCATGTTTAGCAGCGCTCTCGCCCGCACTGACAAGCCTGAGCAGAGCCGAGAGACGAGCGCATCGAACTCGGGGGGAGGAGTCAGGTGAGAGCAACCGAACCCTGAGCACAACACTGTAGATTTGGCAAAGTTGCTGGTGTTGGTGTACAATAATATAAGCTACATTTTACTCTCAAGTCGCTTTTTTTCCCGAATGTAAGAGAAATGACTGGTTATTGATGCCCTATATAGGCTAACTGGTGTTTAAAGCCTACTCCTCCATGAATATGAGATGAAGACCGGAGTAGCCTAATCGATTTTGTATAATGTAACGCTATTATTTTAAAAGTCTGCAAGAAACAGAATATGCTATAGTCTTTTCTTCCCTATTGTTACTTATATATCCGAGTGAAACGGAGAAATGGCTTATTGAAGTAAATGTAGTTAACCAAACTTATTGACTTTCTCATGTGATTGACAGGTTGCCCTGCCCTCCCGCCAGTAAACACGTCATCAGAGAAAATATGTCAATTACTCTGTGTGTGTGTGTGTGTGTGTGTGTGTGTGTGTGTGTGTGTGTGTACAATAAATAACATTTTGGCATACTTTTAAATTCTAAATAATTGTATTACATCCTCTAGCACCCCATTAATTTCATTTTATATTCAAAATGGTAAACGGGAAATAAAATGGAATCGTAAATGTACATATCAATGAATATAGCTCAATCTACTTTAGTTTAAAAATTGTTCAAATGTTCATTGTTTTTGTCCTGAAAATGTTTGTACCCAGCAAAAAATACAGCATTTGGCAAAAAGCCTAATAGCTTGACATGTTTCAAATATGTGTTTCATAGTTCGTTAAAAATTATTTAAATGTATGATTTGTATATACAATGATTTATTAGTGTGTATTCTTTGGATGCTTTTTGTATGAGTTCACAGTGTGTGGAAAAAGCACATTTGTGCCTTTTTATCTAAATTTTATTTGTTTGAGCTTGAAGGGGCAAGATAAGGAGTAGGCCTATCTCAGCAATATGTCAGTTGCAAAGATTTACAACTCCATTGTTCTGTGGCCTTTGGCATTTGAAAGTTTCAGTAATACTTCACATATTTAGTTTAGTTTAGTTTAGAAACCTTTTATTATTTTTACCCCTTAGCGATAATTTGTTCTGCATCGTGTAAGTTTACCACCACAAGACAAACACATTCACAATAATACTTTAAAATACAGGGGGAAAAATAACTAACCTTTCCTATTTAAATTGAGCAAATTGAAAATTTGAATGCGCCTCCTGTTTAGGCCTCCAATTAATGTATAATTTAAATTTAATTAATTAATTAATAGGCCTATATCATAGACGAATAATGTAATTACTGCAAATGATTAAATAAAAAGACCCAATGGAACTCCACAGAAAGATAAGTAGATTTGCATGGAACTGATAAACTTGAGTCATACATGAGTATTTGGTTAGTACATATTTTGGCTAATTTGATTATGCTTTCTGCTACTAATGGGACTGTATTAGTGAACTAGTGTGTGGAAATGCTGAAAATTGTATGCAAAAACTGAGAATCTGATCAGTGCTACAGACGTTTAGAGTAGGACTAAGGGATCATTACCATGACATGGATTTTGTTAAAAACTATTTTAATATGTTCCTTCAGGTTCACTTATAATGTTAATAAAGTTTTTTATGTGGGAAAAACGATTATCGATTAGATCATTCTGACTCTCTGTCTGAAAAGATTAGTTTTTAAGGGGCGGCTCCTTTAAAGGGATAGTTCACCCAAAAGTTATTCCAAACCTGTATGAATTTCTTCTGCTGAACACAAATATAGATATTTAGAATAAGAATATGGGTAACCAGTTGATGGGCCCCATTGACTTCCATAGTATTTTTTTTCCCCCACTATATGGAAGTCAAGAGGGCCTATCAACCGTTTGCAACCGACGTTCAGCAGAAGAAAGAACTGCATACAGATTTAGAACAACTTAAGGGTGAGTAAATGATGACAGAATTTAATTTTTTGGGTGAACCATCCCTTTAAGTCTTGTCAGTAAATGGCCACTGTTATGATTGGCTAACATCATTGCATAGGAAACAGTATCACTATTGCACATGAGTAAGTGTTTTGAAAACATTTTCCTTATAAAACTGTAATTTTAAGACAAAGCATTATGAAATAATTTACTTACGGCTTGTGAGCTGCTGTCAATAGAGCTGACTGCTTCATCTTTCAACAAAAGTTTCATTGCGAACTCTCCATTTTAAAGGGTTGGTATAATGCCCCTTTTTACAAGATGTAAAATAAGTCTTTGATGTCCCCAGAGTGTGTATGTGAAGTTTTAGCACAAAATACCCCACAGATAATTTTTATAGCATGTTACAATTGTCCCTTTTTGAGGGTGAACAAAAACCCGTCATTTTGTGTGTGTCCCTTTAAATGCAAATGAGCTGCTGCTCACCGCACAGAGCAGAGGGCGGAGCTTCAAAAGCTTGTGTGTTAGCAAATTCTATTACCTCTTCTCAACATGGACTCACCCCCTTTGTTACGTGTTCCCGGAGGCAGGGTTTATGTCAATTTTACGGTTAGTGATGTCACTAACCCGATAGGAAGCTTGTAGTAGTCCTTAAAAAAATATTTCTTTAAAAGCAAAAATCTCCCTTTGCTTTGAACTTTGAGCATCATAACTTTGCAGATTTTGTTTATGCTCAAACAGCAACATTACACACTAACTAAAGTTAAAAAAGTGAAATCATAATCAACCACCCCTTTAAGTTTGATTAAATAAATGTTTTGTTTATAATGAGGACAACGTTTTAAGCTATGAAACTTACAGGATGTTTTAATGGTACAAAAATCTTATGTGTCAAAAGATCAAGGCAAGTTAGATCAAAAGGCAAATTAGATTTTTCATGTCATGACCCCTTTAAATCTAAAACTTCTCTGGTTAAATGTTACTCTGGTACATTATGCATTATGAATCCCACTCAAAAATCTCCAAATATTTTACTGTTTGTATGTCATTCCCCTTTCTTCCTTCCAGCACATAATGACATGATGGTCAATGACCTTTAGCATCCCTCTAGAGATCATTTATTAAAAAAAAAAAAATCGGGTTCAGTAGAAGTTAAGCACAATCGACAACATTTGTAGTATAATGTTGATTCCCACAAAAACTTTTTTCAAATGGTCCCTTTTAGATTTAAAACACAGACACACTTTCAATGGAAGTGAATGAGGCCTCACTGATCACGATATGCGTGATTTTCATGTGAAAAAAATCACTTACTAACCTGTCCTGTGTGAAGTTCCTTCGTTGTCATGACAATGAAGCTCCATAAACCCTAAATTATTATACAAATTATGATTTAAACAGCTTTACAGCTTAGATAATACACAAGTTTTAAGAAAATAATTAATGGAAGTGCTTTTATAATATTATAAGCTTCACATTTCTGCTTTTAAATCCTTGAAAAATTGACCCCATTCACTTTCATTGTAAGTGCCTCACAGTAGCTTCAATATTTGCTTCTCTCTTTTTTTAGAAAAGAAGGGAGTCTAAATTAATTTAGTATTAGTTCACAAATGCTGTTGATTTTGCTTACCTTGAACTGAGCCTGGAATATTCCTTTAAGGGTTGATGTTTAGTGATGATATTATTGGAGTGTCAGAGCGGGATGGATCCAAGGGAGTTGGTACCTGTATCAGAAATTAATTACACACTTTATTGCATCACAGAATCACAAGCTTAGATCTGGCACTAAGGTGCAAACCTCCAGAAGAAGCACTCCAGCTTTATTAACATGTGCACAAGAGCATTGTGGGGGAAAAAATAGGGAAGGCTGTGGGGAAGCTTGGGTCTTGTCCATTAATAGACATGAATGTTTGCAATGGTGTTATTAGAAGAAACCATTTTCTGCTGTTGCAAGGATCATATGGAGATTTTCAGGCAAGCACAGCTAAATCTAGATCAGCGCTCACCATGTAAGCCCAGGATGTCAGACTTTACTGGAGTTGAGTGAAAAGTCAGCACGTCAGCACAGGCCTCCTAGGAGGACAACGGCTCTCTGCAGGTCATTATTTAAGCATTCTTATTAGGCAACAAGCTCAAGCCAACAAAATGAGTCGCTGTTTTCTGCTGGCAGAGCACAAAAAAACACAGCATAGAAATCACAATCTATCCTCACATCTCAAAAATATATGCAAACACCTTTGACGGCATTCAACATGGGGTTGCGCACTCCCAAACGAATTGTGCTCTATAGAATTCTACACTCTCAGAATTTTTTTTTACAAAAGCTGTCACTGTGGCGATACCTTTTCAAAAGGTACATTCTAAAGAGTGCATTTAAGTCCCTCAAAGGTACATATTGGTACCAAACGTGTACATATTGGTACCAGACACGTACATATTAGTACCTAAATGGTACTTATTAGAACCCTTTTGAAGGGTACTGTCCCAGTGACAGCTTTTGTACCTTTTTTTCCGAGAGTGTATGGTGCAAATGACACTGATGTAAATTACAGTTTGAACTTTTTTTTTCAGTAAAAAAAAATATTTTGTCTTCATAGGGGCAATTTCACACTGTTTGAATAATTTGAAAAAGTTACAGCTTGGTTAAATTAGATATTTTATACATTGATAATTACCTTGAAATTGATATTTACCTTGATTAAGGTCATCAATTTAATCTCAAGCTCTTCACTGACTTGTTAAACAAGTACAGTTAGATAAAAGAAAAAAAAAATGTATTAGGGACAAAATTGACAAATATTGTATATATTTCACGTTTGGAAGTCTGAATAAACAATATAAAAAACTATTTATACATGAGGCATTTCAAAAGTAGCAAGAGATTCAATTTAGATAAAAAAAAATTGGAAAAAAAAGATGAAACCTGCTAATTGAGAATAATTTAAAATAAATAGCAACTCCTTGGATGTAAAACAAGTGTCAAAAGTTGAAGAAACACCCATGTAAATGTTTTATGGCTCTGACATCACTTTCAGGATCTTTCAGTGTCCTCATGTATGACCCTCCTCTGCTTTACAGAACGTGTGTGCATTACTATAGTAACACAGGAAGGCCTTTCACTAGAGCTGACATGAACATTTCCAGCTGTTGGCACTCTGTGAGGAAAGCCTTAGCACTCTTAGATGAGACGGCTCTCCAGTTCACACATACTGTATGCAGGCAGAATTTTAACCAACCTGAATTCCAAGTAGGCACTAGCCTGTGAACCCTCTTCCCAAGACCGCTCCACTCGCCCATTCTCTCACCTCCCCCATCCTCTCAATCTCACCAATGTCTTTTCAGACATTGAAAAAAGAATTAAAATTAATTCATTAAAACAGACTGCTACCGGTCTGAGTATTTCACAATCTGCTCAGTTACTGGGATTTTCACGCACAACCATTTCTAGGGTTTACAAAGAATGGTGTGAAAAGGGAAAAACATTCAGTATGCGGCAGTCCTGTGGGCGAAAATGCCTTGTTGATGCTAGAGGTCAGAGGAGAATGGGCCGACTGATTCAAGCTGATAGAAGAGCAACTTTGACTGAAATAACCACTCGTTACAACCGAGGTATGCAGCAAAGCATTTGTGAAGCCACAACACGCACAACCTTGAGGCGGATGGGCTACAACAGCAGAAGACCCCACCGGGTACCACTCATCTCCACTACAAATAGGAAAAAGAGGCTACAATTTGCACGAGCTCACCAAAATTGGACAGTTGAAGACTGGAAAAATGTTGCCTGGTCTGATGAGTCTCGATTTCTGTTGAGACATTCAGATGGTAGAGTAAGAATTTGGCGTAAACAGAATGAGAACATGGATCCATCATGCCTTGTTACCACTGTGCAGGCTGGTGGTGGTGGTGTAATGGTGTGGGGGATGTTTTCTTGGCACACTTTAGGCCCCTTAGTGCCAATTGGGCATCGTTTAAATGCCACGGCCTACCTGAGCATTGTTTCTGACCATGTCCATCCCTTTATGACCACCATGTACACATCCTCTGATGGCTACTTCCAGCAGGATAATGCACCATGTCACAAAGCTTGAATCATTTCAAATTGGTTTCCTGAACATGACAATGAGTTCACTGTACTAAAATGGCCCCCACAGTCACCAGATCTCAACCCAATAGAGCATCTTTGGGATGTGGTGGAATGGGAGCTTCGTGCCCTGGATGTGCATCCCACAAATCTCCATCAACTGCAAGATGCTATCCTATCAATATGGGCCAACATTTCTAAAGAATGCTTTCAGCACCTTGTTGAATCAATGCCATGTAGAATTAAGGCAGTTCTGAAGGCGAAAGGGGGTCAAACACAGTATTAGTATGGTGTTCCTAATAATCCTTTAGGTGAGTGTATATATACACTAACAGTCAAAATTTGTAATAATTACATTTTTTAAATGTCATTTAAATGTGTTTAAATTAGTCCCGAAAATAAAGTCACCATGCCAAAAAAAAAACAAAAAAAAAAACGTAAGGGTGATAATGTAAAATGATATTTTCATTTGGTTTTAACCTGGATATTTCTTGACGGCTTTCATTCTA
This sequence comes from Rutilus rutilus, assembly GCF_951802725.1. NCBI lineage: Eukaryota > Metazoa > Chordata > Actinopteri > Cypriniformes > Leuciscidae > Rutilus > Rutilus rutilus. The sequence continues at coordinate 25,818,650 of NC_140226.1, read as the reverse complement.
AAAAGCTGCAGTAGTATCATGATCATTTTAATGTGATGTTAATATAGAGTCAAACTCAAACGAAATCCCTCTGCATAACCAGAGATGATGGACTGGATAAGGGATTGTGAAGGCTGGTTTAAGTGGGCTGTTGGAGAACACGTACCAGAGTCCCAATTTCTAGCAGCACTGCTCATATATTCCAGGAGGTAAATGAGGATGGCTGTGTGGTTACAGAGATTGAAATATATTCATTAACTTTTCCCTTTTTGCTAATATAAGCCTTTTAACGCCACGCATCCCTGAAATTTACATTTAAATTAAATTGACTGGGGGCCAGATGAGGAGGCACCCTAGATCAGGCCCCTGGGGTGACTGTTATTTACTGATCTCCTCTTCTCGTTGGTCAGTCTCCACTGCATGTCCCCCTCCCAAACCCATCCCTCGCTTTTCCCCCCTCTCCCATCGCCCCGTGATGGAGAGGACACAGGCCTTTAAGCAAAAAATTCCTGTCAAGAACTTGCGAAGACCCGAGCTTAGAGATGTGTTCGCTGACAGCTCGTGAAAGAAGACTACATGTCTGGAAACGGAGCGGATGACATTGTGACACGCGTGTAGAGGTGAGCGGCGCGTTGAAGGGTCAGGAGGGGTCGACCTGAAAGGTCACATCTTCATTACTGTCACGCGCACGCATGCACACACACACCTACACAAGCTCTTCGGTCCACCCCAGATAATTCCACAGGACAGAACTGAAGGTTAACTTCAATGAGAATCGATAACCCATTTATGCTAATGTCAGCGTAATGTGCGTTTCCAGCGAGTATGACCTAACCGAGTTTGTGCTCGAGTATCGGCCTGCCACGCGAAAACAGCTCTAGCGAGCAAAACGCTCTCCAGATTCATTTTTCATCTTAGCGTGTTTCGGCTTAGCGTCGGTTTCTTTGTAATTGGATTTCAGGCGAATTACAGCCAGCGAGACAAACATCCATCGCTGGACATCGCTCTGACTGCAAAAAAAAAAAGAAAAAAAGTGAGCTTTAGGTTGATCAGAATTCATTCCCAATTGATTTGTTTGAGCAGGGGAACATAAAAGAGGGGAAGGGGTTTAGATGGAACCAGTGGCTGTCATCATCACACATCTTGGAGTACCAACATATCATTTTCATATTGTACACGCTTTGCCACAATGAGTGTAATTTTATTCAAGCCACAAGGATAATGCAATTCAATAACTACATCACCAGATCCCAGTGAAAATGCAATGTCTCACCACGCAATTCAATAGCATCCATCTATCCAAACCACTTATCCTCTATAGTCTACAGGGTCGTGGGAATTCAATAGTATTTAACTTTGAATTTCCTTTTGAATTGCACAGAATCTATGTTTTATATTTTTTTGTTGCTTGAATAGGCCTGTTCAAGGTTTGAGTGGCTCTGAGACTTTGTTATGAATTTTGATTTAGTTTTTTTATTTCTATTTCATTTCCAATGTATCTTTTCAGTTTAGGTTTTGTTAGTTTATTAGTAATTGTTAGTTTTGGCTTCAGCTTATTTAATTTGTAGTTTCGTATTTTTAGGGCTGCCAAAGTTAATGTGTTATCTGACGCTACATTTCTCAACACAGTCTGGTGTTATTTAGTGGCATTTTCATTTTCAATTTGGTTAATTTGTGGTTTACACACCATATATCAAAAACTAAAATTAATTTGTGGCCATTTATTTTTTGGAGTCATAAAAATATATCTCAGTTTAGATTTTTTTTTTATGTTTATTTAATTTAGTTTTCATTATGCTCATAAAACTGCCTCGCAATGCAATTCAATGGCATTTAATTTCAAAATTCCCTTTGAATTGCACTGAATCTATGTTGTATGCTTTGAAGCATGTTTTGCTCGTGATCTGATAGAAACCAAGGGCGATAATAACACTGAGTGGGACAGATCCTCACAAATATTTAGATTAATGGTAGATCAATATGGCCATTTCTGATTCTCAAATGTTGCCACCACAATACTGTATTTCATATCACAACCATAACTTATCCTTGGGTTATTATATATATATATATTTAAGAATTCATCCTTTTTTTATTTCTATTTTATTATTGTCAATTTAATGTACCACCAGTTGTTTCATTTCAGTTTATTTAATAATTTATGACTATTTCTATTTTATATTACTTAGTTTTAGAGCTGTGAAAATGTATTCCAGCTTTGCTAAATGAATTCATTATATGTATACATTTTTATTTGATTTCGTTTTCATTAACAATAACACTAATCCTCATAGAGATCACCATTTCCAGCTAGCAAACTGGTGAGTCTATATATGACAGATCATACGGTTACAGCGGCAGGCTGATCAATGAAGACATCCAGCTCATTAATATTCCACGTCTCCATGTGACCTGCTCACCTCCGACGCCTCCTAACCTGACAATACTGTGTGACCTGAGCGCCCTTTGAAACGATCAGCAGGGGACAGCTAAAAGGCTCCGTAATCCAATAAATAGAATAAAGGCTCATTATTCAATTCTCAACAATTAAGTGTGTCTATTCTTTGTAATCAAGCGCTGAGTAAATGTTTCTCATATGAGGCCCACCTCTCACCTCCACCCAGAGCGCACTCATGCAAATGCACGATTAAAACGAGCCATTACCCTTCCAGAATGCAAAACTGTCATCCCATTATCATGACTAATTGAGGCTTTATAACATGGTGTTGAGGTCTGTTTAGACAGTGACTCTTGTCACAACAGAGAAAAATAAAACGGTGCAACTGTGGAACATGGCGGCAGGGTGTTATTTAAGTAAGCGCAGAGAGAGGATTAATTTTTAAATAGGATACATCTTATTATTTGGATAAGAAGCTGTGTGTTGAAGGCTTAACTCATGAATATTAATTATGATAAAAAAAATGTTTTCACACAAATAAAATGTCAAGATTTGTTTACTGGAATGCTGTTTACACAGAAGGTTCACACATCACTGAATTGTGCTGTGCTCTCCATCAGTCCTGCAGGCTCATTTTGCAGTGCCACACTGAAATGAACAATATAATTAGCCAGTAGATGGCAGCAGCGTGTTGATAAAAGGTGTTGGGCCTGGAAGGTTACGACTCCAGCATACCTGTTCATGCCAGCCATTTATATCTACACTTATTTGTGTAGCTTCAGCCACCATTTTGGCATAAACGGTGCCACAATCATAAAATGAAACCTGCGTGAAAAAAAGGACTGGAAAATACAAAAAAGCCACTCATAAAGGCAAATGGGGCATTAGTTATTTCACAGACTGTGGTGATAAAAAGCAGTGCCAAATAGCCTATAAGTGAGATAATCAACCATCCTTGATTAACTCAAGTACATTAAGATCAATTCAGATCTCTGATGGTTTTATGTCGAAATAGTACCATCTACATTTAAGGTCAGGCAAATCTTTATGGCTCAGATCTCAAGTGCTTCATTCCAGATGTCCATAAACCTGTTGAGCTCAAGATGGGCTACATCTGCAGGGTCGCCAGGTTTCATGTAACAAAACCAGTCCAATTGCTATTCAAAACCCCGCCCAAACACGACCAAAACTAGCCCAATAGCGTTCCGTGGCGACAAATCAGGTCCTCTTCGAAATCGGATCTCTGTTAGGACCCCAAGTTACTTTTAATAGGTACTCTCTTTAGCATCTGATTACAATTCCTACTGAATCATGTTATGATAAATGCTGTATAAACTACCTTATAATAACAATAATGTCTGTATTAGTTAGCTTATGTACTAGCATAGCATACAGATACCCAGTTAGCCTGATAGCTTAGTTTATTTTTTGCACTTACCCTATGTATTCACAATCATCTTTAATGATTACTGATAACTGATAGCAACCTGATATTGAGGGAGTACTGGATTTGTCGTGACACCGGGGAGTAAAAATCGACTTCAACCCGCTGACTAAAAAAAACTATGTGGCAACAGTGTAAAAGTAGCCCAATGCCGTGGGAAAACCGTGGATGGCAACACTGACATTAGCAGGAAAATGAATTTTGAGAGGAAAAAGAGGGGGAGGTTTGCACCGTTTTAGCTGGGAACAGTGCTTGTGAGGTAAAGGATATGCTTGAGGAGGGAGAAAACGAAAGTCTAGTGAAGTGAACAGGATGACAGATAAGAGTAAGAGCCATGCTGTGCTCTGTGAACTGTGAAAAGCCTAACCTCACTAGTCTGAGTGCTCGCTCTTATGTCCAGATTTATAGCTGCGCCCCAACTTAAAGCGCAATATTCCTGTGCCGGTCATAAGATATAGTTGGGTTACAAGTGCAGGTCTCATAACGCACGATGAGCCTCGGCCTGTGAAAACACCCCTCTGATCTTTATTGCTGTACTGAGGTAAGCACTGTAATTATGAACACTATCTCTGTGTGACTCCAATTATGTAATCTCTCTTTCTTCCCCTCCCTTTCACTCACTCTTTAAAGTTATAAGAGTCACAGACTTATAAGAAGGATGAACAGCGGGAATGGGAGAGTAGATGAAGAAAATATGCTGCTTGCCCATGCAACTCGCCACAGTGTGTTGCTAAGCTGTTTTGAATGTTTTTAGCACATAAACACTCAAATATAGCATGTGGTTGCCAAGGCGTTGCTAAGATGTTTTCTATGTGGTTGCCAATGTCAGTTTTTTTGGGGGGGATTTTGCAATGTGGTAGCTAGTGTGGTCTTGGTGGCTGCTGGGAATTTCTAAGGTGTTCTTCGCGATTACTAGGGTGTTCTGGGTGGTTGCCTGGGCATTACTAAGAGGAGTTGAGTATAAGTAGTTGCTAGAGGGCTCAGGGTGTTAAAATCTACATAGTAAAACACTGTGTGTTGGCAACAGCATGCATGATGAAAGCTCTTAGCGGCTCTTAGTGGCTTGACTTAACAGTCTGTAATTTTTTGTCTCCTCTTTTTTTCCCAACAAAAACAAAAAGTGATTTACTACATTTTAGTCTCGTCTTTTTATGTCAACGATATTGCATGTTTATATAGTCACAGTTGTCGCTTAATGGCGTTGGTGTCGTCGCGTCACCGTCTCATCTTAGTCATGGAAAAAAAGGTCGTCAACGAACATTTTTCATCATAGATTTCGTTTAACGAAATTAACACTATTGCCATTATTATTAAGGATTTCGGATGTTGCTAGCATTTTGCCAAGGCATCACTACAGTGTTTTAGTTTTAGTGCATTGTTATGCAGTTGCTAGGCTGTTCCTGGTGGCTGTTGGGCATTGCTAAGGTGTAAGGAGAGTTTTAGCATGTTGTTTTGCAGTTGCTAGGCGTTACTACCGTAGGTGATCAATTAGGGGTGGATCATCAACAATGAGCCATGACACTCATTTGGGTTGCAAGCGTTTGAACTTGTGACATTTCCTGATTTTGGTCCCACCTGTTCCCCAAATAATGTAGCTACTGTCATCTCTTCCCTGTCCAACAATCAATTAAAAAAGTAAAACATTTTAATTAACCAAATGTGTCTATAATAGGAGTAAATGATTTAGCATGTGTTCAAATCATATCCATTTATGATTTAGAAGTAAAGTTCTCTGATCTGTAGATTAGCACACAAGCACTTTCATATTTCACAGATGGTGATACTGTATATTACCATGCAACACACACACACACACACACACACACACACACATCTCCATGGGGAGGATGTCCATCACATCTTCTTTGATCTTCAGTCTTCTGCAGGCTTACAGAACAGCAAAGGGACCCTCAGTTTTTGCATCTGTAGCGAAGTGGCCAATTACACTTCAAAGTAAAACCAAGTTTTCTTTTTTTTTTAAACGCACCCCATAAGGCGTCCCCCTGGCTCTTTTCCCTCTGCTCCCTGTTTTATCACATTCCCACTCTCTCGTTCTCCCACTCAGGTACATGGAATGTAGACACACAACTACTTGGCATGCAGCGGTCTTTTAATACCATCAAACATTAACAAGAACGCTTGACAGCCCAGGTGTTTGAGTATTCTAGACAAGCCCACTGAAGCCTCTTTCCAACTTACTTTCAGGTAACGCATTTCCTGGCAAACTCATTTAACCGACCCAGCTCTGACACTCTGTGGTCAAGTTGCATGGAATTTTTCCATGCAAGTCGATATGCAAACATGAGAAAGCCAGGAAGCATTCAAATGGAGATGGTAGAGGCCAAACCATATTTATCAGTTCATCAGAGGAGACAAATGAAAAAAGACATGCTTTATTTTGCTCCCATATTATTTGATACTTGCAAATGGAGCGCTTCCCTCCCATTCTGCCCCCGTCACAGTGAAACAAAAAAGCTTTTTAGTTGGGAGGAATTATTTGAGATAATGTGTGTTCTCCCAGTGAGACTCACAACTGATTTAACCTGGCTGCGAGTTGCCGTGGAGATACGCGAGGAGGGCGTGCGTGAGCGTGTGGCGTCTCTCTTGGTTGCTGATGGGAATAAAGTCGAGAAATAAAGAACATTGAGTTTCTAATGAATCTGTGCTGCACCTCCTCACAGTGTGTGCAAATGGAAATAATGTCTCCAAACAGCCCAGGTGAAATTCGGCCTTGTTTGACATTGTTGCAATCATATAACATTACTTGGAAATTGGCTGTGGGTTTGTAGGGATGTGTAGGTTTATACTCTTACTCTTATTTGAAGGGGAAAAGTATCTAGTTCACTTTAAATTCATACTGTTTCGGGGCTCAAAAGTGGAGTTGGATCTCTTTTTGGTCCATTATAGTTGTGAAGGCCTCATTGTTTTTTTGTTTTTTGAAGCGTTCACATTTAAACTAATCCTGCAAACCACTTTCAGACACAAAAATTAGGTAAGTGTTAAAGCACTTTCATTTTGTGTAATCAGCATCTTTAGTTAGTAGAAATACAGCAACATTTTTCATATTTCCATAAAATTCACAATTTCTTTCAAACCAAAACTGTCACAGATTATTAGAAAGAATCCTAGATTATTACCAACCCTGTCACAATATGTTTGGCATTCATATACTTTTCAATATTATTTGAATAGAGAAGTAAATGAACCCTTAAATGCATACCTCGGGTCTTTAGTGACGTTATTCACTACCCTCCTCCTTAATCAAATTTTTAAAGTTATACATCAATCTTCTTAGTTTTCCTCAATCAATTCATTCTAAACAATATAACAAGAAAAAAAAAAGATAAAAGATTGCCTGTTTTCCATTTTATTTCTTGTAAAAAGTGTATATAGGGTCGCTACCGACCCGAGGTGTGTATCAGTGTAAGTATATTTTTTTCTACATAACAATAATTGAATCTTTGATGACTGAATAAGTGCAATTCACCTTTATTTATCAGACTTTAATGTCTGAAACGTCTGATTAATCAAGTGATGCTTCACTCATAGTTGCCGCAGGCAGAAAACAAAAGAATAGGAAGTATCATCAGCTAAACCTGAAATGGCTCAGTGATTTACTGCAGATCAAGTACTGAACACAATCAGATATTAGTGTCTCTGTCACTTGATGGTGGATCTGGTGAATAAGATGTCAGCGATCAAAGTAGGCTATTGATTTTGAAGATGTTGAAAATGATAGTTATGAGAATGTTTGAGATCACGAATATGAGCCAGATGTTGAATGGACTGGGAAATGAGCTCTGATGAGGACAGTTAATGATGGTATAAAACATCTGCTGAAACTGAACCTTTCCAAGCTTTAAAAGGAAACAAAATATGCTTTATTTCATTCATCTGTAATTGTTACTCTAATATCAGGAGAGTTTTATATGATCACGACAGGTAGAGATCCATCCATGTTAGATATAGATCCGGGCCGCTAAAGACCCGAATATGTAATCATGATTGGCGAAACATTAATGTATTTAAGGATTAATATTGAATGTATGAATCATTTTTGACACATTTTTAAATTACACATTTTTGGTGTGTCTTCTAAAAATAATAACATTTATCATAATTATAATTTATAAAGGTTTAAAACTAGCTATACTACATTAGTATAAATCATTACACATATTATTTACAATTAATATTGCTGCAAAGGATCTTTTCTATAAAAAAAGATCATTACATGGATTTATTCCCATCTAAGTAAATGAAAATGGGTAGATGTCACAAGGACACACATTACACCCAAATGCCATTGTATCCTGAGAGTAACCCTAAACTGTTCTCAACACCACGAATCACGTATTTAAATCCGGAAAAGCTTATTACTACCATATATTGTTACTATATGGATTTTCTTTCTTTCTTATTCCCTCATTTATCCATCCACCCATTCATTCAGCCATTGAATTTCCCAAGGCTATTTTCCGCTGCATTGTTGCAGCATTGCTGCTCTTTTGCCATCTAGTCGTAATAAGACGGGATCTGATTTGTTTCTTTTAAGCAGCATTGTATTCGTCTGTCCTCCCTAACCTATTATTCCCTTTTGCATTCTCATGTCCCACTTTTTCTTTTCTTCCCTACAAACAGACCCACCCAAACACACTCACAATGTCCTTTTATATCTATCTGTGGACTCCGCCCCAGTTTTGTTACATTTGTAGCTCTCTGGTTTCTTTTTAACTTCTCTGCATCTCTATATTTCATCATCCTAACACCTTATTTCCTCCCTCCCACGCGCTCAATTCTCCTATCCCTTTCCTTGTCCTTTATCTTTTCTTTGCTTTGCTTTCATCCCTACTCTCTACTTTTCTCACTCTCATTCCACATCAATCCCTCTTAACTAATCACCGATGATGTGGAGTTAAATATGGAAATGAGGTACATGCAACAGGAGGGGAACCTTACTCCATTTAAAGCTCGCCCGGCCGTCCCATCCATCAGTCTCCCAGGCACGGCCTCTCATCTCTGCCCCGTCTGATTAATCATCACGGTCACATTACAGAGGCAGCGTTATGTGAAATGGGCCTGAGGAATTTTTAAAAGATTCAATTTAGAGTATCACTCCTCATCCGTTCCCAATAAATGCCAATGTGAGCATCATTATGGTGGCCTTGTTAATCAAGATATAGAGAGAGGAAGGATGAATCAGAAAGGTGCTGCTTAATTTAATACTGGAAAGACTTTATGGCCAATCCACCAGATTACCCTGTGTCCACCTGAAGGAGTATACACTCACCTAAAGGATTATTAGGAACACCATACTAATACTGTGTTTGACCCCCTTTCGCCTTCAGAACTGCCTTAATTCTACGTGGCATTGATTCAACAAGGTGCTGAAAGCATTCTTTAGAAATGTTGGCCCATATTGATAGGATAGCATCTTGCAGTTGATGGAGATTTGTGGGATGCACATCCAGGGCACGAAGCTCCCGTTCCACCACATCCCAAAGATGCTCTATTGGGTTGAGATCTGGTGACTGTGGGGGCCATTTTAGTACAGTGAACTCATTGTCATGTTCAAGAAACCAATTTGAAATGATTCGAGCTTTGTGACATGGTGCATTATCCTGCTGGAAGTAGCCATCAGAGGATGGGTACATGGTGGTCATAAAGGGATGGACATGGTCAGAAACAATGCTCAGGTAGGCCGTGGCATTTAAACGATGCCCAATTGGCACTAAGGGGCCTAAAGTGTGCCACGAAAACATCCCCCACACCATTACACCACCACCACCAGCCTGCACAGTGGTAACAAGGCATGATGGATCCATGTTCTCATTCTGTTTATGCCAAATTCTGACTCTACCATCTGAATGTCTCAACAGAAATCGAGACTCATCAGACCAGGCAACATTTTTCCAGTCTTCAACTGTCCAATTTTGGTGAGCTTGTGCAAATTGTAGCCTCTTTTTCCTATTTGTAGTGGAGATGAGTGGTACCCGGTGGGGTCTTCTGCTGTTGTAGCCCATCCGCCTCAAGGTTGTGCGTGTTGTGGCTTCACAAATGCTTTGCTGCATACCTCGGTTGTAACGAGTGGTTATTTCAGTCAAAGTTGCTCTTCTATCACCTTGAATCAGTCGGCCCATTCTCCTCTGACCTCTAGCATCAACAAGGCATTTTCGCCCACAGGACTGCCGCATACTGAATGTTTTTCCCTTTTCACACCATTCTTTGTAAACCCTAGTAATGGTTGTGCGTGAAAATCCCAGTAACTGAGCAGATTGTGAAATACTCAGTGAAATGTGAAATAATTGTGGCACCAACAACCATGCCACGCTCCAAATTGCTTAAATCACCTTTCTTTCCCATTCTGACATTCAGTTTGGAGTTCAGGAGATTGTCTTGACCAGGACCACACCCCTAAATGCATTGAAGCAACTGCCATGTGATTGGTTGATTAGATAATTGCATTAATGAGAAATTGAACAGGTGTTCCTAATAATCCTTTAGGTGAGTGTATATGTTGGATTTTGGGTAAGATATAAATACAACGATTCAGTTATAAGCTAAGGTGTTTTTTTTTCCCTACTCTGGCTGTATTTAGCATAAAATAGCTCTGATTTGATGCTCTCATTCTAGTGTCCTGACAGTATTTGTGACATATCAGTCACTTTGTTTTGAAGGACTGTGTCTGTCTTTGTGACAGACGGATAGATGGATGAGAGGACTGCATTCTACACTAGTTTCTATACTGTGCACAGTATGCAAATGTTCTTGGAATATACATTAGTCTGTATGTGTGACTTACTATATTAGTCAAAATGTCCACTATAAAACAGAGCACACTGCATAAAATACTGTCCCACAATGCAGTGCACTCTATTTGAAACTTCAATTTCCAGTGTGACGAATGAACCGGAAGCAATATCAATGTTAAATTATAATATTTCCTTCTTGGCCCGTGTATTTCATCAGACATGTAACTCAAAACTTGATTAAAATGCAAACGATATTTATTACTCTCTGGAATAATTTGCTTCATGTCTGGCTTCTGAACACTGTCTGGATTTAGTTCAAATGTTCACCTGATCATCCAGTTGTGTCAGAAAAAAATACTATATTTTTGGTTTGGTACTAGGCTATATATTTATTTATTTATATATATATATATATATATATATATATATATATATATATCAAATATAAATATATAGCCTAGTACCAAACCAAAAATATAGTATTTTTTTCTGACACAACTGAATTATGTGTATATATATATACTACTAGTGTTCAAAAGTGATGTCCAGGGGGATATTTGTTTTTTAATGACCCTACAAGTTCGATTAAACAATCAAAATATGTGGAAAATATTTTATATTTTGAAAATATTTTAAATATGAAGGATGAAAAAAACACTGAACTTAGTTAAGGTGTTTATCTGACTAAATGATTTGGCTACAGCTTTATTTTACTATACAAAAACAAAAAGGCATAGAAAAATAAAAAGCTCACAGGAAAAAGCACATAAGGTTTTATTTCAATTGCTAAGATGCTGTGAACACACAGTACAAAACAGGGACATCCGAGAACAGGACACCACAAACGGGACGTCTGGCGACGCTAGTATTCCAATTGGAGATTTAGCTAGCGGAAACACTCCGTCTGTGCGTGTGTTTTTTGTGTGGTGTAATGGAGACAGAGGGAGATAGACAGCTTCATCATCTCCTCACAGTGTCTCTCTGTCCATATGTTCACCAGAACTAACTCAGTTCACTACATCGGGAATGAGACGCTTGGAACAGCTGCTGAAATTGAGTATGTGTGTGTGTGTCCTCATACATATGTCAACTCGGAGGAATTATTCATCAAAGTGAGAGCTTCTGCACACTGAGTGTCAGCATTGGTTTGGTGATTGGATTCCGTCTCAACTTGGCGAAGAAGTTCCTCCCACGGAGGCGAGAGAGACTTTGTTTGTCCTTTCTCTCTAACGGTTGGGGATGCCATGGATCGTGGTGTTTGTGTCAGCTGAGTAAACAAGTCCATTTAAGCTGCTTCATCAACATAGAACAAACCAAATCGAGGCCAGGCGACAACAGAAACCACACAGACAAAGAGACACTGTATTGACTTAAAGGGTTAGTTCACTTTGATGAATTTTGTACTCTCACTTTGATGAATAAAAACACTTTAAGGTCAATAAGTCAAAAATATCAGATCATTTCACCTTTTATGACAAGGCAAGGTTAGTTCAGGTTGTAAAATGTCATGTGGTGTATATACTGTAAAGTTTACCTACAAATATTTTGAAACATTCTCTTAAAAATAGTAGATCTTTATCATTAACATGTTCATCCAAATTGACTTCCAGTACACTTATTACATGGACAGTCCCAATCAATCATCCTGGAGTTAAGTGCCTCACTCATTGACACAACAGCTCATATCTTGCTTCTTGCAAGTCTTGAACCAGCGACCTTCTGATTATCAGCCATAAGCTGTAGCCACTGCACCACATAACTAAACCAATAAATCATCTTTAGCAGATGACTCCGTGTCAGTCTTCCACCCTTAAGCCTGCAAATGATCAGCCCAAGCTGAACACTGAACATTATCCGAGGGAAGTTTCAGAAAAGACACGTAGAATGTCTCTGTATATAAATATGGCTAATATGCGACCCTATTTGTGTTCTGTTAGAGTGGATGTACTCTACTAGATCCATTCTAATCAAATGAAAGTCTGTAATCTGGAAAAGGAGCGTATAGCTCCGTTAATTAGAGTTATAACCCCATTTTCTCTGGCCGTTTGCCCCAGCAGAAATGAACAGACTCAAATCGAATGATTTTATCATGGGAAATGAAGCTTTTGTGCTTGTTGAACAGCTTTGTCTAACATCAGAGTTTAATTGGAAGACACCGCACTGCATTACACAGTCTGCCACTGTGTACTGAGATTTTTTTTTACAAATTATTTCTTTTTTCTACGACTTTTTAACATTAGTCAAGGTTATTTGAACCATAAGATTTTAAATTATATATAAAATTAGTTTTGACATGACCAGTTTTTACCCTCTAAGCTTTCAGACCCAACTGGCTGTTTTGCATAAGCTCTGTTTTTGCATGCTTTTTGCATCATATGTCATCGATTTCCAGCAAAGGTGTTACATTAGCTGTATAATTTCCAAATGTACTTTTTGTAAACAGGTGTCGGTCAAAAATGACAATTTTTTTTTATTATTTAAACTAAATGAATTTACTATATTTTAGTTTGATAATTATTTTTATGTAATATTTAATATTTTTAGGGGATTTTATGGTACTAAATTATATTTATGCTGTGTTTTTTAAATAATTTATTAAATTTGAAAACGGAAAATACATTTCCAACTTAAACTGTCGTTAATCTCGAATGCTTTAGAGCACAGACTTAAGTTTGATCTCTTTTCAAAGATGATACTTGGCAGATTATTGCTGAAGTGAAACATTTTGAAAAAAGTGAATTTGGAAAAAGTTCAGAATTTTACATTTATTGTTATGAAAAATGCTCAAAAAAAAAAATGTATATGAAATATCTACTTTCAAAAACACATTTTATTCTAAACCTGCAAGAAAATCAAAGCCATAAATCTAAACAAGCTTGATATATATATAAAAAATAGCTTTCAGTAAGATTTTGTTTGGCCGTAGTACCAAAAGTTTTCACTAGATCAAATTCGTCTCCCATTAATTTCCAGTGGGGTGAAAAAGGAGCACAAGTGTGACAATTTTTTTCAGGACCATTAACCTTTTTGAATCATGTCCATGATTTAGTGAACAAAAAATGGTAACATCTTACAATAAGGTCCCATTAGTTAACATTAGTTGCATTTATTAGAATTAACTAACAAAAAGCAATAGTCAAGTCAAGTCACCTTTATTAATACAGTGATAACAGGAAAATTATGCATGTCGGCTGTTGTTCAGCTGAAGTAAATTGCTTCAGTTCTGTTGTAAAGATCATCAATTATTAAATTAGTTCATTTCATCTATAAAGAAGATCTGCAAAAAATGATGTCATCGTCCAGCTCAGTTTAGTTCTCATACAACAGTGTCAGTATAGTCAGATCAATAATATTGTTGTATATTAAGTGTCCCGAACTTAGCAAGCCAGAGGAGACGATGACAAGGAGCCCAAACTCCATCAAGGTGACAGAATGGAGAAAAAAACCTTGGGAGAAACTAGGCTCAGTCGGACAGCCAGTTCTCCTCTGGCCAACAAACGAACACGATGTGTTTATGATTCAGGCTGCATCATAAGTCAGAATTCAGATCGGGATCAGTAGCATTCAAATATTCATCCAGTTCCTTTTGCTTGAAGATCGGATTCATCCCGCTGGTATGGAGCTGAAGCTGGTCACGCTTGACCAGGGTCAAGGGAAGCACGACATTACTCGACCAGGGTCAAATACCGCCTTGCTTTAGTAGGAAATACTTCTTAGCAAACTTTTATTCATAACGGTGTCGACTTGTATTGTTCCCAGATGCAATAATTCAAAGACTAAACGTTTAGCGGGAGTGAGTTACTTTCGGTCTCCAGTGAAGGATCCAGTGCGTTGTAGTCAGTGACTAAAGGCAAATAATCGGAAATACAAAGAGAATGGCGCAACGGAAAAACCTCCATGTTTGCCAACAGTTAAAACAGGATGACCACATACACACAGTGTTTTCTATCAAACGGAGGGGAAAAACATGAAAAAAACTGCCAATCCATCAGTTCCGGCCAAAGCAAAATGATTTTGCGTGCAGTTAAGAAAGCTTGCCATAGTGTTCCATTTTTTATCATATTGCTGTTGTAGACAAAGTACTACACAATATTTAGTGATAAACCTACTCTTACAATTACTGTTTTGTTTATAACCCTTTTCCGATCCGACTGTCCGTGGGCGGAAGTATAAGCTGTTAGCCTGGTTAAAACCAGACCATTCTCAGTAGAAGGCTAACTGAGTTACGGTCTGGCAAAGCTTCATTAATAACTCATTTCCAAAGGAGCGTCACCACCGAACATCGCTCAAATGCCTCTGGGCCCAATTGGATAGACCTAAAACCAATCAGAGCGATCGTCATCGTGTAAAGCCATATGCTGCGTCCCAATTCGCCTAAGTTACACTACGCCATAAAAGTATGTAGTCTTTTTGTGAAGAAAAGGTATTTACTTTTGAATGTGTAGCAAAAAAGTAGGCAAGCTTTCGGACATATACTACCAGAGCCCGTCTACGGAGAGCCTTGGCACTTCCTATTAGCCCCATTGTATCGATCTTGGTTGCAGTTCCATTAGAATTCCACTGGAGGTGATCGCGGGCGAGTGCAGACTGAATGGGAGTCTATGGGGCTAGACGGCTAAATGTGTCTCTTTCACCCGATTGCCGTTGAGAAATCTCAGATTTTATTGTAGGTTTTGCAAGTTCAACATGGGTTATAGGTCGAAAGTTGAATGAACGAGTACTTATTTCTTTTCGATTTCTTACAGGTTGAGTTGTTGTTGCCCATAACACGCTAGCATTCTGCTAATGACGTCAGCATTCTGACGTCATTGACATTTTAAAAGACTTTTTAAACCAAATAAGTGACTCTAAAAAATCTAACACCCAGCAATGTGTAATTTCTTTGCATCTCCTTTCGAATACAACATTCAAATTACTAGACAAAAAATTATATCCTGAGAAAAGTGGATTTTGAGGGTTTTTCGCCATAGACCTCCATTCATTCTGCACTCGCCTGCGAGCGCCCCCGCATGGACAGAGACGTGTTACTGCAGCCAGTCCAGAAACCGGAAGTAAGCAGAGAGTGCCAATTCTCTTCCTATTAGACATTCTCTGATACTACTTCGTCATCTTTATCGGACGGATCTGTCACGTGCATCCTGTCACTTAAACTGCCCTGTCAATCATCTGTCTCAGTTAAAATCCTCTATTAAATCAAATTTAATTTCCTACCGTTTCGGAGAGAATGTAGTAGCACGTTCATCTGCCAGTGGGTCTTTCATGGAGACTGTCCTCATGTGTTTGCAATTTGAATATAATAATGCATTTAAAAGTTGGTGCGCTTCACCAACGGACGTCGCTCAAATGCCTCTGGGCGCAATTGGATAGACCTAAAACCAATCAGAGCGATCGTCATCGTGTAAAGCCCGCCTCAACGTTTCTGATTGGTGCCGCGATTTCGACGGATTAGAAATGGGCTTGAATGAGCTCTTTGCCAGACTACTTGCAGAGCAAATCTAAATTTGCCGGAAGTTGTCTGGATTTTCCCAGGCTAATAAGCTGTAGTTTTCATGAAAGACTTTTGCTGACAAATAAACGTGCTTTTTTATATATATACTGCCGGCGAAGTTGCACTTTAACTGAGATTAATAAATGTTTTAGAACATTTATAGAATGTTTTTTTTTTCATTGTTAGTGCATGATATAAACTAATACAGTTTATAGTGTTTGTAAAGTGTTACCAAACAACTAAACTAAAGAAAAAAAAAAAAAAAACTTTATTGTTAAGTATACCAAGCCATTTCTGCAGCTAAGTTTAAAAAAAAAAAAAGGAGTCTTTTTGGATCGAGGGGTTCTGGAACATACAGTACAGACATACTGTCTGTAGACATACAGTATGTTTCCAAGTGCAAACTCATTTGTTTTAAAAGATCAATAAAACACACAGAAAGCACAGGGGGTCTGCAGAGACTTCCCTCATGCAGTAAAAGGGTCTTCCGGTGGATCCCGCGGGGTCTCGGCACTGCAGAGTCAGCACAGCCCATCTCATAGCCTTCACCACAAGGGCAGACCGCTTCTCCTTTATCACTATTTCAAAAAGCCCATCAAACAGGACCGCAGACGCTGACAGCTCTGCAACAGCAGCTCTCCATCCTGTCAGTCAGGAGCTATTACGGCTCCATGTTTGGCTGGGTAGATCTGGGCACTGTCCCAAAGAACATCTTTAGGAGTCGAGCCCAAAGAGCGAGTTTCAGTGTCCATAGTGGGCCAGCAGATTGTCAGAACACGAGCCTCATCAAATATTCATCAGAATGAGGCCCTCTGGTCTCAGATCAGCAGGAGAAGAACAAGATGTCTTTCATTCCACACATGATAGCAGAAATGAAACATATCGTTTCAAGCTCTTCAAGGACATCTCCCATCCAGAAACACTAGAATCTGACCTGGTTTAACGGTCTGAAAAGGAGGAATGCACTGAACGTCCTCTGTCTACACATGAGCACTTTGAAACAGTATTGCTAGCAAGCTAATATTCATTTAAAGTAAAGTTCAACTACAGTTGATATCTTCTTTTGGAACTACATTAAAGCAAAGTAAAGGGGCAAAATATGTTTATGTAATCATCCTATTATATAATTTAATTTAATAAGAGCCAAAATAAACAATTCATATTTCATATACAATTAAATGTATAAAAATATATATAAAATAGAAAACAATCATGTTAAATTGTAAAACATATTTCATGATATTACTCTTTTGGAAGGAAAAATAACACCAGTGAATATACTGTAATGCATCATATTGCTAGATATGCACACATCCATTCGGCAACAGTTGCTATTGTTCAAGTCGTCGGAAGTCACCAGCTTTCATTCAAAATGAATCACGTCAAGGTGTTTTTGTTGCTGCAAAACTCGCTTGTTAGAAAAGGTGGCATGCTATTGTTGAAGCTGCAGTATTATACAGCTGAACTACTGTCACACTACTGATGAATGTAGTTAAGTTAGTAGTGTCTCTACTTTTACTTAGTTACACCCCAACACTGCTACACACACAGAAGCTCACACATAACCCCTTACACACTGTGCACTTCATCAAAGTCAGCAAACCTTTTGGAGTGAGCCTCTCTGTTCCTCTAAAATATTCTAAATCAAAGATTCCTTCAGCTTAGCTAAACTCTGCCTTGTGCTGAAAGAGACTCCGAAAAATAAGGCTGTTCATCAAATAAAATATTGAATTGTGCTGGTCAGTTTTTGTGAATTTGTGAACACATTGATACATTATGTCCCTTTTTAAATAATACAATAATTTGTGTAATCATCAATTTTGGCAGAAATATAAATACCAAACTACCAGCTACTTCTGCTTGTGTTATTTTTTGAGTAGCTTTAGATAAACATTTAGTAAAAAATAAATAAATGTACACATTTCTATATATATATAAAAAAAGTTCTCCTCAAAGGATTTCCGAAACAAAGTATCACGTTGTATAGCAGCACAACTGATTTCAACAATAATTATGTTTAAATATAAATAAAATAAAATGTTTAAAATATGATATAAAACATGATATAAAATGTTTCCTGAGCACCAAATCAGCATATTAAAATGATTTCGGAAGGACACCAAAGACTGGAATATATTTAAAATATATGAAAACGGTTATTGTAATTGTAACAGTGCTTGATTTTTTATCAAATAAATGCAGCCAAAAAGAAAAGACAAAACGTGAAAAAAACTGTCATATCCCAAACTTTTCTACTTTAATATTAAAAAATAAACATAAACATATTCATCATTATATTCCTAAAGATTCTCTATTTGCTCTCCATATTATCTCATTGCTGTCTAGGAGAAACAGTTTATATTTTCTTCTTTTTCTATTGCATGTTTACTGATTTATTCATTAACCTTACTATAGACATTATGTAGCTCCGCCCCTTTTCAGCGCTGCGCTCATTGTCTTTTGACTTCCGGTCTGTATTTTCACAGCGTTTTGCGTGTTTATTAATGAACGGCTCGTTTTAAAATCTTCCCGGTCGATTTAGATTTGTTAAGTCATCTGCTTTAAACATTACAGTCCTCATGATAACTTTCGTTAACTTTACATTAAGTAAATCCACTTAAAAAGCTAATTACTCCTGGACAGAAATGCCATATAAATATACAGAGCGACCGCAAAACGGAAGTTAAAAGACAATTTTCCAAAGATGGCGGCGCCCTTGTTTCTCTGGTGCATAAGGTCTATAGACCTGCACAAACATGCACACACAGCAAAGACAGAATATACATTGCTTATCAACCAAAAAACCTGAGAAAAACACTAGATTTACAGTTTAAAAACTTCATTGGGAGCCCATGGTGACAGTCCTGAGATACCAGCTGTGGTCACCAGTGACTGAGTTCAACAGTACTACACTGTTTAATGGCTCTTAAAGTCACAGCGCACTGAATAGACCACTCTTCAAAAACTAGCATCATACACCTGTTGCACGATACCACTTGAACCCTTGCCATATTTTTGACCATAATATCCCTCACTGGTTTAGATTAAGATTGACTGTATTGTGACTCTTGGATCAATATTTAATAAAGGATGCAAATACAATTCAAATGCAGTATATTTCTCCTCCATTATTTCCTTGTATTTTAAGGAGAGGATATAAAAGGAGGAACGGGATGTTCTTTCAGGGGAGGAGAGTAAAAATGAGTTATACACTACTGAAGGATTCTTCAAAAAGAGATGGGAAATGGAATGATAATAAAACCCTCTCGTTTAGCACACCTAACACCCAGCTGCCCACCGAGCCATTCACACACCATCACACAGGATCTCTCGTTTTAACAGACTCATTATTCAGCTCTAACCAGGCGGCAGTTCCAGCAGCTGAACCAGAGAGGACCCTGGGAAATCAAGCTTTCAGAGGACTATTCCCTCTCCGCTGCTGCATCACTCTCTGTCACACACAACTCATTCTCACTTTTCATCCAAAGACAAAGCTTTCTCGCAGTTCTGGGGCATTTATTACTGTATACACACACGCACACACAGATGTGAATGATTTCAAGTATGGCAGATAATTGTTCAAAATGAATATAAACTAGGGAGAGGTAAAAAGGGAGAAAGAGAGAATACAGACAAGTGGACAATACAGAAAGTTTTTTTGTTTTGCCACTTTAATTGAGGAGAGGTGACAAAATGCGGAAAAGGAAAACATTGTGCAACATGTCAGATATTCTCTCAGACACAAGCGGACTTCCCTCAGTCTGTTCACTGGCCGTCTGCATATTGCAGTGTATTTTCGAAATCAGGGTACAGGTTTTTTTTTTTTTTTATCAGTCCACCAGGAAACAAATCACTGGTGAACCTGGACTTGTGGAATCAAATCAGTTTTAAGGCTAAATCTCAACAAGCAAAACTGTACATTCCACTGTGTTTTCTTTCTAATGAACAATAAACAATCAGCAAATCAATAAATACTTATTAATGGGTATACAGATAATCTGATAAAATCCCAGACACATTTCATTTTCCAATAATTTTCCATTTTAGTGCTTCCTGTACAACCTTTCGCCTGTTTTTATTTATAAAATCTGTATTTTCATATATGTTAAATGTGATGGTAGTTTATCTAACATATCTGATAGTTCTCAGTTCATAAACATGGGCTATTGTGCTTCAAGTGCTTTAAAAAGTAACACTAAAGTAGAGTAAGCAATATATATATATATATATACACACACACACACACACACACACACGCAATGACCAGAACTGAGGTAAAACTTAAACAGTTAGGTTTATTTGCAGACATGGAAGGAACACAATAAGTGATAATACTTCAGATTGTTACTTGAGATTGTTAGCAGATGAGATTATTATTAGTATAGACTAGTATTAGTATTAGTATATAGTATTGTTAACTTTGAGTTTTTGTCTCTGAGCACACACACACACATGAACAACATTGAGATGAGGGATGACTGGAAGATAACTTGGATGACATGATGACTGGAGATAGTGGTATAGCTAGCAAGTTTATCAGGAACATCAAGCAGGGAAGTAGCAATAGCATCAGATGAGATCAGACCAGGGCTGTGTTTAAGTCCATTTTTTTACGCCCTTCCCCACTAACTTCCCTCCATCTCGTTTACTTGGATGTACATCATGCTTACGTTGCATGTCCACTACTGGTGGAACCTTGCAATGTTTTTAAATGAAACGCATTAAGGCCTTGATTAGTTGGAAACCGCAATGGAGCTGGTCTATTAGTTACAGTTTTTTTTCCCTTATAAATTTGTTTACGCACCATTCTATACGAATTCGTACAATTTGTCTAAACTCCAGTAGGTTTAGGGGCGGGGTAAGGGGTAGGTCATTCGTATGAATTCATAGGAATAGGGCAACTCGTAAAATATGTACGATTTTGCAAAAATCGTATGAATTCGTACAAATTTGCCACCTCGGAAAATACGTACGAATTGCCATGAGATCGGGTTGGGGAACACCAAATGGAGTAAGCGTTAGTATTATACTTTTGTCCAAAGCGCCTAACAGATGTAATACGGGGACAGGTCTACTGGTGTAACATGAGGATAAGTACTTTGTTCAAGGCACAAGGGTAAAAGCTCAGAGATAAATGGATTTTACCCACACCTTTTCACTTACCAGCCCAGATCATTACCCACTACAACACGCAACCAGTCAAATAAGCCTTTGTTCTTTTGCTGTGCTAAAAGAGTTGACACCATATGAGCTCACCTGAAAAAGTACAGCTGGACCATTACTGACAAATAAACCAGCAGAATGCCTGTTCCAGTAGGACTGTGGAATAAATCCCCTCAGGATCCAATAAAAACCGTCTCGCATCACCTACAGAGGGCTTTTCTTTCACTCATCATCCTTTTCAGCTTTGTTTACATCTTTATCCTCATTCTTTGTCTGCTGTCAAAAGCAGCACAGTTCCTTCATACACCTTTTCGTCCTTTGCTTTCACCACATATTTATTCAAGTGTCAGAGAGTGACACCTTAATTACAGCAGATGACCTGCAGTCCCAGAGAGAGTAGCGATTCTTTCACTCTCCTCTTCTCTCGCTCACCAACTGCTGGACAAGGTTATGGCCAGTGTTCAGCATTTTATAGGGTTTATTTTTATGTTCAGCCTAAAGCTAAAATAAAAAATAAAAAAATCATTATATCATTAAACACGTCAATTTAATTGCTTAATATTCCAATTAAATTGGAAACAACTAATTTAGAAATGATTAAAGACCCATTTAGGTTTAAGTGTATATTTTTGTAAAGATTTTTTGAGTTTGCAATTAAATAACTGCCACCACTGCATTAAATTCAACATTATATATATAAAAAAAAAAATCATCCCAAAAATATTTATTTTATATTAAGCTGACAGGGTATTTGTTTTTATAAACCTGAAATGAAACAGTAATAATGTAAAATAAAAAAAGTTAACTTTTTTTTGTCCTTGATTTTCTATAAAAAATGTTGTGACTCCAAAGTGCCCACTTGAAAACTCCTGAATTAATGTGTCTCATGCTTAGATGACTAAAGCAGTATTGCTATGATGGTAAAAGACCTTATAAAGATTGAATATTGGTTGAACACTTGAATGAATGAAAAAAAACAACAACATAGATCTGTGTCTCCCCTCATATTGTCTCGCACACACAAGCGTACACAGTCCATTTAATGACAGCACAAATGACAGACAATTACTTCTTTTCAATGCAGAATTCTGCAAAAAGCTTTTAAAGTAACGGATTCCATCTGCTGTCTGATGTGGTTCAGTGATTTCTCATTTACGAAGCTGACGAAGTCATTTGTCATTTCAAAGCATCCATATACGACTCGCCGCCAGTTGGCTGAAAGAAAGCGCAAGGGGAAGTTTCACCGTTTAAAAGCTGCTGGGGTCACTGACATCATTTCGAGAAACGTCAGAGAATCTCTAAACTGCTTTATATTTGTAATGAAGGTCAGTTTAGGACTGCTTTAGAAGGGTTTGTGTCTGAAAAATGCATGAAAACCTCTTATCAGCGGGCCTATGAAGCAAGAAGCCATTGCTGTATTGTTTTGAAGACTGACTGAATTACATTTACTCAATACATGCAATTATCGCAAATGTAGTGGGGGTTCGACTTAAGATCCCCAGTAGTCAATAATTGTATCCCTTAAAACTCATCTTTGATAACCAACTGTGCACTCTTGCTTCATTTAATATAGACCTTGTGTAGCCCCGCCCCTTTCTATCTATCTATCTATCTACACCAAACCAAGGTTGTTGTGTTTAGTTAGTGTACTTGTTTAGCAAGAAGATAGTAAGTAAAGAGCGACGAATAAAATAGTGAATTCTGCGACAAATCGAAATTAATGTCAGCGGTAACCGACAGCATGTTACAGATGAATGACAGAGCTTACCTTGTATTTAACCCCGGGCGTTCCTTTAATCTTATTAGATCAAGCCGACACGACAAGAGTGAAGGTCGTCGTCCAGCAAATGTTACAAACTCACAGTTTCTTGTTTCCCGACTGGTTACGATCCTGAAATTCATTTCTCACACAAACTCACACATTTACAGTCATGCTCATAAGTTTACATACACCTTGGAGAATCTGCAAAATGTGAATTATTTTAACAAAATAAGAGGGATCATACAAAATGCATGTTATTTTTTATTTAGAACTGTCCTGAACCAGAAAGTTTACATTAAAGATGTTTACATGTCCACAAGACAAAATAATAACTGAATTTATACAAATGACCTCGTTCAAAAGTTTACATACCCTTGATTCTTAATACTGTGTGTTGTTACCTGGAGAATCCACGACTGTTTTTTTGTCCCTTGTTTGTCCCGAGCAGTTAAACTGCCCGATGTTCTTGAGAAAAATCCTTCAGGTCTGGCAAATTCTTCAGTTTTCCAGCATATTTTGCATATGAACCCTTTCCAGCAGTGACTGTCTGGTTTTTAGATCCATCTTTTCACACTGAGGACAACTGAGGGACTCAAACACAACTATTAAAAAAGGTACAAACACTCACTGATGCTCTAGAAGGAAACACGATGCATTAAAGGTTCACCCAAAAATGAATATTAGCCCATGATTTACTCACCCTGAAGTCATCCTAGGTGTATATGACATTCTTCTTTTAGACGAATACAATCAAAGTTATATTAAAAAAAATGTCCTGGCTCTTCCAAGCAATGGGAGTGAATGAGTGTATGTCTTTGGAAGTCCATCCCCATCCATCATAAAAGTGCTCTGCGCGTCTCCGGGACTTAATAAAGGCCTTCTGAAGCGAAGCAATGCGTTTGTGTAAGAAAAATATCCATATTTAAAACTTTATAGACTAAAACAACTAGGTTCCTACGCAAGTGGACTTGCACCAAAAGAGTAACCCTTAACGATGTATGACGTAGGAGTGGCGTAAGTTTTGACACCTCTCGGAGTTCCAACAAACAGGGCTGGTCAACCGCGTTCATCATTACGTTGTGCATCAAGTTCAAGGGCGACTATTTTGGGGTAAATCGATGTGTGCGGCCGTCTGCCGGAAGCTAGTTATTTTAGTCGATAAAGTTTTAAATATGGATATTTTTCTTACACGTACGCATTGCATGGCTTCAGAAGGCCTTTATTAACCCCCGGAGACACGTGGAGCACTTTAATCATGAATGGATGCGCTGTGATGGACTTCCAAAGACATGCACCCATTCACTCCCATTATAAAGCTTAGAAGAGCCAGGATATTTTTAAATATAACTCAGATTGTCTTCGTCTGAAAGAAGAATGTCATATACACCTAGGATGGATTCAGGGTGAGTAAATCATGGGCTAAGTTTCATTTTTGGGTGAACAATCCCTTTCAGAGCTGGGGGTGAAAACTTTTGAACAGGATGAAGATGTCAAAAATTTTCTCATTTTGTTTAAATATATATATTTTGTATTTAGTACTGCCATTCGAAGCAACAGAAGATACTTACATGTTTCCCGGAAGACAAATTAAGTACAATTTACCTTGATCTTCAAATTCAAAAAGTTTTCACCCCCCTCAATTGTTCTCAGTGTGAAAAGATGGATCTCAAAATACAGTCACTGCTGGAAAGGGTTCAAATAAGCAAAAGATTCTGGAAACCTAAAGTTTTAGACAGGAAATTATTACATAAATAACAAGTACACTTTTTAGTCTTAAGTCTTCGGGCCTAGAAAGGCTTACCTTAAGCACACATTGACATTCAGTAACTGAGTCGTGATTGATTTAGGAAGGAATTATACTGTACCCTCATACCTTCAAATCTCTATTCTATAGTCCTGCATCTAGAGCGGAAAAAAGACAGATGGAGAGGGAGAGGCGAGGAGCGGCTGTAAAAGTAAAGACGTTTAACGTGTGAAGAGATAAGAGCCGTGCTGCAATTTCTCTGCGTGTCGAGGCAGAGACGCAACCTCTTAATCACCCAAGCTATCAGATCAGCCCAGCTGCTAACAGCGCTAAAAGCCCAGATGCTAGAAGACCAGAAACACGCTGTTTCAGCCAACATGCAAACTAATGCCAACGAGAGAGAGATAGAGGGTGATGTGGGGGTCTTTGGCAGTTAATTGAGGCTGCAGGCAGACAGGACGCTAATCATTCTAGAAAACCTATTCTAGGGGCAATGCTTCAATTCCTGCTTCTACAAATTGTTGCCCTTGATTAGAGCACTTCATCTCCTGCCTCCTAAAGAATTACAGCTGCTGTTTTGTAAATATTCAGTTCAGTTAAAGGGATAGTTCACGCAAAATTGAAATTCTGCCATTTTAATGTATCATTACAAACCTGCTGTTCTTTCTAAGGCACAAAGGGAGTTAATTAGCATTTTAGCTCTTAAAGTCTAATCTATTTTCTAAATGCATGCTATAAATCTTATTGTGAATGATTCATCCGTGTACGTTTAAATTTTTTTTTTTTGACATCGTAATACTCAAACTAAATGTCCATCCAAATCTCTATCTTTTAACGAACTGACTCGTCTCTGGTGAGGTATAAAAATCAGTCCTCAACTACAATCTACAGCATTTCACATTCAGATGTGCCTCCATCCATTCAACAACCGATGGATAGAACCAAGTCACTGCTCCACATTTTTTTCTTTTCGATAATCTGTTTCACCCGGATGTTCATTTCAATACAGAAAAAAAAAACTTATGAGGGAAGATTGTCTGTTCCTCAATCAAAGTTATCAAATGGTTTAGTAATATGGGTCACTTTTATGATACTTTTCTGGTATTTTCTGTCAAGTCTGTTTCAATATATAAAAAACAACATCATAAACATTCTGTTAATCATCTTCTTTTGGCTTCCACAGAAGAAAGAAAGCACGGACTAGCATGAAGGTAAGAAAACGCGGACAAAATTGTAGTTACTGGGTAAACTTTGGTGATTGGTGTACCTTTAAGACATGTCGTCTACAGTGTTTATAGCAAGTCCCAAATTTATCTGAACTTGGAATCAGGTCATAAAACTGAGGAATCCGAGAGGCACCAGAAAAACAGATCCAGTCTCCTTCTGAGAGCCTCCAAGAACAACATGACATCCTGCTGGGAGAGAGAGCTTATTTTCCTATTTGTTATATTTTCATAAGCATATGGGGTTCATTGGTCAGTTCAATAAATAATTGTAAATAGCAATTTCATTGAAATACCTGCTCAAGAGTGTGCTGTGGTTTAATTAATGAGAGCAGTGTGTGACCTGCGTGTTCAGGAACACCTTGGAGAAACGTTCATTCTGTTTAGCCCACCGCTGGGAACTGAACTTGGTTTCAGAGCTGTAATTTGGGCTATGACGCACACACTCACACGCATGCATCAGGTTTGTAATTAATTATTGACACGACTGAAAATCTCACCTCTCTATGGTACTAAAATTGCATAAGCAGGTGGCACATGAACACACACGTTTGATTTGAGACTTGTACTGTATTTATTTGCCGCTAATATCCCTTAAAGGGACTGTTCACCCCAAAATTAAAAGTCTGTCATCATTCGAAATTGAAACCTGAAGCCTTTCTTTGCTCTACTGAACCCAAAAGAAGATATTTTGAAGAATGTTCATAACCAAACAATTTTGGTTAACATCGACTTCCTTTCTGGATGGATGGAAAATTAGATAGACAGTCAGACAGAGAGACAGAAAAACATGCGGATGCATGAATGGATAGAAAATCAGATAGACAAGACACTGATAGACAAAAAAAACATAGGGATGGATGAAAATTAGATAGACAGTCAGACAAAGATACAAAAAATCATACGGATGTATGGATGGATAGAAAATCAGATAGACAGACAGACGATAGATGCATGTTTGAGTTGTTTTAACAGAAAGCAACTTGCACTGAAAAAATATGTCAGTCCCATTGTTTTGTCTCAAGATGCACACCAGTAATGTTTTTTTTTTCTAGGGCACGCTTATAAAAGCTACTGAAACGTCATCCTTATGTCATGGCCACATGATGTGAAGTTGTGGCCTCGAGATTAAGGGAACGACATCTTATTCTCGTGGCCACGACTAACCTGTGTGACCATAGCAACCTGGGATTATCAGAAATTTGTTAATAAATGAATAGCTTATTTTGAACTAAAAATGACAAAAAAGTGCAGAATTAATATATAGATATATATCGATATAGACAGGTAAGATACAATAAAAAAAAATAACTGAATATTTTTACACATTTATCACATATTTATAATATTTCAGATTTTTAGGTCTTCATATTTTAGAATTCTTCCCAATGGGGTTTGTCAAAGCAAAAAGTTTGAAAACACCTGTTGTATGTACATTCACACAGTCAGTGTCAGTGATCGACAACCATATTTTTCCACACTGTCCTGCTCATACAACAGCCTTCAAACAGTTCTCGCTATATCGCCTGACATTGTAAATATAAAAAATGCCGACGTCTAGAACATCAGAAAGCTTTATATCACAGATCATATGACACAAGCAGTTAAATAAGGTTCGGTTCACACAGATTTATTGACATAGCGATTTTGAGTCTTGAAAGTGTCAGGAAGCTAGTTCGGTTAAAATACTCTTGTTTATAATCAAACTGTGTGTGAATACAGTGGAATTTAGTGCACTAAAATAGCACTGAAAACATATTATGCTACTGTGTGAATATAGGCTAAATATAAAATATAAAACTGGGACAAAAAACGTACAATGTCGTGTTGTGCCAGCACAATAATAAAACAAAAAATGTAGTTTGTCAGCTTTAAGTCAATTGTCCCTAAAGAATAGCCAAACATACACACGCACACGCACGCACACACACACACCACACAATATTAAAATACAGACATACACACACAATAGTAAAATACAGACATAGACCAAATTTGGCTGATCAATTTATTTGATCTGCTTACCAAAGAGACAATGCCCGCAAACATAAAACAATGAACAACTCCTTCATGATTAACTAAAATTTATAATGACAGCAAGTGTCATTCTTACCATAATTATTCTTTCTCTTCTCATCATATCATTAATAATATTAGTATCCTTATCTTCATATTAAGTGTCATTTTCTTATCTGTTTTGTATTTTAAAATGCAATAAAATGAAATGATCTCTTAAAAAACATGATGGACACACGGCTGTGGATAAGACACTACATGGAAAGGAGGGGAGGAGTGTAATTCTGCGTGGAAAGGCTGGTCCGTAAGGCTCCAGAGTCAAAACTCTTTCCGTTAAAGTCAATCGCCCTCATAGGCACCGTTTCCGCACACTTCACACACAAACGCACATACACACTCACACAAACACATGATAAACCTTACAGTGAAAATAAAAACAGCATAAGTCACATTTAAAAGCACAGTATGGCAGTGGAAATTAATAGCTCATGGGTGTGAAGAGGAGTGTCAGTTGGCAAAGCGATGGCATGAGAGAAACAAGTAGACTGAGGCTAGAGTAAAGGATGCCATCATTGTGCACAAGGAGGTATAAGAGCATAGGAGGACGAGAGTAACCCGGGTTTATGATTCCTTTGACATGATCGGTTTGTCGCAATGTTTCTTCTTCCAGTTGTGTTCTTAAATAAACGTATTTAGTCCCCTTCATTACCCGGAGATTAATTAGAAAGTACCTACAGTACAGTGCCTTCCGTTTTTCTGTTGTCTTGAGTTCATGCTCTTTGTTTTTTGTCTTCCACGACCCTGATTCCTATTTCAGGGGGACTCAAGGTCCAAGCACCAGAGTTAGGAAGATGTCCCAAAACCCTTTGGAGAACCCCTAGACAACACACACACACATGTACACGAACACATTCATACACACTCACACACAAAGTGCATCCCATTTGGGTGGTCCAGGGTTTCCTCATTTCATAAACAAGAGTATTTGTACTGTCTTTCTCTACGGCTTCTTGAGAAGTTTGTCCGCCTCTGGGTACGTGGGATACTTCACTGTCTCGATCTTCTCTTTGACTTTATAGGAGGGGTAGAGGCCAGTACGGCCCATTTTGCGGTTGATTCCCTTAGAGTATCCGTCCCAATGATTGCCCGCGACGCCGATCAAGTCTCCGGGCTCTAGTGGGATGTCTTCGCTGTTGCGTGGTTGGTGCGGGTAGATGGCGATCTGGTTGTGGGCGTTCTGCCCACCGAAGTAGTAGATGTCGTCGAGGGAGTAGAAGAAAGAGGAAGCGTCTGGGTGGAGAGTCTGCATGATCTCATAGGCCACTCGACACACCTGTGCACAGTGGAAAGGAAAACAAAGACACATGTTCACAAGCTCCTTTCAAGCAGAATCCTCTGAGCGGAGTTGAAAGGGATATGTAGTTGCACCTGACAAAGATGAATGGATTTTACAATGGTTAAGTGCTCCTCATGAAGAGATGAAGTGAAGCTTAAGGAATATTAGAACAAAGTACCCACAGTCTGGAGCATACTGCACACAAAAATGTCAAGATTTCGGATTTCAAAATCAGAAACTTGGATCTGACTAGCTGGCCTCGGCAGGGGTTTTTAATCAGTTTGTCGGGAAACAAAGTCTTGTTTAAAATGTATCAGACTGCTATAATGATGGATTAAGAAAAGTCACTGGACCAAAAGTTTTCTTTCTAATTCTCGACATGCTGTGGCCATTTTTATGGATCTTTACCATTGTTGATTGGTAAAGTCTTGCTCTTGGAAGGCTACCATACTGTAGAGTAGGGCTGGGCGATATGGCCAAAAAAATGATCACGTTAATATTTTTCATATCAGTTAATAATGATAAATATCACAATAAATGTACAAGTTTAAAGGCAGATCTTTGCTCCTTGTGGTTTTTTCATCAGATAACTTGACAAAAACTTGTCAAACAAGTGAACATTTTACTGTAGCTTGAGTTGGGATGCAGATGTAAATGTATGTTTATTAACAAAAAAACAACCACATTTTTACAGGGTAAAATTTGTTCTTCCATTGCACTGTGGTTTGGATTTGGATCTAGTGTTTAGAGCATTTTAACCACAGGTAAAACCACGCATTGCACCTCACTACCAGGGTAAAAATATTAACTATATTGCTTCTATGGT
Source organism: Rutilus rutilus (assembly GCF_951802725.1). Taxonomy (NCBI): domain Eukaryota; kingdom Metazoa; phylum Chordata; class Actinopteri; order Cypriniformes; family Leuciscidae; genus Rutilus; species Rutilus rutilus. Next base: position 25,788,519 of record NC_140226.1, on the reverse strand, counting down.
ATTTGTTATGAAAAACAGTAGCCTAAAGACATTTACAGTAGTATAATACAAATGCAAACTGCTATAGCTTAATAACAAAAAAGACTCCACAATATTCTGCCACAATCCCATGGCTTCATTAGTGTTTCTACAGTAAATCATGGTAAATGTTGGCAACTTGTGGATCGAAAAGCCTTCTGACTGTATTGTGGTGGCTCAGTGTTTCTGTTTCTTCTGTTTTCTGCATCAGTGTTGTTGAGAATGTCAGCGCTGCTTCATCTGGCTTTTAAGTACTTGAAATCACAAGGCATTTGATTTGTGGTTTGTATGTGAGAACTCTGCACCGAACTCGAACGCTTTTCACAGGGTCTCACAGCGCTGTTTAGTGGTGGCGTGATTGAGACAGTCAGCAAGTAAATGCATTCACTCTAAGCTCAGTGTGTTTTGAGCCGAACTGATAAATGTTCTGTGTGGTGCGTGGTTCAAACAAGCAGCTCTGTATCGTTCCGCTTTTGGCACATTCACCGTTTATGTTTCTCATACGCAACAGAAATGGCAGGCCTTATCAGTTATTGCCACAAGCTGCGACGGTCACAGGCGCAGGCAACACGCAGGCGCAGAATTTTTTGCAGTGCATAAAAATTATATCGAACACTTATTGAAGTTGAGTAGTTTAGGGTTACTTAAAAATAACAGACAGGTGTGTTGAAACTGAAGTCTACAGAAGCAGGGTTGGCTACCCCTATTACTATGGTCTTTTTTATGTGAGAGTGCACAATTGTGACTTCATCAGAAGTCATAATGTCATAATGGGAATTAATCAACTGCCAATAAATATGTCACGCTAGCAATTTGTAATATACAAATATTAGTTAATATCATTGATTTTGGCAGCCAAAATCGGCAGTTGTCTTAAGTGGGCGATTCCTGGCCAGAATAAATGGACCAGACTTTCTGTTGATAGTAATTCTAGACTATTTTTTGCCAGACACCATTTCTGGCATGAAATCAAAAATCACAAACCAAACATAAAGTCAGAGCTAACCACAAAGTCTGGATTGTACCAGAGAGGACTTGAATTTATCCATAAAAAAGCTGAAGCTCAAAAAAGAAAAAGAAAAAAAAAAACTAAAGAAAATGGGAAGAAGAACAAGAGGAAATGGAGAGTTATAAAATGGTCAAGTCTTAACCCCATAGAAATGCTGTGGGAGGTTTGGGCAGTACATGCAGGAAAACACATGCACAATGAAGTCATCACACAGCTAAAGGTGTTTGGCGAGCAGAAAGGGACATGACCATGTAGGAGACAAACAGAACAAAAACTTCTATAAGAAGTGGGTCAGACTGTACCTGTGAGGAGAAGGTGCACACTAAGAAGTTTGTCCTGGAAAGGAAGTGGATATCCAAGATGACTCCTCTCAGAGAGTTTTCAGTGTAGCGGTTGTGTAGCCCAGCAGACCATGAAATAGAATTATCACTAATAAATTCATAATCAGGGTACCTGCACACAAACACAAAACAAATGTTGATTAAAAGGCCCTCCTGATGGCCCACCTCTTGCTATGTTCCAAACCCTGGTCAGCTGCCTACCTACAGTGTACAGCAATTTTAGGCATCATTTCAAGCATGCTTATGACGTCAAGGCTGTTCCAAACAGAGAACAGCAAATATTATTAAACACCTAGATTTGGCCAAATTCTAATGCAGCACTGCATGTATCCTTTGCTAATAAAAGAATCCCAGAATGCACTCTGTGCACAAAAGGACTTATCTTTTCACATTATTAATGATTATTCAATCTTTCTAGTTATAGTTATCATTACAGTTATCATCCATGGTGTGAAAGAGCCTTTAGGCCGTGTGTCCACCAAAGCATTTTTAGCCAGCTGAAAATGCCAGGTGGTCTTCTGAAAATGCCTAGATGCGGGCGCTTGAGAGCGTTTCGGTAACACAGCACTTTTTTCAGAGACATTGTTTTAAATGATTTTGTTTCACTATTGTGCTTGTTGTTGTCATCTGCTGTCGTTGTACAAGCAGTATGTGACAGTTGGTCAATGTCGTATTTGTCTCGTCCCTCCTCCACTGTGATTGGATGACTGGGTAAAAAGTGATAGTAATGAGAACAGCGTTTTACCCAAAGCTGAACATTTTTCAACTCTTGGCGTCTGGAAAAATAGACGCTCAGCACCTCGTCTCGTTGCTGCCGTTTTTAAATTCGTGGCACTCCCATTGAAAACAACTGGAAAAATAGCCTGGCCTTGGGAAAAAAACGCTCTGTGGACACGGCCTTAGTCAAATTGATAGTCAAGTCACATTTATTTACATAGCGCTTTTTTTAAAATACAGATTGTTTCAAAGCAGCTTTACAGAGATAACAGAAAAATAATGCAAACAAGTTTGTTTCCAGAAGAAAACAGTTGAGTGATGTTTCATTTTTGTTTTAAAAAAGTTATTAATTTAGTTAATTTATATATATATAGACGCTCTGGAGTAAACCATGATGTCATCGTCCAGCTCAGTTCAGTTCTTGTCTAATAGTGTCAATGCAGGCAGATCAACATTATTGTTGAATATTAAATCAAATGTTAAATTTAATGTCCCCAACTAAGCAAGCCAAGCTAATGGCAACAAAGGTGGAAAAAGGCGACCGTGGCAAGGAACCAAAACTCCATCAGGTGGCAGAATGGAGAAAAAGACCTTGGGAGAACCCAGGCTATACCCTTACAGTGTTTTATTTCAGTCACTTAATGATGATGTTCCATGTTGGTTAGAATGGTTACAACTTAGTGTATTCTTAATGATTCTAAGCTGTTCTCTTGATGATTATTTTTGTCTTCTTTATTTCAATTTAGATCAATTTAATTGAGAAGAAACACTGCATGGGATACTAAGACTGTATAAATTGTACTCACTTAGACTTGGCCTCTTGCAGTAGAGAGGGGTCGTCGGTGGCGAGGTAAACCCGTTTCTTGTCCACATGCATGCGCTGGGCCAGGCTCTGGTAGTGGTCCTCCACATGCGCCATGTACTCTTCTATGGGGTGGAATGCCGCCTCCGTCCCTACCTTATCTGTCCGGCGCACATGTACCCTGGAGAGAGGAGCAATTCCTGGGTCAGGCTGATTGTGTGTGTCCGTTTGAGAAAGGGATTCAAGGTCGCCAACGAACAGGAAAAAATATAGACCAGCAGAATAAAATTGTGTTATTTTTTTAAACGGATGTTTAAAGGTTTTACGCTTTGGGGTGCCGGTTTTCTGAAAATGCCAACCATTATGTGTGTATGTGTAAGTGTAAGGATGGGTGCCTGAATAAAAAGATGACAGAGAAAGTACGAATAGTGTGTGCGAGAGAGATAGAGACAGAAAGATGGCTGTGAGTGGTTGCGCTCCCAGCAGAGAGCAAAGTGGGTGTAAGTGGAGATTGATTGTTGGAGTAGTGATGGTTTGTGTGAAAGGGTCTCTCTCCTCCTTTTCTCCCCCTCCTTCCCTCTCTCACACATAAATACATTCAAAACCTTACAGTGCCTGTGTTTCCTAAGCTTGAGGAAGATTTAAACACATAGCTTTAAACAGTGGGACTATTATTGATAATAATAATAATTATATAAAAAAATATAAATTATACATATTTTTATTGAAAATCTATTATTTTGGACAAAAAATTATTTAGAAAAAAGCTTATGTTTTAGCTGATTGCTTAATTTCCCAAGAAACAATGAGTCACAATTATTTTAATAAGTATAGTAAGCATAGTACGTTCTGGCTTCACTAATAAAAAACATTGAAATATGTAGCGTCTGAGTGGATTTGATGATATAATGTGTAATGTCTCACCCTATAATGGGGTGCTTGAAGCCCAGCTTGTTGGTGGCCTCTTCCATCTCCTTCATCAGCCAGGCCTGAGGGCGGATCAGGTACTTGACAAACTGAGACACCCACCACACGGCTGGGTCTCCGTGAAGCCTCTGAAGTCGGTCCGCAAGGTCTTCAGGGATGGCCAGGGGCAGGTATGGGGGACGAGGGTGCAGGCTGTCCACGATGGGCAACTCTATGACCTGAACATCCCGATCGTTTGCTTCACCTACAGACAAAGGCACAAGACAATGAGCGGAAAAGATAAAGGAATGCACTGGAGAAATGAAATATTGCAGAATGGACTGTAAATTGGCCCAACATGCTTTTCCAATATGAGATTAATTTACAATTAGCAAGTCAATAAAGCTTGACGGAGAAGCTGCTCACAAGGAATAAAGTGTGTGGGCTGAGAACACAGGAGCAGGAGAGGAAAAAAAGACACCCTTAGGCCACAAACATAATACAAGTAGGTATAAAAACAGATTCAAATGCCAGCTGAACATCCTTTAGATTACATTAACGCCTTTGGCAGCCGGTTTTATCCAAAGTGACTTACAGTGCATTCAAGGTGCACAATTTGTCAGTGTGTATATGCCACATACATCACATGCCTTCTTGCATTAGTGTGGCGGTAACAAACCTCAAGGGGTGAGGTGATGGAGATCCCTTCAAATGTCTGTGCCATTACACTGGATGTGTTATTATGTGCTTACACACATGCCAAGAGTATGTTTCAGACCATGGGGATGTAGAATATATTGGAAGCCATATCGGTATATATATAATGCGCATATGTACAGTACTGTGCAAATGTCTTAGGCACGTTAGTATTTTCACACACACAAAAAATGGTTTTAAGTCAGTTATTTATCTTTTGCTGTAGGACATATCAGTTTACATTTCCAAACATTCCTTTTGCCATTAATTATAATAATTCTCACCAGAAAAAAATGGTTTTAAGACAGTTATTTATATATTTTGCTCTAGTGTGTCAGTAGGAAATATCAGTTTACATTTCCAAACAATCCTTTTGCCATTAATTGTAATAATCCAGTGAGATTTTTGTATGCACAAGGAGTCTGACAACAGCCGGTATGCTCCAAGCGGAGATCTGATCTCACCATCATTGAGTCTGTCTGTGATTACATGAAGAAACAGAAAAAACTGAGACAGATTAAATCCAGAAGAACTGTGGCAACATCTCTAAAACGCTTGAAGAAACCTTCCTGCAAACAGCATACAAATATTGTCAGATTCTTTGTGCATACAAAAATCTCGCTGGATTATTACAATTAAAGGAACACTCCACCGTTTTTTCATATTAAACTATGTTATTCCCTTAACTAAGACGAGTTGATACATACCTCTCTCGTCTCAGTGCGTGCACTCAATCGCTCTGGCGCGCGGCGACACTTTGATAGCACTTAGCTTAGCCCAGTTCATTCATTAGGGACCAAACAGAGATGAAGTTAGAAGCGACCAAACACCTCCACGTTTTCCCTATTTAAATACATTTACACGACCAAGTATGGTGACACAAAATAAAACGTGGCGCTTTTCTAAGTGGGTAAAAAGGATAAAAGTGATCGAAGTACTCCCGAGTCCCAAGTGCTATTCCGCCATAGATTATAGTTATCCTTTTTACCCGCTTAGAAAAGCGCCACGTTTTATTTTGTGTCACCATACTTGGTCGTGTAACTGTATTTAAATAGGGAAAACGTGGAGGTGTTTGGTCGCTTCTAACTTCATCTCTGTTTGGTCCCTAATGAATGAACTGGGCTAAGCTAAGTGCTATCAAAGTGTCGCCGCGCGCCAGAGCGATTGAGTGCACGCACTGAGACGAGAGAGATATGTATCAACTCGTCTTAGTTAAGGGAATAACATAGTTTAATATGAAAAAACGGTGGAGTGTTCCTTTAATGGCAAAAGGAATGTTTCGAAATGTAAACTGATATTTCCTACTGGTCTTAAAACCATTTTTTTTCTGGTGAAAATACTAACGTGCCTAAGACTTTTGCACAGTACTGTATATATATGCACATTACATGGTGGCTGAAACACTCTAAAGATATCTGGAACAAAAGGCAATAACTATTGAAAAATCCATATTGTTCAACCACTGGCATGTAGTAACAGTGAGAAAAAAACTTTATCAGGGAAAAACATCTTCAAAGAGACTGTGTGCCAGGTTTAAATTATGCCTTATGCAGCATTAAATGTTAAAAAGTATTTTTACACAAAGAAGTGTTTGAGAAACTCCCCAGCCGTTCTTATATAACCTTGCTGTTAGGCTCTTTGCATGAGGATGAGGTTTTTCCAGCCCAGCACCCCTCATTGCACTGATAAACAAAATAACTCTCTCTCTCTCATCCTCATTAGAGCAGCAAGAGAATCTAAATTACATCTTGTCCTTGCATCCCGATGAATAAATTGAAGGGGGGGGCTTCAGGGGAGGAGGCTTCTTTATTATTTTTAATTCATGCTGTCTATGCGTATATGTACCGCTGAAGCGACACTGATTCATTTTAAATGCTGCATGTGTTTGGGTGTGCATGTTGCTGGGGGTATTTTCTCTAAACGCCAGCAGGATTATCCTTAAGGATTTTGTCTGCCCTTCGACCCCGTGCGTGTTATAACTAGAGGCATTAACAGGGTTATGTTATGCACATTATTGAGAACCATCGAAAGCTCCACTAGAATTAGCCTGAATTCATTTGGGTATTGTCAGTATGGGCGTTTATTATGAGAAGCTGAAATGTTAATGTTAATGTGTGAAAACTGATGGCATGGCACTAGCAACACCAAGGTCATGGGTTCACTTCCCAGGGAATGTAAAAAACAGTGAGTAACGGACCACTTCGAGCTCCATCTTGAATACATTGTAAGTCGCTTTGGATAAAAATGCCTACCAAATGCATAAATGTATGTAACGTAATGAGTTGGAATGGCATGTTTAATTTCACTCGCTCCATCTCTGTCAATCTCACTGGTCCGTGGAGTGCAGAAACTCAGACTTTAGGGCACACTAAGAGAGACTGTGTCCTCAGGGAGGAAAGAGTGATGGGAAAGCGCTGCTTTGTTTTGAGGTCATTTCTTTCATGTTTTAAAGGCAGTCTCTCCTTCCCCTCTGCTTTCCTTTTAAGAGCACAGCAGGTTCACTCCAGCTGTAGAGAGTTTTCCCCGAACACTGGATTCAGCCTATTAGACAGACTCTTACGCAGGACCAGTGTAAATAAAAATGACCGTTAGTGTGTTTCCCGACTGGACACTTCAAAAAAATCCATTATTGAATACATTTTCTTGCATTTATGAAAGACAATCAGCTAACCAGCACTTGACAATTGACAATTTAAAACAGCGAGATAACAAAAAAACATGTGTACTGAGAAAAATAATTTAAAAAATGATTGCAGTATATAAAATAAACAAAATGCACATCCCCAATCTTAACATAAGAAACAAGCAGATGAAGTGTATTATCAAGGTCCCTGATCACTTCTAAATTTCACCTAACCATCTGGCACATTTTTAGCATGGACTGAATTTAAATAGGGATGCGCTAATATCAAAATTCTGCCAATACTAATAAGCTTATAATTTGTTTTGTGTTATGATAGCCTATTTTAGATAGCAGATATCTGATAAATGGCAGATATTACAATTATATACTATTTTGCTTGAATAAAAAAAAAAAAATTACTATAAAAACTCAAATTAATCATTTCAAATGCTAAAAAAATTAGGCATCACAATATCATAATGTATAGATTAAAGATGTTGATGAAGGTAATCTGAATGTGCAAATATGGGAAATAAGCATGAACAATAACATATCCAGTATTGACTGATTATATCCAATGTAAACAGACAAATTAAAACAAAACGAAATTATCTGCCGATAACCGAAATGCTGTGCATCCCCTTTGTACTACAGTCTGCACAAACTTCTAATGAATAAGTAAGTATTACTCATTTAACATTCGAAGAGATCAGCCAATCATAGCTGAGGTGATTTGAAAAGTTTGGGTTCAGTACGATTGTTTTTACGATGAATACTTTAATTCAACAAGTATTCATTAAATTGAGCAAAAGTGAAATTAAAGACATTTATAAGAAACACCCTCTAAAAATTCCTTTTTAAATAAATGCTATTCTTTTGAAATTTCTATTCATCAGTCGGGGAAAAAAACAAGCATCATGATTTCTACAAAAATATTAAGCAGTAAAACTGCTTTCAACATTGGAAATAATAAGAAATGGTTCTTGAGCAGCATATTAGTATGATTTCTGAAGGATCATGTGACACTAAATACTGGAGTAATGATGCTGAAAATTCAGCTTTACCATCACAGGAATAAATTACATTTTTAAATATATTTAAAATAAAAAACAGTACATTTATAATGAATAAAATGTATTTTGAACAAATAAATGCAGCCTTGCATTCAGCATCAACAAATCTTACCAACCCCAATTTTTGAAAGTGATCATTATAATAATACTTGAAGTGTGATTTAGTTATTGCACTTTTTAGCCTTGTATGTGTGTGTTATGTGTCCTGTCTTGTTTGAGTGTGCGTGTGTGTTACTGACCAGACCAGTGTCCAGTGGAGGCCCCCGTGCGGTCAGTGCAAGAGTCGCTGACGGGTTTAAAGACGGTCTCCCAGCCGCCGGTGGCGTAGCGCCAGTTCTGCGACTCCAGTATGAGCGTGCGCTGCGTGCCATAGGCGATCATGAAGCAGTAGACCACATGATGCAGCTGGCAGCCGTACCCACAACCCTTATTGATGTTACACACCAGCTTGCGTGCCTTGCTGCAGTCCGGAGGGTTCTACAGATCAGTGAAGAGAAAGAGAGGTTTGAAGGTTTCTACACATACAGGACAGTTGTTGATACTGAAATCGTACCTTAAAATGTCTGAATTGCATTTCATTACAGTAGAAAGACAGTTTGAGGCTGCTGTATTTTTACAGTCCAACAGGTTCCTTGATCTGCTAGATGTCAAAAACACCACATGATTTTGCATTTGGCAAGACCGACAGCTCAAGTGTGTCTTCTGTACCGTGCTGTTCACTGAGCAGTTCAAGACATTTGTATTATACATCTTTCAAGACCACCAGTAAGAAAAAAACATGATAGAATACAGAGAGAACCAGATTTGTCAAGTTCTCCAATCATCTCTGGCATGAAAATATTTTTAGAATGTGCTGGAGGAAATGATAAATTTGGCCCTGATGGCTGAAGAAAATAATGTCTGAATGATATTGGCTGGATGAAAGAAAACGAAACAAACAGGACGAAAAATGGTCCCTCCATCTATTGCTGTTTCTCTCATACTGGGACAATAGAGAGTAGAATGACTGGAGTAAAGAGAAAGGAAGGAGCAAGAGAGAGATAAGAGATGGATGACAGCAGTGTAGTGAGACAGACAGAGGACCGTCATTCTTCATAAGAGACACGGCTTCTTTGTTATCAACCTGTCTTACTCTCACACACAAAGTAAAATACACTCCATCACTTTAATCACACTCCAGCTCTCATTACCGTTTCAACCCGTCTCTCTGATGGAGAGCATTGAAACAAAGTTATTAGCCAAAGTTAATGTAGTACAAGCAGCACAAAAGTTTTCCCCTGGGCCCAATGAGTAGGTTATAATACAAAGCAGTGTTTCTCTTTGCCTGACCCATCAGAAAGACCCAATGCCTACCCCATCATCATCATCAATCCAGGAATGTGTTACTTTTAACTCATATCAATACTGAATTTTATTTAGCATTATCATTAAATAGGTATTATAACAATGCTTCACATTTAATGGGATAAAAATGTGAGTAATGTTTTGCTGTATTCAGCCTCAATATTTTAATATGATACAAATTATAAATAGATACAAAATATTTCATTGATGGATTGTATAAAAAAAATCATTATATATAATGTATTGTGACAATTATTATTCAAAATTTTGCTATTTGAATATGTTTTAAAACGTTTTTTTTTTTTTTTTTCTATGATGGCAAAGCTGAATTTTCAGCAGCCATTACTCCAGGCTTCATTGTAACAGAAATCAATCTGATAGGCTGATTTGGTACTCTGGTTCTGGTATTATTTGATAAATAGAAAGTTAAAAAAACAGCATTTATTTGAAATGTGTAAATGCATACATGTTCTGTATGTATATAAAAAAAAGAGATATTGATCATTTCATAATAATTGTGGTTGGCAAAATCCATATGTATTCTAATTGCACATAAACCCATTTTAATGTGATTTGTCATATTTTATGTCAACTTGCAGAGTTTGCTTGCTTTTATGACTTGAATACCACACTCTTAGCCTGACAACGTCAGACTTCGTACTTCCGCTCAATTTCAGTTCGCTTCTGTACTCAGTCTGAGATAGCGACCTATCTCTCCGTTTTCCTCCGGCCTCAAAACAAACGGCCAATCAACGAACAGAGAGCGGGCTGAGAGCCGTGATGTAGACGCTGATTGTACCGTGGATGCGTAGATTTACTTCACATAATCTGCAAAAGTCGTTCACAGCCATGTTCACTCCGGTATTTCGCTCGATGGTTTTGTTTTCGCATCATACATGTGTTTACAGTGGAAGTTAGATGCGGCTGAGCCTGCGCATAACACACGTCATAACCAAACGTTATGTGATTGGCTTACGGGTAACCAATGATTTTAAACTTCAGACAAGCGCCCCCCCGCGAGAAAGAAAACGCTTTTCAATTATGCCCTTCCAGACTCTGTCTACGAAGCAAAGCGAAGTAGCAGAGTGTGGTATTACCAGGCTACCACACTCTATGGTATGCACTTAAATAACAGAGTTTGATTGAACGCATGGCCTTGAGATTTAAAGCGAATGAAAGTCTAAAAATAAAATAACTAAGCCTATTTATTTTTAGCCTCTATATGCACTTAGTATTGCAGACCAAAGACCCATTTTTAGTTTATACCACTGCTGACTGTACAGGGTTCCTGCAGGTTTCAGTTAGTCAAATTTAAGACCTTTTTAAGACATTTTAAGACCATAAAGATTGAAATTTAAGACCTACACATCTGGTCTTAAAGATATTATAATATTCAAATCAAAGAATTCATTTTATTTCAATGAATTCAGTAATTGAAAAAGCATTAACTTCATTTACAGATAAAGCAATCACATTAGTAACCTTCCAGACCCAACGTGTGTCAGAGAAAAGAACAGAATCAGATATAATTTTTTTATAGAAAATTGTACTTTGCATATTATAGGCCTACTGTAAAAAACACAATTAGTTGATTTTAGTTGATCATAGTTGATCATAACTAGAGATGAAATGGCATGAACGTTTCATTTAATTATTATAGTGCCAAAAATTACCACTGTTATCACAGAATCCTGTTCAAAAAGTACTAATTCTACACAATGAAATCAATTCACCCAGTTTTATGTAGAAAAACAGCAAATAACAAATAAAATTAGCATCAATACACACTAACATAAACATTAAAATAATACGATTAAAAATGATAGCCAGATTTTATAAGTGTCTAGTCTTGCAACATGTTATATACTAACATGTAGAAGTTCAAATGAAGTTGACAAAAAAGGTTTTTATAAAAAGATAAACCTCACATATTTCAGACTTTAATTTATCTTTTTTGACTCATTCTTTTTATAAAAAATGATTTACTGACATTTACAATACAGTTTAGCTTATCTTTTATTATTAATAGTAAAATTCGGACCGATTTTCCCGTGGCGTCTGTCGTTGCTATGCAACCATGCACAATGACAAAAAAGTTTTAGTGGCTAATGGATTTCCACCGCCGAAAAACACTTGCTGTAGCTCTGTTACAAGATTTATTTACGGAGAAGAGAAAAACACCCGTAGTGTTTGGGTGCACCCGCATCCTTCATGTCTTTTTTCATGTCGCTGCGCCTGGAAAAAAACAAGCGCGTCGCTACTATTATAAGCACGCTTACCGCGCGCCTACATTTGAATGAACTTGAGCGCGAAAAAGACGCGATATGTGAACTGCCTCTTGGCGAGCGACTTCAATACTTTTTTGCTACTTTGTAATAACTTTCTGCGGCCAGCGTTTCTGGAAATGAACGAGGGTAAAATCTTTTTTAAGACCTGACTAAATGAAATTTAAGACCGCGGATGAAAATCTGGCTGTTTTTAAGACGTTTTAAGGCCTTAAATTTAAAGTTCAGAATTTAAGACTTTTTAAGACCCCGCGGGAACCCTGCTGTATAAAACTTAAAGATAAATCTATCACAAATATGCAGTTACAAATATGATTATCAGGTAAAAGCCACAATGTGCTGTTGACATTCCATCTTTAACTTCACCGTGTGACAGCGGTTTAAAGTCTTTCTGCAAGAGAATCAACCCAGAATCAGAATCAAGCTGAGCTCTGCTGATTATAGCCTATGTGCTTGTGCGTGGCACTGCATTGTGTTGCATCTGAATGTCAGTTTAGTCTCCAGTGTGGAGTCAGTGCAAAACAACCGCCCCATTCCATCTCAGAGAGAGGGACAAAATACTGCTGTCCCGCCAAATGAAATATAAATCACTCCTCTCACTGATAAATGGGGAGAGGGAAGGAGGAGAGTGAGTGAGTGTATGTGATCTTGTTCAGCTAATAGACTTTATTCGAAACAGACGCCATGTTTAATTTGAAAAAACAAACAAAACATACAGACAAAATAGAGGCTGTGAGGAATGGAAGCAGTGCCAATTACTATAGACATGAAGGGGGACCCCAATATTCATATGAGCCAAGCAATATGGGTTGTTCAATGAAAAGTATTTAAATGTTACATTTTTCAATCATACAAGACCTTGAAAGTTTGTTTATATTTTTGAACAGATGTAAAGTCCATTGAGTACATCGTACTGTTCATGGGTGCTGATCAATTAATTAAATGAGAACTTATTGAATGAAACGGTTCACAAATCGCACTGAACAATTAATTTGTGAATAGGACCGATCCGACTGCATCTGTTTTTGAGTCAACAACTCACTGATTCACATGATCCAGTTAACAATTTACTGAATTCAAAAGTCTGACTCAAAATGAGCCGAGAACGGGAGATCCTCTGAGCTTGAGTGCGTACACGAAAAGTAAGTTACTAATGCCCAATTTATTATTGTAAATGAAAATCATATTTAGGACACGACTATCAGTTGTTTGTGAACTAAATCTGCTGTAAAAGGGTGAGCTGTTTAAGCCCACTGTATGAAATGCTTGAATGTTGACATGTTCTTATTTGTGTATTACCTAAGTTTTAGGTAAAAACTAAACAACGTTAAAATAACGCAAATGAATGTCCATGCATCTTCCCTGCTGCCGTAGCGGTTTCAAATGATATAAAACTAGTTTGTTTATATAGCGTTATTCTTAAAATGTTAACACATTTTGCCCTATGTGACGTCTTTTTTTATATTGCATGTTTACATTTGTCAACACATTTTGTTTTTCCTCATTTTTATATACTATCCCCTGGTTTAACTGACAAGTTTTAAGCCTAGTCCCCGACTAAAATGCAAGTTTGAGCTGTTATAACTGAATGCAACTTGTCTCGCACTGACATATCTTAAAATATGTCAGTGCCATTGCTTTTTCTCAAGATGCAGATCAGTACGTTTATAAAAGCTACTTAAATGTCCTAATTAAACTAAAGCCTAATCCTGGCTTAATCTAAGCCCTGTCTGTGAAACCAGGCCTAAATGTTATATTTTATTGTTATTTTAACTTCCTTACAAACTGCACTTTTACTCAAGTACTTGTTTGTGCACTTCAGCCACCACTGATACTAACTCACATTTTGGTTCACTGAAGTGTCTTCCTTTTAAAGCATTTTTTTTCTGCCTTCTAAGTCGTGAGCAAATCACATAAGGAGTCTCTAAGTAGCACTATACCTGCATAAGCCGCTTTCCGACCGGAGGAACCTTTTCACAGTTCCTAGAACTATTGGCTAAAGTACCCGTATGTTCCTGCGGTGCGAACACGCCGACTAGGAACGACTTTAGTTCTAGGAACTCCATTTGGAGGAACTAATTTAGCTCCTACTTCAGAGTAGGGTTTAAACCAGCACTATAGGAACTACCCGTGACGTTAGTGTACGCTGATGACCGAACGCACGCAAAACACCAGCACCTGCCATTTTTAAAACAGCTATATGTAAACACACAGATTATAGCCTATATATTTACTCCAGAAACTAGATACAAACATGGAAAACAGTGATAGATGGGCCTCTAAACCTTTATGCTGAAGAGAAAATCCAACGCAACTTTGAGGGGACCAAGTCAAACATGATTATGTATTTCTGCTCAGCTAGCAACACTGGACATCAACCACACGGCATAGGCTAATAACTTTTTTTTCATATACTGTGTACTTTCTATAACAATTCTATCTAATAACATGTTAAACAGTACTGTTAGGCAGATCGCTAACTAATGAACACAGAGAATGCAAGCATGGTTTGCTCTGGCGTTCTCAGCGCCGTCAAAATAAAGGTCCGTCACTCCGTCAAAATAAAAGTCGCCGTGCTTGCGTCACTCCCTTACCCCTCCTACCAGTTCCTATGGCCACTTGGCCAGTGCGAACGCAAACAGCAAAACCGAGTTTGGGGGAGAGTAGTTCATAGAACTGTTTAGAAGTGGACAGTTCCTATAACTAAGTTCCTGTAACTACTTGGTCGGAAAGCGGCTATAGACACCATTATATGAGAACTGAACTGAGCTGGACGATGATATCACGGTTTTCTCCAGAGCGACTATATATATATATATATAAATGAACTAAAATAATAACTTTTTTACAAGAAAAATGAACAATCACTGATGTTGGGTGACGTCAATTCTTGTTGACGTTCGAAGTATTGTCAAACAAAACGGAGGCTAGCTCGACCCTCCCTCCTTCTCATCCCGTCCCCTCCCCCTCCCTTCCGTCCTTCCTGAAACAGTCATGAACCATTTAGAAAAACCAAACTGGATTTACCCACCTGTCCAGCAAAAACAGAGCCACCTGAATGTCGGATTAGAAGCCCTTCTGCCAGAGTTCTCGCCACCTTTTGAACGCTTTTCCGATGTAAATTCGGGACTTCGCGTTCCTTGTTCTTTTCCCTGTCCTTTGTTATTTGTTAATCGGAACGTTGTCTCTTTGGTCATGTGTCGGACATATCAAAATTCTCAAGAATATACAATTTTAACGTTAGTCGTTGTTAGGACATCTCTCCTCAAGCTAAACTTCCCTCTTCATGCTTCTCTCTCCTCCACTCCCCAAAGTTTGGATGACAATCAAGGTAAGCAGATAATAAAATGGTGTGCCTTGCACTACAGACGTAGCCTTGCCTAATCAGTCTGTGTGCCGAGAGTACAGACTTCAACTATAGTTACGAACGTTGTCTGACGTGCGTTATGTGGGCTAGCTCCCCAAATGATCAAAGGTTGCCCAGAATGTGTTGAGTCTCACTCCAGCCAAAGTCCCAAAGTTGGCAACCCTGTGTGCACACGCACTAACCCCCAACACCCACACCCAAATCATTCTTTTCGGTTATTGGCTGGAACACTGTTTGTTATGTTTCGTGGCCAAGGCTGGGCCAGTTTGTTTTTGTTGTCGTTTGTGGAGCCTGGGCTGTCTACAGAGACCGCGTTTTTTTTACAGTGTGTTCAGGGGACAGGCAGCTAGCGGATAGTGAGGAGATGTTTGCTGGATGTGACAAAAAATGTTTTGGCCTAAAAAACACGTGACATTGCTTAGAGCACCTTTAAGTAAATGATTCAGTGATCCATTAATAATATCAAAATACTCACTTGTGGCCACCTACTGACAAAAGGCACACTAAGCAAATTGGTTTGCAAATCTGAACAAATCTTTTTGATGAACAGGATTCAAAAGATTTTGTACAGAACTGAATCAAAATCTTAGCCACAAATGCCATCTACTCAAACTCAAGGGACAAATGTAATCATAAATATAATAAAGCCTTTCTAAAAAATTTAAAAAGGAAAAGGAAAACAATAATGAGTATGTGATGTACCTGTAGATACATGATTCTGTTCTGTACTAGGTCGGACACGTCTTTAGCTTCCTTCTCTCTCCAATCTCCAGCACCATCTGCCTGGCTCAGATGATACAGGTCTGTCATGATGGACCTAAAGATCACATAAACACCACTGTAAAACACAGCTCAAAACTACAAACAGCCACATCACAGCTTTTCTGCTAATTAAACCAATTGATTATGGCTAATTACATTTTGTAAAGAAATAATATTAAATTAGTTTTACAGCCACAAACTAAAGTCAGCCTGACCTTTCTAATCATCCACAATACAATTAAGACTGTTCTAGTAATGATTAAAAAAAAATTTTTTGCGTCTGTTTCGCATTACATGGTCGCTTTTTTCTCAAGTGTGAGAAAACGCACTGATCTAAACATACACACCCATTAAACCTCAGTAATGGTATTACTGCCACATGAGATTACAGCTGTTTAGAAAGAGATTAGAGATGGAGAGAGTTATTCATTTTTTCTATTGTAAAATAAAATGTTTTGATGCCTGTACATCAGATATTTAAAATGTAGTGGAAAAAAGCTTATGTAGTGAATTTGTATTTTTTTTTGTATGTCATTATATTGTATTGTAGGCTTATCAAGTTAATTGTGTAATGCAGATTTAATGAGAGTATAGGGACTGGCCAATCGTTTCAAATGTATCCTTGCAGAGTGTTTATGTTATGATATCTTAATATATTTTTTAAAGCTACTGTTGCGTTTGAAGTTGATTTGGTTGTTCAGAGTTCAGACTATTATTTAAATTAAACTAAAAAACTAAAAAAAATATGACCTCAAACAGGAAAAAAAAATCCTAAAAATTGATTTCAGGGGTCAAATATATATATACATACACACAGACCCTTTACAAAAATTCCATTCAAACCGTTAAACTTTCATAGATTATAGATTCAGGGCCCACAACTTAAACGATTTCAAGTATTTAGTTGTTTATTTGTACATAATTTGGGCTTCCAGCTCATAAAACCGACGAAAACAGGATTTCAAAAAATTTGAATATTACATGAAATCACACAGTAATTACACAGTGATACCATGGTCATTGAACCAGGTTTTGGTTATTTTGTGCAGTGTGGGCAGGTGCAAATCCTGCTGGAAAATGAAGTCAGCATCTCCATAAAGCTTGTCTGCTGAAGGAAGCATGAAGTGCTCTGAAAATGTCCTGGTAGACGGCTGCGTTGAGTGGACAGCACAGTGGACCAACACCAGCCGATGACATGGCTCCCCAAACCAACACAGACTGTGGAAACTTCACACTGGACCTCAAGCATCTTGGATTGTGTGCCTCTCCATTCTTCCTCCAGACTCTGGGACCTTGGTTTCCAAATGAGATGCAAAATTTGCTCTCATCAGAAAAGAGGACTTTGGTCCACTGTGCTTTATTAAATCCAGAGTCAACGCAGCCGTCTACCAGGACATTTTCAGAGCACTTCATGCTTCCTTCATTTTCCAGCAGGATTTGCACCTGCCCACACTGCCAAAATAACCAAAACCTGGTTCAATGACCATGGTATCACTGTGTAATTACTGTGTGATTTCATGTAATATTCAAATTTTTTGAAATCCTGTTTTCGTGGGTTTTATGAGCTGGAAGCCCAAATGATGTACAAATAAACAACTAAATACTTGAAATCGTTTAAGTTGTGGGCCCTGAATCTATAATCTATGGAAGTGTAACGTTTTGAAAGGAATTATGGAAATAAATAAACTTTTCCATGATATTCAAATTTTTTGGAAAGGGTCTGTATATATAGGCTATATATATGTATATATTTTTTTCTTCTCATATTTTGTTTACTACCGTTCAAAAGTTAGGGGCACGTAAGACTTAAAAAAAATACTTGTATTCAGAAAGATGCTGCAAAATGATCAAAAGTGACAGTAAAGACATGTATAATGTTACAAAATATTTCTATTTCAAACAAATGCTGTTCTTTTGAACGCTATATTCATCAAAAAATCCAGAAAAAGTGTCACAGTTTCTACAAAAATATTAATCGGCACAGCTGTTTTCAACATTGATAAAAAGAAATGTTTCTTGAGCAGCAAATCAGCATATTAGAATGATTTCTGAAGGATCATGTTACACTGAAGACTGGAATAATGATGCTGAAAATTCAGCTTTGATCATAGGGATAAAATACATTTAAAAAAAAGAACTTGAAATAGAAAACTTACCACCCCAAATATTTGAAAGGTAGTGTAGATTTATAATACAGGCATATCTGCCTTACTGGTCAAAATGCATATGCGAGTGTATTCATGATGTATGCATATTTGTGTGTATAACCTTTGCTGGTGTCCCAGGTCCTGCAGGAGTGTGTCAACATGTTTCTGTAGTGCTCCAGTCTCCACCAGTGGCAGTTTCTTCACCTCACTGCGTACGAAATACCACAGTTCCCTAACACCGTTCTCCACCTTCCTCCTTAGCTCCTCCTGGTCCTTTCCTGGGCCTGCACACATGCAAAAAGAGCATTTGTTTATAATGGTTTCTTGAGCACCAAATCAGCATATTCTAATGATTTCTGAAGGATCAGGTGACACTGAATACTTAAATAATGGAGTGATCACATGAATAAATTACATTGTAAAATATATTAAAACAGTTAATATATATGTAATCTGCTCATTGTTATTAAACCAAAAATAATAACATTATGCATTATATACTACACTCTCTAGATATCTACATTGACTGACGTCATCCATTAAAAAACTCATTAAAGAAGTTGTCATGATTCTGCCTTCTTGTCCTTGATTTTCGCTAGTCTTGAGGCAGGATCATGACAGACCCATGTTTTGTGTGCAAGCACATGCCTTTTGCTTGTGTTGTCTCGTCACTTAACCCCGCCCCCTTGTTCTCCTCGTTAGTCATTATTGTTTCATCTGTGTCACCTGCTGTCATTATCAGTTTCTCCCTATTTAATCCCCTTGTGTTTGCTGTCCTGTGCTAGTTCATTATCATACTTGGTGAAACCTTGTGAGTATCCTGTCAAGAGTAGTGTCTAGAGAAAGTTCTGATTCTGTATTTGCTGTTTGTTTATCGTCTTGTTATCTGTCAAGTCATAGTTTAGTTTTGTCACTCGTTGTCCTGTCTATGTTTTGCCCCCTTGTGGGTTTTGTTTTCCCTTTTTGTCTACAATAAACGTTGTTCTATTGCATTTGGGTTCATCTCCTCCACACCTCATAACAGAAGTTACAGCAAATAGCATTCAGGGATTTTTGTTCATAAGTGGATGGAGGTGTAGAGTGTTTGTTTCGTGCTGTTGGCCATATGTGCAAGAATGTGTGTACTGTGTGTCCTGTGTACATGTGTGGATGCTATAGGCAGCGCAAAGTTGTGTGTGGGATTAAAAAGCGGTGTCATTCAATAAGAGTATCAGTGGCCGTAAAACAATCCGGAACACGGCTGTGATCCTCAGTGTATAGTGTTTCTCTAGTGCTTCCTCTCAAAAGATCATTCACTGCAATACTATAAGAGCTGATGACCCAGAAACCAGCCACAGAGGATGTGTGTGTGTGTGTGTGTGTGTGTGTGTGTGTGTGTGTGTGTAGGGTTATTATACAGGACTGAGGACAGGTTCAAAGCTTAACACCGTGTCTACATCAGACGCGAGCGGACCAACGTGACAAAAGCAAATAGAACCCATTATAATCAATGATGCTGTCTACACTGAATGTGGCGTGACACAACCAATTGTAAACTGATGCCCCATTCTATTTCTGAAGTACTTCACAACTAGGGTTGGGTTTTATCTGATACCAGTACCTACTCGGTATTTTTTAAACAGTTCCGGTGCTTAAACTGTTCTTGAACCGGTACTTAAGAAAACGAAACCGCACACACTTTATAAAAAAAATAATACCTGTGTGTGTCCAAACTGGACACAATATTAACTTAAATCTTTCTGATTTCTGATTAAATGAAAATTTGCGCTGTTTAATAGGCTACTGATGTAGCCTAAAACACTTAAGTTAAGATAAAAATGTTGTCTTCTCATATTATGACTTTTACTTTAAAACAGAGAAATATCTGACACTGAGCAGAAATATTTAACACACACAGTATAGCCTCATATAAATATACTTCATATACTTTATACTTGATATGCAAGATTTGCAGTTGGCATTAAAATACTAGACTTACCATGTCTACCACGACACTGGCAGCTGAACTTGAACTTTCGTCAAGCATGTCAGAGGTTTTGGGTTCTAATCCGCATTCGTAAAGTTTTTTTTTTTTTTTTTTTTTAACCGATTATGCTCATCAGTGGTTGTATATCAAGCAGGGACACGTTTGTGTGCATTATATTTTGTGATTACACATTTCAGCGCTAGATCGTCTCTTATTTAACAAACGAACGAAATGAATGCTCTGCTGGTTAACTGGAGATGTTTTATTAGACCCTATTGGAACATTCGTGCCGCGAGATGTTTTATAGGGGGCGGTAAAAAAAAGTCAGGCACCGAAAGTTTCGTTCTTATTTGGTCTCGTTACTACTATTTACGTTCACGTATTCACAACTCGCATTACTTCTACTAGCATGATAAGTGAACCAGCATCCCTGGATCTCTGCTGGTCCACATAAAGTCTTAAATATAAGTTAAATATATACACTATATAAAATATTTAGAATTACATTTATTTTTAAATGTGTCTGGAGACTCTAATTACTTTTTGAGGCCACAGTATATATGCATGTGTCTGTAGACAGAAGGCAAAGGGTGGCTAGAGGACGATTTACACAGACCGCCTGTAGTGATATGACCGTCCTTCACTGCAAATACTCACTCTCATACACACTCACACTTTTCATCCATATTAAAAGGTTCCTATTAATTTGACGTTTCATCTTTCCTTCACTCAGTATTAACAGCAAGCTATTACTGCACATCTGAAAAAGAGCCGTCTCACACACACGCACACACACACACACACACGCACACACACGCACACACACGCACGCGCATGCACACGCACACGCACACGCACACACACGCACACGCACACGTGTGTTTACTCAACACTTTTTTTAGGATGCCCAGAAGCTTACTAAATCTGACAAAACCTCCCTTTAGGAATGTCTAGAGACAGCCTTAAAAGGTAAAAAGCAAAAACTGCAAAACGTTATGGTTTGGATTAGTTACTGTCCTTTATATTTATATTAAATTAAAATGCATTTCCTGATATTTTAAAAAATATATACTTTTAAGAATCTTTGTGTTTCGACCAATATTTTCACTCTTTTGACAGGAAAGTAAAAAAATAAATAATATAAATAAATTTGCTTTATATATTCAGAGATTAAATAAAAAATTCAAAAAAACATGAAAAATGTTTTCTTTTAGAGTTATGGTTTGGTTTGTATTAAGTTAATTTGCTTCAGATATTGAGACATTAAATTAAAAGGTACTTTCTGACATTTAAACAAATAATAATTTTACGAATACTTCTCTGACATTTTTATGATTTTTTTTTTTTGTGTGGTTTGGCCAGCATTTTAAATAATGGCAGGCAAGTAAAAAATATATAATTTAAAATAAAATAATGTATATATAATGACATAAATGTATATATATAATGACATATTATATATAAATAATTCTTAACATAAAGAGAGAGATTTTTTTTCACTGGTTCAGCCAGTGAAAATGTAGGTAAGCAAGTATACATGTAAACTACTGGCCTGACCAGCAGAAAAGAAATCCTATTGTTCTGTTAGCTTTACATAAAAACTATAAAATTCTGTGGTGTGCATTTATTTAGATAAACGTGTGTGTATTTACACACCATCAGCAGGGAGACTTCGGTAAGAGTTGATCTTCTCCTTCGCCCTGATCAGTTGCTCTTCAAGTTTACGTAATTTACCCACGGCTCCAGGACCACCATCGGCCTGTCCGTCAGGTAACCTGGAAGACAGAGAGAGAGAAACATATTAGCATGGACCTTGCCTGGGGAACTGGCATGTTCATGCGCTGTGCGTTAACTTATGATCTTTTGAACCGGTGTGAGCAAGAGTGAACGTGTGGCCTACTAGGTCAAGGTGAATTGTGGTTGGCTAATTTCCCTGGGGCCTTCGCTCCTTGCTTCCAGTTCCAATTTAATGCAATGATCAGTTGCGGCAGCCACTGCGGGCAATTCATTTGGTGGCAGGGGCTATTCATCACACACAGACTCACAAACAGTTGACCGAAGCCTGCCCAGCGTGGGCTCCTCAAGTCCAACACACACACATTTCCATCTTATAAATTTCATTACCGACGAACATCCCAAGACCTGAACCTCCATCATTCCCTGACACTCCTTCAGCCAAATGTTGTTCATTTATGAGATGACTACCTTTACTAGACTAAAGATCCTGTATATTCTCTCTCTCTCTCTCTTTCTATCACACATTAGTTCTCCTAAATCTAAATTGGTACATACCATTTTTATTGCTTTTCTATAAAGCCAATTATAATTTCCATACACCAGGAGTCTCAGACTCATATTACCTAAGGGCCACTTCATTCTGCTTTTATCGGCCGGTACCGATAAAATATATGCACCAATGTATTGGCCAACAGTCGGTATCGGCCGATAAAAGCAATGATTTTCACAACTTTAAAAACAGCCAATGATCAGGTCCGGTTATATCCTGTCAATCAAAAGGGGGTGGAAAAACTTGTTCAGACTATAACTCATACTGTGTAAAGAAAACACAAGTTATAGCCAGAAAAAACATGCAAGAATATCAAAAGGTATGTTGAAAGATACAGTACAACTTACTGAAATGAATCATGTCTCATGTAATCGCTTAATTCTGTTTCTTCACAGAAAGACTTAAAAAAAAAAACAGCTTGTGAAAAATGTCACTAAACATTGCATTTACCTCAGAAAAGTTATTAGTTAACTATAAATAAACACATATATGTACTGTATATTTGAATAAATTTACCATGAAGACAAGTGTATATGAAAACTATCTTATGTGCAACTGAGTGGCACACAAACATTTCAGCTTTTATTTGAGTGTAATTATTATATCTGAAAATAAATAGCAGTTGAAAACAATAGCTCTGTTAATTTTAACCTCTAATATTATAGTAATTTTGGTACATTCTAAGATCTTCTAAGAAATAAAAAATGAATTGGAGATATTTTATTGCATTGCACAGAAACCCTGGATTGTACATAAACTAATTTTATTTCAGCTACAAAATGACGGGCAAAACAAAAAGGTCATGAAAATTAGAAATAAAAAGTTAGATATAAAATAGAATAAAAATAGTACAATTAAAAAGTAACCTTACCCCTAAAGAAATCTCTCATTTATTAATTATTTATAATAATAATAACAATAATAATAATAATAATAATAATAATAATAATAATAAAATACATATTTGTGTTACAGGCCTATATAAGCCATGTAAAAAAAATTATATATATATATATATATATATATAAACCCTAAAAGAAAACTTTTTTGCATTTTTATAATAATAATCAAAATAATAATATTGATTTATTTTCACAAATATTATTCCACACAAGGATGTTTTCAAATACCCCTATGAAAGGTTTCATCAGATTTTGTGGCCAAAATGCAAACACACACATCTCAGAGCTCGGTCCGCCTTTTTCTCATGCACAGCTCTGTGCCCTTGCAGTGGGTTTGTAGTGGAAATCTGAGCTGTATTTGAAATGTGTTTGGCGTGAATGGAAAGCATTGTGAAAACTCGCCTCACTTGAAAGAGAGAGAGACAGCAATAGAGAGAAAGAGGGGGAGGAAAAATGAGAATAGGGCTGCAGAAGTCTTATCTGAGGAGAGAGGGATGGAAATGCATTCGTGGGAAGGCGTGCATAGGGTTTTGAAATGGTAAACAACACATTGCCATTACACCTGGATGCAATTGGTCATATGGATGTCTGTCAACAGAAGGAATGACACAGAAAAAGAGAAAGAAAGATGGGTGAAACTGAGAATGAGTGGAGGAATCTGCCATCAGAAAAATTGCTATGTCAAAAATTTATGTCATTCTTGGCTGGTCAAGGACAAAACGAGGAGAGAGAGAAAGGAAATGAGCGAAATGGCGTTTATGTGTGATGTGTGTGTGTAGATTTGGTTCTACTTGTGAGGGCCACATTTTCTCACTTATATAGTGAAATATTATCACAACCGACTGAAAATGACCTAGAAAAGCCTTGTAAATCGGCCAAAACAAAAAGAAGGCATTATCAGAAAACATTTGGTCCCCAAGAGGAAAACAGCTTTTTTAAATTGTGTTTTTAAAAATGTAAAAAATTCTGAAAGTTTTCTGTGATGGGTAGGTTTAGGGGTAGAGTTATAAGGATGTTTAGGTATTTTACCTGAAAAAAAAGGCACAAATACTGAAATGTGTGCTGCAAAATTTTCATTAAACTTCTGTGCTGCATTCCACTTCACAATGTTATGCCCTTCCCTCGCTACGCTATCTTCCCCCTCTCTCATGGATTCAGATGCACATCATTGCTTACAGTACATGGCTTGAGTTGCCCATTTCTTGGGGGACCCGTGTCCAAAGTGGAACGGACTTCCAAATCGGCTGTTGGGATTCTCATGAGGGGAGGTACTTTAGAGAAGTTTGCGAGTATATGTCTAAAGCAAAGTGGAACACAGCCCTGATTTGCCATGACAAAACAGAGAAAACTGACCATAGAAGAAGGAAGTTTAAGCAAATGCTCACTGTAGCACCTCTTGTGGCAACACTATGAATTGCAACATGCACTTGCATTACATTTTGAAACACTTCGGAACATATCGATGTTTGAAATCAACCTTGTATAGCTAGAAGTATTGGTGTTCACGTACACTATGATTCAATGTTTGGGGTTGGTAAGAATGTTTATAAAAATTAGTCTCTTATGATCACCAAGGCTGCATTTTTTTAATTAAATATACAGTAAAAACAGTAATATTATGAAAAATTATTCAAATTTAAAATAACTGTTTTCTATTTTAATATATTTTAAAATGTAATTTATTTCTGTGATGATAAAGCTGAATTTTCAGCATCATTTCTCCAGTCTTCAGTGTAACATGATCCTTCAGAAATCATTCTAATACGCTGATTTGCTGCTCAAGAAACATTTCTTATTATATCAACGTTGAAAATAGTATTTGCTGATTAGTATTTTTGAGGAATATGTGATGCATTTTTTTCCCAGGATTCTTTGATGAATAGAAAGTTCAAAAGAACAGCATTTATTTGAAATAGTAATCTTTTGTAAATTACAAATGTATTTTTTATTAATTAAAGTAAGCATTAATCTCTTTAAGAAAAATCTTACTGACTCCATACTTTTAAAGAATATAGTGTAATTGAGTAAAAGCCTAAATGTCTCTGACAGTGCAAGACCCCCCCCCCCCCCCCCCCCCATCTAAAACAACATTTAATGTAATCAATACATCAATAATCAATCAATGAGACTTTACCTCACTCTAAATTATTGTTCACTAAATGTGCAGTATCACACATAAATAGGTCACATTCAAAATTACAGTAAATGTTGCGGATGCAATTTAATGTTGTCTTTTAGACTGGCACAGCTAACACAGTCCTGACACACACTTTAAAAACATAAACCTCTCAAACTGTCCCCCACAAGAGGACATTAGTGCATGTGTGAGAAACAGTAGATGGTCTTCTCTCTAATCTAGTAACAATTTCTAAGCCAGTAACAATAGAGGCAACACTATTCACTTGACCACCCTCCTCTCTCTTTCTCTTTCTGTTCTCCTCATACATCACCTCTCCTCAGAAACCTGAGCTTCATCATGTGGCATTACATAACCAGCAATCACCAGCTAATGAGGCCACATCACTCACAGCAGGGGCAGGGAGAAACATTTAGAAACACACCAGAGTTTGGGAACGGCTGTCAGAGAGGTGTGATGGAAATCCCACGAGGCTTCGTGTTTTCTGCTGACGCTGAACTCTTGCGAGATGTTGTGGCAGCCCACAGAGACACTTGTACCAAAGTAGGACACATACACTTACACAAAAAGCAGACAGGATGAAAATAAGTGTGAAAACCGTAAGTGAAAGATGCCTAAAACTGTCACGCTCAGGCGAAAGTACCAACGGCTTGCTGTGGGCTATGGTTTTGACCCTCTATGAGAACATTTCAGAGTGACAAGAGCTGCCAGTGAGGTAGCAAACAGACACTCAGTCAACCTCTTCAGTCATTACTGACGAATTGGAGGACATTTTGTATGACACCTGGTGTGTAGGTGTGCGTGTGACAGAAATATAGATGTGCTGAACAAGAACTTGATGATGCCACAACATGACTACAGTTACACTATGACTGACCGTGTCAAGTGTAATGCAAGCTCAGGATTTGTATCCGGAAGGTTGCTGGTTTAAACCCTGCAAGAAGTGAGCCAAGAGCCATCACTATTGTGCCACTAAGCAAAGCACTTAACCCCAGGTGACTGCAGAGGGATTGTCCCTCTAATAAGTTCATGGTGCTGTTCGACAGTTGCTGAAACAAATTTGTGTGGTCCTACTTGTGTGGTGATAGATTACAAACAATATCGTAAGTATTGAAAACTATAACTGATTGGCTTATCTCAAATGTTGTCATTGTGAATATTACTACAGGCTGGAATGCACTTTTGCCAAGGTTAATGCTGCAATTTGTAATCTGGACGAGTCGACACTAATTGCTGAAAGTCAATTCTGCAGATTTTGGGTAGTTGTTTTGTTTTTGTTTTTACAGAAAATTGCGCAAAGTATATGATGGGCACAGACTCTATATTCATTAGACTATGATTCCATCACAGAGTGATTCCATTCCATCCATTTGGAGGATAACAAACATGTTTGATATTTTGAGCTGATTATATATATCTTTTTTTTATTTGTCTACTAGCAAAGTTTGTTGTGTTTAGAATGAATTTGATTGTCTGGTTATGTGTGATCCTCAGTCATTTAGTGTAATAGGTGCCCAGTTGTTCTTTGTAAAAAGTCGGCAAGTGTATAATGCCTAGTGTTTTGAAAATCTGCTTCATATTTTAGTTGTGTAGTGTATTTCAGGCTTAAGTGTACCCCTTATTCTTAGCATACAGGCAGAGGTTAAAAGGGACTGAATATTCCTTAATGGCATTTAGGCAACTTTAATAATAATAATAATAATAATAATAATAATAAAAACTTACACATTTGAATTCAACAACGAATTGCCTGTGAAAAACCCTTTGACTCAATGCTTACAGGAATAGTTCACCAAAAATGAAAATACGGTCTTCTTTTACTCCCCCTCTTGACAGTCTGTCGAACATAAAAGAAAATATTCTGAAGAATGTTTTTCTCTATATAATGGACCCTATTGATTTTCATTGTCTGGACAAAAAAAAACAACACTGCAACACATTCCTTCCTTTGTGTTTATACAAGAAGACGTACAGGTTGAGACTGACACGAGCAATTAAAAAAAAAAAAGGTTTAACAATTAAACATATTAAAACAAACCGTAGTACATTTGATACAATTTGATAGCAGTAGAACTAAATGTGTTAAGCATTATTTTCATAACAAATACACATTTTCAATTATAGAAACCAAACGGATGATTTGACCTAGTCGTATTACCAACAGCCCAGTTAGACTATGGATACTACACAAGAACTGTGTTAATTTTTCATAAGGACAAGTACAAAGTGAAATAAAGAGCTTTAAAAGCTGGACCTCAATGAATTATGGAGGAAGCTGTCAGTTTTCCTCTTGAGTAAAATCTGTTCTGTTCTAATGATCTTTGATTGCAGGAAAAAAGAAAATCACTTTCTTTGTGTGCCTTCAGAAATTTCAACAGGTGAATGTACATCAATAATTAAAAGCCAGATGAAAGGAAAACAATATCTGTTAAAGAGTCCCAACTCACTGTCAGAATATTTGACCTATAAATTAGGTGTTAATTCATGTTTAATTATTGAACATATTGATGTTAATAGGCCTATATTGTAAGTAAATTTAAAATTGGTGCTATACTATCAAATGTCCATTTCAATGGAATAAAATAGGCAACATTATTGGTAACTGCACGTATTGGTATAATACAATAACAATATCATTATTTTAGGTAGAATGTCCTGTTAAATCACAGCTCTGCCGCAGTGTGTGCTGTGTGTGCATGAAGTCAATGACTGCCTGTGCCTATTTGCAAATGATGAGGCTCCTAAAGTGCACATTTGTTATACAAATGTGAGTAGGATCTGAAATAAGTGTGTGTTTTCACTTTTACAGATGACTGGTGGTGGTGTGGAATAGTTTGTTTTGGAAATTTGTCAATGTGAGTTGTGTGTGGGAACCCTAAATCAAAGCTAATTACAGTTTGATGTTTTTTATTACAGCTGCACCAAATAGAGAGGCCAAATAAAAGGCCAAGTCTAAACCCAAGTGTAATTAGTCACATTTAGTAGGTACTAATGGACTGTCAGTGAATCCAGAGTTCACAGTCGCTATGGCGATGCAATGCCAGGCAAGGACCTCATGCTGTGACTGGCTCTTAGCTCACGTGGGCGCGGCCTCTCGGCAGCATCTATTGGCTGGACAGCCATTTATTAAAATCAAAGCAAAATCTGAAATTAAATCTCTCCATTGTTTCTCCAAGACTGTAATGAGATTAAATGGAGAGCGAATTGAGCAAAGATTCCAAAAGAATTCTGCAATCAAGTCAGAGATCTCAATATGAACTCAAATACCTACAGTATATAGATATATTAGATATGCCATCCAAATATATCATCACATTTGTTTCTATTTTTATTTCTCCAAAGGAATTTTATGAGAAATATCTAAGACCTGAATGTGTAAATGACTATTTCATTAAATCTCCTGAGCTATGAAAGAGCAATAAACGTTACTCTGGGCATCGTTTTGCTGCTGATAAAAAAATCAATTTCATGCTATGAATCCATCAGAAACATTTCATAATATATAAAATTGTCTTAAATGTAGATCCAGGCAAACACAGACGGCCTTGCGCATGCTGGCACATGTCTTGAGGATATCTATGTGTCATCATGCAAAATGTAAATATCAGCTCTTATCATGAAAAACATCAGCTTCATCGGCCAAAGTCCATCTCCACCCTTATCCTTTATAACTTCTCAGTTTTTCAGCACACACACAAATATATATATCTAGAGACAATATTAGAGGAAGGAGATGAACCAATCTGAGAAAAATAAATAGAGAACTCAGAATATGGCTATCAAACATGATGAACTTGGAGACAGAGGAAAGTAGTATTAAATAACAATAAAAAAGAACTCGGAAACTAGGAAGAACACAAGGAACAGAACACTAACGGAATGTCCACAAAGGAACAAGACCTGACAAAGAAAAAGTGAAATACAAGGGCTATATATACACCAAGGTAAATGGACTAACAAGAAACACCTGAAAACAATCCAGTAAAAAACTGAAAATAGAACAAAGCAAAACTACACACTAAAAGTCCTCAACACAAAAGCACACAGACATTACAATTGACCCTTCGCAGGGAGTTTGATTGACAGGCGATCTGACCAATCATAATCCGCCCTCCGCCATTTTTGTCCGACAAAGCAGTCAGGAGAGTTAGTAGATTAACGTTGGAGGATTTGAACTTGAAAAACGGAGTGTACTGACGTCTTTCCGCGGGTTAAAACATTCCTTCTTATGTTCTTTCATGTTTATTTGATGCTATAAATTAACTAGAAGGAATAGATAATCAGTTCACGAGCAGCTTTAAGAGGCTCTACAGCGATCTGTCAGACACATCAAAGAGCCACAAAACGGTATATTGTTTAAATTTCTTTAAAAAAAATGACCACATTTGGAAGTTGAGACTGTTTCATATCAAAAGTAACCTGGTCTGTCCTGTCTGTTAGCGTGTTGTCAGTGTCCTCTTTGCTCCGCAATGTACAGATGGTGGACAACCAAAATGCCTATTACCGCCGCGCCAGCTGCCGCGGCGAAATCACCGCGGCGAAAATAAACCAGCCGCATTTCAAAGTCGTTCCCGAAATGACCGCCAGGTGGCGCAAAGGGACATTGTGCAAAACAGCAGCAATTGCCGCATTTTAAAATGTAAGTGGGTTAAATATAAAACCCTAAGCCTAATAGGCATAATTTTCATATATATAAATAGGCCTATTAGGCTACAACAGAATAGAACCAAATATAGAATAAATTTTAGAACTGAAAAAATAGAATCAAAAGTTAAAAATAGAGACGATATTAGGAGCAATGACGCGGAATATTTTTACTATTCTATTGAGGAATTAGATAAATGAAGAGCTCTCGTGAGCGATACAATTGCATAGTAATTTATAGTGATTTCAAAAGCAGTCCTTAAAAAAAAAATACATGGAGTAGTGTGGCATAATTTTTGAGAGATTACTCGGAACGCGTTTTAGTTAAGATCCTGGTTTCAATGCCCTTAATATATATGGGCTTGGCTACTGCTTTAAAAAAATGTCACAACGCGTTTTGAGATTGTTTTGAATTAAACATTGAAGTTTAAAATGTAGTGTTTTGGCACACCAGGCCGAGTGGCGTTACGCATTGTTCAAAAATCAGGTTTTATTCTGGCATGTTGAACTGGCGTTATATAGAGTAGCCTTTTTCTTTTCGTTTTGAATTATTTCGTTTGAAGACATTTCAAGCTTTGTGTATTTGATGTATTTATCATGTCTGTGTGAGGCATACGCTGAGTTTCGTTAAGTTAGGAGGATGAGATGCGCTCCAGCTGACGTGCAATGCAAGTGACCGCGCGGGCGCCTCCATGATTAGTGTCTGTTATATTTGCTTCTCTTACTTATTTAAATACAGGCAATTGGTTGATGAAAAATTGATTAAAATTAAGATACAATTTATAGAAAACGAAATTCACTTTAAAGAAAGGTTTTCTACTAAACAAAACGTAATGAAGTGGTCAAAATCATGTCTGACCCACTCCATATCCATCTCTCGATATAATGCATCCTATCTTACTCGTGCTGTTCACTTTTCATATTCAACATAGATGGAAAAAAATAACATTATAATATTTTAACAAATATGATACTAAATGAGATTATTTAATGGCTACAACAGTATAGTAGGCCTATAGACTTTTTTTTTTTTAGAATAGAATTTTGCTGTGCACTTGCATATTAGTGTCAGCTGGGAAGGAAATATAGAGACCAGACCTCTTGGAACTTTAACTGAATAAATAGCGTTGGTAAAGCATACTGAAATTACATCCCTACAAATTTATTAGGCCCTACTGAAAATAAATGTATCGAATTTAAGCAAAGTAGCCTAAATGTTAAGACTGTAAGCCCTTTGCTTTTTTACGTAGCCTATAAAGGACTCTTATAGCCGACTTTGTGTTAATTTAATTTGTAGAGGATTTTTTTTAACTCAAACATTAACACTGAAATAAATGAAACTAAATTATTGTAAATTTTTTGGCACACCACGACGAGTGGCGCTATGCATTGTTCTAAAGCCAGGTTTTATTCTGGCATGTTGAATTAGTGTTCGACAAACACGGCGGCGCGTTCATTTGAATGAAGAGCGTTTGAGCGAACACACACTAGAACGTTATGCCATGTCGCAACGAGTGAATCGTGGCCGAGTGGTTGAACTTACGTTACGATCATTTAGATGACACGGGTTCGAATCCCGAACTAACTTGGACTACTGATATTTTTATATTAGCCTATTAATGCATTAATGCGTTTAAACAAACAATAAAATCAGAACCAGTATTCTGTTGCGTTCATGGTTTCAGTGGCAGTAATGCATCCACGGCTTTTCAAAATGTCACAAAGCGTTTTGAGATTGTTTTGAATGAAATATTTAAGTTTATAATTAAGTGTTTTGGCACACCACAACGAGTGGCAAACTCTTTGTTTTGTTTTGCAAACTCAGCTAGCCTGTGGGGGGTTTGGAGAAGGCAATAGTTGCTTTATCGTGGGGGTGCAGGACAGAGGTGTTAATGTTCCGTCTTTCATATGGAGAGTGTCGGAGCCAGCCTGATGAGCAGGCAAAGGCTAAATTATTTTAAGGATTAATCTCAAAATCTCCAAAAGTCCATAGCCTATGTACAGTATAGGCCCTATATCTTATTAAATTATATATTGTAGTTTTATTGATTGTATTTAAAGGTTTTCCACACACAATTTCAATTTAGCAGATACAGAGCTCTTTAATTCGCGACCCACCTCGTTTTATTGTAAGGTGAATTCAGCAAGGCATGTTGTATCTTTGAAGGAACAAAAGCTATTTGTTACTGCCACTGAAACCATGAACGCAACAGAATACTGGTTCTGATTTTATTGTTTGTCGTTTAAACGCATTAATAGGCTAATATAAAAATATCAGTAGTCCAAGTTAGTTCGGGATTCGAACCGGTGTCATCTATATGATCGTAACGTAAGTTCAACCACTCGGCCACGATTCACTCGTTGCGACATGGCATAACGTTCCAGTGTGTGTTCGCTCAAACGCTCTTCATTCAAATGAACGCGCCGCCGCGTTTGTCCAACACTAATTCAACATGCTAGAATAAAACCTGGCTTTAGAACAATGCATAGCGCCACTCGTCGTGGTGTGCCAAAAAAATTACAATAATTTAGTTTCATTTATTTCAGTGTTAATGTTTGAGTTAAAAAAAAATCCTCTACAAATTAAATTAACACATTTTTTCGATTTTTTCTTTCGTGATTTGTGTGGATGACACACATCGACATATACAGTATTATCAGCTGTATTATTAATGCTTAATTTCGAGAAAGACCCACCGCGCGCAGTGAGGGAGACCAAACTTAGTAAAAAAATATCCAGCGCGAGAGAGGCAAAGAAAAACGCCTGTTCTTAATTTATGTTGCTTTGAACTTTTTTCGTTTTGTACCGTTTTGATTTTTTAATTTAGCTGCAATTTCTTTGACAATAGAAATTTAAAATGTTGCAAGAATAAGATTCTGTGTTTCTTATTTTGCATCACAAAGGGAATAAACTCTATCGATGCAACCCTGTTTAAATAAATAAACTGTCCCGACACTTTATTCATACCTTGAAATGTGCGATGGGTTTTCAAACTTAATTTATTTTCTTTTTCTTTTACATTTTCAGTTTATTTTTTAATTGAAAGTAATACTGTATTGAAAGTATTTTTCTGATTTTTTCGATCTGTTTTGAATAATGTCTTCCGTTGCTATGGCCGGGTATCACTGTCAGTCATCTCAATCTCGTGAATGATTCACACACACAAAAAAAATAATTTAGCAGATTAAAGACGAGCTTCATCATCTTCATTTTCTGGTGCAATCGGCTGACAGTCTTCCTTCATCAGATGTGTCGTCTTTGCAGCGGCACAACTGGAATGTTGCAAATTTATGTTGTAATGTACAATTGATAATTAAACAAGACGATTGACTTTAATAAACAGATGCATTTTTACGCATCAAGAACGGAAAAACATAAACACTGTCAGCTACACTGAAATTCGATCTCAGATCGTTTGAAGCTCCGAGAGGCTATGTTAATGCATTGACCACAGAGCTATGGTCTGAATAGCCTAGGTCTACTACTGTTTGTTCGGTATTTGAACCGATTTGTATTCGGCCACGAATTTGTTTTGTTTTATTTTGTTTTAAATGTATTTTTACATATTTTGCTTTCGTTAATGTTAACCAATTCTGTTGTAGCATAATAGGCCTATATTTTTTCCCTAAAAGTTTGTTTTATTCTCTACTTTGTTTGTTTATATTTTTACATATTCAATCAGTCTCATTTTTGTTCAAATAATGATTTTTTTTTTTTTTTTTTTTTTACAAGATCTTGCGCCATGTTTAGCCTATTTATTTATTTTTTCAAAAAATTTTTTTTTAAATAAACAGATAGGAAACTTACCTTTTAAAATGCCGCAGTTGCTGCTGTTTTGCCCTGTCACTTGCGGCACCCGGTATAGCCTAGTCATTTCGCTTCGACTTTGAAATTCGACTGGTTTATTTTTGCTGCGGCAGTAATAGGCATTGTGGTTGATTATTTATTAAATAATTCAATTGATAATCATAACAACATGTAAGCCTATTTAATTCTGAATATAACAAAGAATGCTTAAACCGACTAACATCGGTTAGTAACTGCAAGTCCTGAAAATGTTTTAATTTTATGTAAGTAAATGACAAGTAACCTATTGACATAGCCTTTCTAAATTATAGAAAAACTGGGCACACACTTTTAACGTGTCTACTTTGTTTAAATTTAATGAATTTGAATTCGTTTAACCACAATATTTATCTTGAATTTATCTGTGGCCTCTCAGCTCAGATTACTGCCGCGGCAGATTACGTCATAAAGAGAATAAACTGACACTTTTCAAAGTCTGTGATTACAGCGCCACTCAGCGGTAAAAGGCAGCAAATACACATCCCAATTTTGCCGCCGCGGGAACGGCGGCGGTAAAAGTCTCATTCTGGTTGTCCACCATCTGTATTTTTCACTGTGTGAGAACATGGTGTGTGGTGTGAGAGCGGCATCGCTTGTCGGACATAGCAACAGTAACTAAAGGGGGCGGGTCTTTGCGAATGGTCAATTGTGCTGTAGGAACTTTCAGCCTTTTAGGTATCGGATCTTTATTTACTCATTGTCTACTTTATTTAACATGTATATACAGTATAGTGTAATTTGAACAAAATAAATTTATCATACCAGATATTATTGCAGATTGTAGTTATGTTATCAAAACAAAAATTAGGAGATTTCTACTTTTAAGTAGGTAGGAGATGTATTTGTATGCTTAGTACGTGAAAAACCACTGACTGCGGGCGTTACCAAGATGGCCGCTGAGTGAACCGACTTGCTTTAAGTTGCAGTCACATTAAGGAAATTTCTAAATTGTTGTCAATTGGACAATGGACGATTGTCATCGTCGCAGTGACGCTCACTTCTACTCTGTACTGTACCACAACTCATCAGTGCATCTTCATCAGCACTGCGGCGTCTGTGTGAGAGTGTCAGTGCTCGAGTCGCACACCTTCTCTTCCATCAGGCTCCTCCAATTGGATCAATCACAGCACCATCTTTGGCCTGCCGTCACTCATCCACATATCTCCTACCCTCTGTGTGTGCATTATCAGCCTTTTCATTTACGCAAGAGTCAATATAAAAGCGAGATGAAGCATCAGTGGGCTCTAATAGGGAATCGCAGTGTGTGTGTGATAATTCCCACAGGAAGTGCTTAATGAAAGACTGACAGAACTGATACTGTTCTGTGGTGGTGAGATAGGAGGAGAGCAAACCGTTTCAAATCGTTAGGACTGTACATGTTCATAAATTACAAAGAACACTTTCTTCATTCTGTCCTACTTCGAGTAGGGCACGCACACATATACACACTCTAAGGAGTCAAATACCTCTATGCAAACACTTAATCAGAAGTCAGATTCAGGAGTTTACTACATCAGAGAAATCAGAGCTTCTGAAAACATGGAGCAAACAACACATTGCTTTTAACAGAAAAGCTCTAAACAGGTTGCTAAGGAGTTCTAGGCGGTTACTAAGGCTACGTCTACATTAATCCGGATACATCATGAACTGGGTTTTCGTTTCAAAATAATCTCCGTCCACACTAGCAATTTTCCAAAAGTTTGTCATCCACACTGAACGTTCGAAAATGCTAAATTCACCTACTGCGCATGCATAAAGTCTCATATAAGCTGACTGAGATGATACAGATGGAACAGACATAAAAAAGTTATCATGCTATTCTTCTGGTAGGATCATTTTATTAAGCAAAAATATCTCACCATTTGCGCTCAGGTCGCACTCAGTCACCATTATATGTTTGGTCTAAAACGCAACTGCACTCATGTTTTGCCGCAGGACAGAAATTGCTAAAATATCGATATCGCACAACCCTAGTTCAACTAAAAATAATTTAATCTTAAGCAACTTTTAGACATTTTAGACACAGTATTGCCACAGTATCACAAACAAAGCCACAGCAAGAATCTACTGTTGCACTGCTCCCAGCATCACACATTGGCATTTTACTCCTGAGCAAATCAGTTTTTGAACAAACTGGAGTGAATGATTCAATGGCTCAATTAAAATCGAATACTGTCTGTGTAGGTACTACTTCCCGAAAAAAGTATGTTATAGTATGAATTTGTGTAATATGAATGAATTCTGAATTTTCTACTATGTCCGCCATATTGGCTTTGTCATGTGACTTACAGTTGCATCACTTCACTGCCGTTCACAACTCCTCTCCTGTTGCCTAATCGGATACTAAAGTGTCCTTTGGATACACACTTCAGAATCTTGCCAGAAGTAGTAGGTCATCCAGGTACTTTTCGACAGCTGCTTTATAAATACTATGCATACTATTCATTTCAAGTATTGTTTTTTCTCTACTATATAGTATAGGAGGCGGCATATTTGAACACAGGGTTATATGTGAATGGAGGATTGTCATCATTGCAGTATGTTACCCAACATAAGTTAGGTGCCACACTAATCCAGATTTTTTGGGGGTGTGGTTCAACATTATGCCGCAAATTGAGCTTAATTTATACTAATCCTATTCCATTTATGAATATTTCTTTCAGTCAGTCTATCGTGTGTGACGCCGGTAAAGGCAGGTCACTAAAGTCAACAGATTCTTTTCATGGTATTCATTGCCCATACAGCAGTTGTTTTCAATCATGTATAATTTTCTGTAGCATGCAATGATCTGTAGCTGAGAAATACTTCATTGAAACTGACAGCAGTTGTAACAAGCATTCTTTCAAAGCAGTTTCTTTTTGAAAACGCTTTTGAAAATTTGACCACAGAATAATCATAAGCCTTTGTCTTTGTTCTGAAAAAACGTCCCTCCCAAAAAAATCTGTTGTTCTTGGCTTGTTTACATCCAGTCAGGAAGTAGGATGTGCTGTTTCCTCTTTTTGTTTATGAGAGGATAATTTTCATAGTCTTTTTATGGTGCTGGTGCTTCCAAACACTTTCCGTGATGTTTACCAAGGTTTTAGATGTTTTGTAGCGTTCATAACTATTTCGGAGTAGTCAAATTTGATATTATAGGTCTTTAAAAACAGCACCTGACAACTCTATTACGCAGTGTGTTCAACAATAAACACTCACAGGTAACATAACTTAATATTTTAATGTCTAGCTTGCAAAAATTATCCAGCTTTTTATTATTTGACAATATTAGTCTGGTAAAGCACAATGTTCACATTCAGGGGTTGAATGAGAAATAATTAGGGTTTCAAACAGCATAAATAAAAAATTATAAAAAAAATGTTTCTGCATATCGATTATCAGACACTATTGGATCATCTAAACATAAAAAAAGAATCAGTATCAGTCAAAAAAACAACAATATTTGGCTCATATTTGGTTTGTTCAGTTCAGTGTCAGGGAAAGAGGCTGGAAAATGGCCATCCATCCATTCATTTTCCAAACCGCTTTTCCTATGTAAGATCATAGTGGCCAGTTGGAAAATGGTCATGAAAAATTACATACATTTTTGGTGCAAGGAACCTTGAATGGAAAATTGTTGCATGGAACTGTTTTTATAAGATATAGGTTGAGGAATAGAAAAAAACTTTCTGTCACGCAATGTATTATGTTTAGATATATATATATTTTATATAATCACATGTGAGCATGTGTATGTAATCACTGTCATATATCAGATGATTAAGAGGCACATTTGTGTAATAAGTCACCCGGGTCATTTTAATAATTTACAATAACACTGATAACTGAGTTTACATAATGCATAAGCAGATAGATGACGAGTCCACAGCTTAGTGAAATACACGTTACACACAAGTTTGCATACTGCAAACACACAGCTTTAAAGCACAACACACACGCATTTAGAGGAAAACTACAGCATGCAGATGAACTGTGAGGAAGTGCGTTTGCATCCGTTGATTATAGAAGGTTTCCCTAAGGGTAATGATCATTTAACTAGCAAAGCAGTTCAAATTTAGCCCAATGGCCATCTGTCAAATGCCACAGTACATGATAGGAAGTGACTAGTGCAAGCCTGACCATACAAGATCAGCTACTGGCTGACGAGGACCAATCGTAACCCAGCATCTGAAAACAGACCAATAGAGCTACACTATCATAAGTCATAAAAGAAACATTGCTAACAACGGACATTTGTCTGAAAGTAAATTGTCTTGAAATGTATTGTACATGATGAATTGTCAGTAGCAGTTAAAATATATGAATTTATAAACGCAACTACACTGCCTTTTACCATGCTGAAAGGACTGGTAAGCTATTAGCAACCTAAAGAACAGTGTGTTACAACCCTCATAATTCATCCTTTTTAAAGCTTTGCAAATTTCAACTCCTTACTGTTTATGTCATTGCAAAATGTATACTATATTATCATTCAGCTCTAATCTGCTAAAAGCAGTTACAAAGCATTGAGATATTAGAATATTATGAACATTAACATCAGGATTTTCTGTAAAGTTGCTTTAAAACAATGTGCACTGTGAAAGCGCTATACAAATAAAATTGACAAGATAAACTTGTTGACCTCACCAAATAAATACTTGGTTGATAGAGGGCTACTAGTCAGTTGCCCAATCCAAGAGAATTGTAGTGAAACAATTGTGAAAAGGAAGAACTGGGAGCCATTTTTCCAAAATGGTTGTTGTTGCTTCCTAAAAAACTAAATTAAAAAAACTAAAAAAACTAAATTAAATAATAATATATATATATATATGTTTCAGTGATTGAAATCATGCTGAAAAAAAATTAAAATCAATTATATTAAACTGTAATGTTAGTACTGTTTGATTATTAAACGTTTAATTATAAATAAAAATGTAAATATAAATAATACACATTAAACCTTAAACTTAAGATTGGCAACTAAAAGAAAAAAGTTTAAGTACTAAAATTATTCAAACTAAAAAAATGAAAGCTAAATATAAATAATTAAAAAAAATAACTAATTAAAATTACAAAACACTTAAAATCTACTAGTAAAAATATTACTAATATATATATATATATATAGCATTTCAGTATGAGTACAGAACGTGAAAGAGGGGCCTCACAATCCCTCTGGCTTTTTGGGTTTTAAGCAGGAGGAGTCAGAAAAGTCACCTATATATTTACTGCTTGTGGTTAGCTAGATACATTTTGGGATAACTTGTGGAAATGTAGGAAGATTATAATACAGCTCACATATCACATATTAGACTTCTCAAACCTGTTGGCTTAGAGCACCTGACTAACCAAGTATCTCAGGTTTGAAAATAAACAAAGAAAATGGAATAATTTTTAAAGAAATATCAGACTTGAAACATTTCACCAACCTGAGTGTCTCAGCCATGCGTCTCAGATCTTCATTCTGCTGTTTCAGCCTTTCCAGCTTGGCCAGAATCTTGGAGAGCTCTCTGCTGGACCGTTCCGGATGCTCGCTGTCCTTCACGAGGTGACCCCCAATGTAGAAAAGCAGAGTGCCCCAAGCCAGCAGCACCAGCATAATCCAGCGCCAAGAGCCCGTCCACGGACGCATGGCGCCTAATGCTGTCCAGCGCACACTCTCCTTTCACAACACAGATGTTTGAGGCATGCTCAGCTCAGCGGTACCGTACCACCTCGAGGCTCCTCCAGAGCAGAAGGGGGACTCAGGGGTCGCTGGGTCTCGTTTGCGTGTGCGCTTAGAGGCTTGGAGGTTATATCATGTCAGCGGCCCCTTGCAGAGAAGGGGAGGAGAGGTTTGAGATCCCTTGAGACTTCTCTGATGAGACTTCACTTCAGAGAACTGATGGCTCTGATGAGTTCCTCTTCCTCTAGGACCTCTGCAATGGTTTCTGGTCCTGTAAAAACACAGCAGCGTATATGATCAGTGAGATGATAGGACATGCTCGCGCTGACTGTGAGAGATAAAGGCATAAGTGAGCTCTGAGATTATCTATCAGCTCCACCTTTTCTTTCTCAAGGATATGAGACTGGATTGAGCTGACAATGCAACAGTCATACAGCTGTTACTGAGGATTAGAGTGAGCTCAAGGAGTGAGCTGTGAAAGTTAGATGTCAAGTCAGCACAAAATGAAAGCGCGCATAATGAATTCCTCAAAATTAATCAGTTACGGAAAAGTGCAGAGAAGAAACGACAAAAGAAATAAGAGTGATATGGAGAAAAAGAGAGACCCTAGATCTAAAGAATTTTGTTTTATAACACATTTTAATGTTTCCATTTTATTTATGTTTTCCATTTATTAAGTGAGGTTTAAAATCGTACAGAGGATATAAAACCATGAAAAAGTACACATCGATCGATATATCACTTCACAGGAAGTAGAGAGGAAAATTTACCCAGTAGTCATTGCAAACTAGAGATGCGCGGATGGGCTATTATTTCATCCGCAACCGCATCACAAAAATCATCATCCGTCCGCCATCCAGCCGCACCAACGTTTTTGACCAATTTTCAAAACCGCACCCGCCCGCCATCCGTTGATTTGTGTATACATATATTTTTCATTTGATTGGTTCAACCGCCCGCCACCCGCCCGAATTTAATTAAAATATTATTTTTCGTCACGTCATCCGCCCAATCCGCGGTTTATCCGCGGAGTCCGCGGCTGTAACCGCCAACCGCGCATCTCTATTGCAAACCACCTGAATATATCTTATATAGGATGGATGGATGGATGGATGGATGGATGGATGGAAAAAGCTTTTTAGTTTTTTTTTCTTTAACCTTTTTTCCAAATAATTAATTAATTTACACTAAATATAAGAGTTTGGGGTATGAAACCTAATATTAAAACTATTTCTAAAATTAATAATTACATACATTTTGTATAAATATTCCAAAACTCCATGAAGTATTGTCTGTGTTTGATGATGTCCCAAATGAACAGAAATAATATCTAAAATATAGAATATATAAAAATCTACCACAATTTTTCTTGACTCATTTTCTTGACTGCCAAGATAGAAGGCTAATTGTTTTTTCATACAAGATTAAAAATGCACATGAAATGTACGTAATGAGGTCATGTGGCAACCATGCTGCATGTTACTGGCAATATTAATTGTACACTGTACTGTAAGCAGAAGTCTTGTATTCCATGCACACTGAACACACAGGTCACGCTCTCGTTTTCGTGTGACACCAGCTAAGTCTTTTTTTTAAATCTCATTGCGTTCAATTCAGACTGCAAACTCTGGTCAAATATAATTTCTTTTTTCACTCACACACACATACCCACTCTGTGACTTTAGTTCAACTTGTGAATGCTTGTCATTCATCTATTGACTTAAATGAGCAATCACAGTCAAATTACACTTGTATCACAATCTCAAGTTAATACACGCAGCACACCCACGAGCAGCCTAGGTCGTATCTTAAAAGTGAACCATTTACAGAGCTGAAATAATGTGCCACTCACTCTGCATGTAAAAGTGGCTGATGGATGGAGACTATCTGACAGTTTGGGGAACGTAGGCACTGCTTATCCTTCATTATGAATGAGGGTGGAATATAGAAAGTCATTATGGATTTCTGCACAGAGCATATACAATGCATTATAGATTGCGGTGGTGTGTCAGACCCAGTAATCAAAGGCCGCAGTGCGGGACTGAATCAATAGAGTGACCTTCTGCTAGTGTCTCAGTACAGCAGACCGGCAGCTATTTATGCACATCACTACTGCAGTCAACGGTGTGCGCACATGAGGCACTACTACACACTAAACACTGGGATATACCCACATTCCTGCTGGCATACACTGAAATTAGCTTAAAATCTAATGCATGAACTGCTATCCTACTCATTGAAGCTTTTCCTTGCTCTTTCAAATTACCAGTACACTGTGTAGACGTACTCAAATATTAAAATCGAAAAGTTCCTTCCCCAAACTCCCCAGCTTAAATACATTTCACAAGAACAATTATAAAACAAGAAACGATTTTTTAATGTAAAAAAAAAAAAAAATTATGATCACCATGGTTGCATTTAATTAATCAAAATACAGTAAAAACAGTAATATAGTGAAATATATTTGAAACATTTATTTAAAATTTTAATATTTACAATTTTTATTCATTCCTGTGATGGCAAAGCTGAATTTTCAGCATCATTTCTCGAGTCTTCAGTGTCACATGATCCTTCAGAAATCATTCTAATATGCTGATTTGCTGCTCAAGAAATATTTCTTATCATTATCAATGTTGAAAACAGTTGTACTCTGTGGAAATCGTGATCCAATCAGGATTCTTTGACAAATAGAAAGTTATTTTGCAACATTGTAAAAGGGTTTAATATTGCTTTTGATTCATTTAATGCTAATTAAAAGCAACAAACACACACACATATGCATGGCATGTGTATTCTATACAATTACATAGATATTATACATTTATTTATTTATACAAGTATGTTATGTCATCAATCTTCTAGTTTTAAAGTTTTTAAAGATACAGTAGCAAAAATAGTTCCTCAGTAAAATGCAGTTGGTTCAAAATCCTTTTCCTCAAAACTCGATTTTAAACATCCAATATTTTTTAAATGGTTGTGATTGTGTTGCGAATGAATGACACATAATTTCTCCAGGGCAGAAGAGTGCAATGCAGGACGACATATCTCTTTACTACACAGTATTAAGTGCCTCTTCAGCATGACATTCTACTTATTTAAACTTGTAATTAACCCAGTACACTCTGGGCTGAAGCTGAGATTGCCAGTTTAATATACAAACGTATATCACAGAGTGTGAGAGTCTTAGTTTTAAATGAGAATTGGGGAGCAAATTATTAAAATACTGCAATACAGCGAACCAGACGATTTGGTGCTGAAAGAGAAATAATCTGTAAACTGCACCGTCCCGCATGAGTGCACCACCCTTTACCCCCCTTCTACAGCTCATGAATAATTGAGATCTGCATAGTGACACAGCAGCGCACAGACAAGGACAGCAATAAATCCATAATTAATGCCTGCATTTATAAAAGCGTGCAGGGCTGAACAACAGCCTGTTCAGGTTAGGGTGGATTTCTGCAGGGTTTCAAGTATCTTTCTTCCCCTTCCTGTTCCAAACCGAGGCCGGGGCAGCAAAACAAACTACCTGTTACAAATATGTTAGAACTATCACTTTTACCACTAAATACTGCTTTATAAATAATCTTCCTGATCAGTTTCTACTCCTCGGCATACCAGGTAAATCGATGTTCCAACAGAAACTATTGACTCTCTTTTCCAGCACTTCAGACACAGTTGCGCACCTTTGCGCTTAAAAAAGATTAAGGAAAATAGTCAGACGCCGTGGTATAACAAGCATATCAGGGCTCTCAAGAAAGCAGCCTGAAAAATAGAGCGCAGCTGGAAGAAAACAAAACTAGAGGTATTTCACATTTCGTGGAAGGAAAGTGTTACTGCATACAGAAAGGCCTTAAAAACGGCTAGATCTGCTTACTTTTCGACTCTCATAGATGAGAACAGACACAAACCCTAGGTATTTATTATTTTATTATTATTTGATGACTTTAGGAATTTCTTTACTTGCAAGACTGATACTATTAGAGAGAAAATGATAACCATGCAACCGTCTACTACTACTATACGTCATGCTTTACGTCACCCCTTTAGGAACAATTCCATTCATTCTTTGCAACTGGAGAGGAAATATTGTCTAAACTTGTTAAATCATCAAAATCAACAACATGTATGTAAGACCCTATACCGACTATGCTACTGAAAGAGATGCTTCCAGAAGTTATGATTGTCATTAGGATAGATTAGGATTAATATAAAAAATTAGATGACTTGTAATTTCCTAACACGTGATGGCAGCTCTGTCAAGTCTTCGTCATCAGTTAGGAACCGGGGTGTGCTCTTTGATACCAATCTTTCATTTGAAAGCCACATTTCTAATATCTGTAAAACCGCATTATGACATTATGCTCTCAATGACAAATTCAGAAAAGTTAGCTCATGCGTTCATGACCTCAAGGCTAGATTATTGTAATGCTTTACTGGGTGGTTGCCCTGCATGCTTAATAAACAAACTCAGGTCCAAAATTCAGCCACTAGAGTTCTTACTAGAACCATGAAGTATGACCATATCAGCCCGGTTTTGTTAACATTGCATTGGCTTCCTATTAAACATTTCATACATTTTAAAATCTTGCTAATTACTTACACTCACTCGTGAAGTTTGCAGTTTCAAATCACAATCAAATTGCTTTGCAATGACCTGCATCAATATATACCATATTGTGATGTTGTTGCCGAAACCCAGTCCAATTATCAGCTTGATTTAGTTGACGGTGCAAAAAACAAAGTCAGTTCATGCACTTGATATAGCTGAGCAGCCATGTATGCAGTCATGCTATGTTGACTTTCACCATTAGGTTTTTCATACCTCAGAAACTCTTCAGTGAGACACGAAAGAGTTCACTGCACTTTCTACAAAATTTAAATGCAATTTTTTTTCTTGATGGTGCTGGAAATGACAGACTCTTAAAAGATAGTTCACCCAAAAATGAACATTCTGTGATCATTTACTAACCTTTATGCCATTCCATACCTGTATGACTTTGTTCTCTTCCGTTGTGATGTCAATGGTACATTTTTCATCATTTCTCATTTTGTATTCCTCAGAAGAAAGAAAGTCATACAGGGTTGGAACAGTATGAGAGTAAACAAATGATGGCAGTGTTTTCACATGTGGGTGAACTACTCCTTTAAAATGCAAACTAACAATGATTATAAATGCTTATCGATTCAGTGTTGTGATGATAGACTAT
The DNA here is from genome assembly GCF_951802725.1 of Rutilus rutilus. Classification (NCBI taxonomy): domain Eukaryota; kingdom Metazoa; phylum Chordata; class Actinopteri; order Cypriniformes; family Leuciscidae; genus Rutilus; species Rutilus rutilus. The sequence continues at coordinate 25,743,798 of NC_140226.1, read as the reverse complement.
CACAATACAGTGGTGTATTGATCTTTCCTCTTTTTTCTGTTGGTTCCTTCCTAAATTTTCAGTCGATTTTTTTTAAAATTATGTTTTATTGTCATTATTGTCATTGCAGCTGTAAATGGCGATCATGTTCCGCTGTTAAAAATGTATCTTTTTTTTTTATCTCTCTCTCTCTCTCTCTCTCTCTCTCTCTCTCTCACTCACACACCACACACAAGTAAGGATAACAGACTCCATAATTTCATTTCCCATACTGATGTGCAAAATGTCAGCTCTTTTCATTCAAGTAGAGGTGCATTGTAGGAGCTCTACATTTCTATGGACCACTCCCACTGACTTCACGTAGCATTATGCAGCCTGACTCCTGTACAGATCCAGTGTCCTGTGGGAATCACTGATAACCTGTAAGCTCTCCATTCAGGTAGAAGGTGAGTACTTTAATCATGCAGAAATATGAAAAACAAGCATGTCATATTCAGGTGTGGTCTGATGCACATGCCTCACGTTTTGTACAGTATCTAGAGCAGTACAACCCATGGGGCTTAAATGTGAGCAGGTTCACTGGGCCATCACATACAAACACAAAAGGTGACAAACTGCTCTGGTTCTTTTTGTGTTCACATTGGACTACTAGTGTTACGAGTGAAATGTAAGTGGACTTGGTCTTTCATATTAGATCCTGAGATTTCAGCTCTAGAAATTTGACACAATAAATTTCAAGGTCACTCCAAGAAGGATGACGTAAGATGGAAAAATGTTCCCAACTCAAAAAGATCTCAGAGGACAGCTGTGCTTTTGCTTAGAATAACCAACAAGAAAGTGGACTACCAGTTTTCTACCGTGAACTACTTAGAGACAAAATGTACATTTATACAATTTACACTTTTAATTACATCAGTGGTTCCCAATTCTAGACTTGGAGTATAAAATACACATCTAATATATCCAAATTACGTTTATTTTCAATATTAAATATCGAAACAGAGATTTATCACACAGTTTAGCCCATTAAATATAACAATTCATCAATTAAATTAATAACTTAATATGTATATGGTAACACTTTAAAATAAGGTCTCATTAACTAACAGTGAACAAAATATTCTGTACGGCATTTATTAATCTTTGTTAATGTTAGTTAATAAAAATTCTGTTACATGTTAGTTCACAGTGCATTAACTAATGTTAAAAAATAATTTATTTATTTTTTCAAATTAACTAAGATTAATAAATGCTTTAGAAGTATTGTTAATTCTTAGTTCATGTTAACTAATGTTAAAACTGAAACGTTTGCTCCCTAAAAAGTCCCACAGTGCATTGTGAAAACCAGGGAGCATCGAAGCTCACTATGTTCCCTTAAAGGGTTAGTTCACCCAAAAATTAAAATTCTGTCAGTAATTACTCACCCTCATGTTGTTCCAACCGCGTAAGACCTTCGTTCATCTTCGGAACACAAATTAAGCTATTTTTTATGAAATCTGAGCCATGTCTCACTCCTCCATAGGCTTCTATGTGACCGAAACTTGCTGGCCCAGAAAAGTTATTAAAGAGATCGTTAATATAGTCCAAGTGACTCCAGTGGCTCAATCTTAAGTATATCAAGCGACGAGAATACTTTTTGTGCGCAAAAACAAACAAAAATAACGACTTTATTCCACTATTCATTTCCTTCTCTCTGGACCTCTAGTTGGTTCGCGTAGTGTTTTTGCGCAGCGCGTCTGTGTTACACGTCACCACGTAGGCTCACTATTGGCCGACGCCGGTCATGTGTGTGATGCGTGATGACGTGCAACACAGACGCGCAGCGCAAAAACACTACGAGGCCCAGAGAGAAGGAAATGAAAAGTGGAATAAAGTCGTTATTTTTGTTTGTTTTTGCGCACAAAAAGTATTCTCGTCGCTTGATATACTTAAGATTGACCCACTGGAGTCACTTGGACTATATTATCGATCTCTTTAATAACTTTTCTGGGCCAGCAAGTTTCGGTCACATAGAAGCCTATGGAGGAGTGAGACATGGCTCAGATTTCATCAAAAATATCTTAATTTGTGTTCCGAAGATGAACGAAGGTCTTACGCGGTTGGAACAACATGAGGGTGAGTAATTACTGACAGAACTTTCATTTTTGGGTGAACTAACCCTTTAATGGAAGTTCTGAAGTGCAAAACATAAATCACGTGAGCCACTACACATAATGACATGCGATAGATGTAAAAAAAAAAAAAAAAAACTGTTATTTAATTATTTAAATAATTAGATGCATAAATATACATCGCTAGACAGGTGCTGAACATAATCTAGCTAAAATTCATACTTAATTTACGGCTGAAATGCTGCAGGTATATGTAGCGATCAAAAAAATTACCATAATGTGCTTTAAATAACACTTTTATTTTTTTTATATATATTTATATTTTATAACATTTATAAAAAAGCATTTTTAAGCTTTTGGATGCAGCTTATCTCAGCAATCATCACTACCAGATGTTCCAACACCTCAACTGCTTGTAAAACACCAGCCCTAGCTGTTACCTTTTGCTCTTCCACATTAGTTTCTGTGGAAGTCTCATGGAGGCATTGAATAAACTTGGCCAGGTCAAAAGGAATGCTTGCCCCTTGGTAAACGCTTACCGCATTGCAGGAAGCTGCGTTTATCTTGTTTTCATAGTGAAATCCTAATCAATTATATGCAAATGTAGGCTTAAATGTAGGCGTGAGTAAACTCGCATCTTAAACTCTTAAATTCTGATCAGCGTTCGCTCTAAGCTGCAAAGCCGTGCTCTTCTGATGCTGATCCCATGCAGCCACACTAGTCTGACTCAAAAAAGTTTGGAAAGCTAAAAAAGCTATTTTTGGAAACATGGAAGACCATAGTAGCCATGCAATATTTTTCTGTCTTGCTAAATTATTTTGCATAAAACAGGTAGACGCAATGGGAAAATGAAAATGTCATTATTTACTCCCCCCTCATGTCACTCCAAAATTGTATGACTTTCTCCTGAGGAACATAAAATAAAATATTTAGAAATGTATTTTTGTCCACATAAATGGAAGTCAATGGTAACCAAAAAAGACACGAGGGTTTGTAAATGGAAGGATTTTCATTTTGGTGTGAACTATCACTTGTTATCCAACTAAAATAAAAAAATAAAATGAAACACTCAAAATATGATAAGCAAACAAAAAATTACTTTTTATTAATACATTTTTTTTTTAAGATGGTTTAAGATGCTTTGTTGAGCACTCCATTCTGCCACCTGAACTAAAACACCCCATGTACCTGACTTAAGGCCTGTTCACACTAAGGACAATACCTATAACAACAAAGATATAGTTCTAAAAATCGTTGTACACATAAAAGAATAGCAGTCCTACCACAAATATATCAATAACAGCACAGATATATATACTCGGAATCACTATCAGAACGATTTTATTCAAGCCGGTGAACGATAAAAACATTGACAGCCAATCAGAAACCTACCTCCAAAGCTACCTGAAAAACTATGTGCAAGTGTACATGGACAAAAGCTGTTTTAAACGCAAAGGGTGGTCACACCAAATATTGATTTGATTAAGTTAACCGTAGTTAATTGATAATGCTTTACATCATTTTTACACAAGTGCCTAAAACTTTTCACAGTACTGTAGCTTTGCAGGAAGGTTTCTCCAAGTGTCTTGGAGACTTTGCCAGTTCTTCTGGATTTAGTCTGTCTCAGTTTTTTTCTGTTTCTTCTGGTAATCATAGATGAAGACTCAATGATACAGGACCATACAGGCTGTTGTCAGACTCCTTATGCATACAAAAATCTCACTGGATTATTACAATTAAATGGCAAAAGAAATGTTTGAAAATGTGAACTGATGTTTCCTATCAGTTTCTATTGGCTTAAAACCATTTTTTGGGGGGTGAAAATAATATACAGTACTAAAAAGTCTCAGGCACTTTAGTATTTTCACCCCAAAGAAAATGGTTTTAAGCCAATGGAGGCACGTCATAATGTGATCAAATGGCTTTAGATAGAACATTGGCCATTCTACATCTTAAAAACTAGGTTGTGAACAATTTGTGTGAGGTTTAGAAATGATTTTAGTGTTAAACTGTGGCCGAAGTGTGAAAATTGTGCAAGAACCTTGCATGTTTGCAACAAAGTTGCACTCATTGTTTGTGTGTGTATGCTTTAGCATGCTGAGACACTATGTAAAATGTGTGGCTTGCGGCTATCACGGAACAGAGAAAAGGTCACACCTGCTCGGAAAGAACAGAAACATTCTCAGAGACCTGTGAATGTGTGTATATAAAAAAGAATTATGCAAAGGACGGGGTCTGTTCGAACAGGGGGTGGGAGGGCAATTAGGAGGGAAAAGCTTTGGTTTGTCTCTTTCATCAGTTTTATATTCAATAAGTGTCACATTAGGCAGGCAACACCTGTTAAGGCAATCTGCTCTTCCCTCTCTAGGTGTATTAGCTTGTGTGTATTTGTAGCAGTTTAAACCACACTGAAAACTTGAGCTACTGTATACTAATATAAAGACTTCTGTTTTCAACATTGATACTGTAATAATAATAAATGTTTCTTGAACAGCAAATCAGCATATTAGAATGATTTCTGAAGCATCATGTGACACTGAAGACTGGAGTAATGATGCTGAAAATTCAGCTTTTCCATCACAGAAATAATTAAATAATAAAAATTAAAAATATATTCAAATAGAAAGGTTATTTTAAATTGTAAAAATATTTCATTACAGATTACAGATCTAAAACTTTTGCACCTTACATTAAACTGTATTATATTTATAGAAACTGTACAAACAACAAATACTGTACATTTAAAATATTTGTATAATGGCATCTTTTTTTTTTACTAAGTGCTATAAATGAAGGCCAGTATCAGATGCCAATACTGATGTCTCTATTAAATGGATTTTTCTCAATTTCTAGGGATGAAATGAGTAATTATAGCCATTCAACATTACAGTATAATTGAAAGCCATAATTCTTAACATTTAAAAGGCTTTTAAAAATATAACAACTTTTAATTTAAGTGAACTTAAAACAAGTTATTGCATTGTTAACTGCGTTAAATATTTTAATGTGGTAATTTTTTTTATTTTATTTTTTTACATTTTGACAGCCCTAAAGCATGGAACTTGCATGTTTGCAATTATTGCATTTTAGATATATTAATTAAATATTAATATAAATTTAATAACTGTGTGTGTGTGTATGAGTGTACTGTATATATATATGTATGTGTGTAAAAATACATATTCAAAACAAATGCCAGGAATTACTAAACACACACACACACTCTCATTACATTTAGGTTACTGTCTCTGCATGAGTAAGGCCTTCGAACATGAAACCCCCAAATGGAAACTGAAATCAAGCCATAGCAGCTCACTCAAGTTCCATCAGATCAGATGATCAAGACAGATCTCAGACAGAGATGATGTAAAAGAATAAAAGAATAAATAAAACTAAATATTTACATTTGCTTAAAAAAATTGCAAGTGGTGCTTGCCTCTGCAAAACTTTCCACCATCTCTGCAGTCCTTCTTCAGGTCCACCCCCAGCTCCATCTCTCCACAGTTAGCACTGTCAGCTTTCGAGAAACCAAGCATTGGACAAAACATTGCCTCCTTTCATTGTGGCTCTAAGATTAGATGATTGGACGGAGGTCACCCATCTTCTTTGTTTCCTTTTAATCAGACGAAGGCCATTGCTGTGTGGTAGCTAGGGTGTTCTAGTTAGTTTCTAGGTGGTTGCTTACTGACCCAAAGTGGGGTAGGCTACCATTCACATATGTAGAACAAACAGTGCAAAACGAGGTACGTGGCAAAGTTTAAAACTCAAGCCTGGGATCTGCTTCTGTTTTTATGCACCGTGTTCAGCTAAACTAGACTTTCTGTTGACCATGATCTCGCACTTCAGGCTTAGAACTTTAGAACAAACCCGTAACCCCAAATATGAGCAATAATGGACCATAACCACTTCTGATCTTGTACTGTATGACTGCTCAGTCCTTGCCATTTAATTGTAAAATCTGCATCTGTAGGAGTCAACAGAACTCCAGCAAGAGAGCTGCCAGAAAGAGCGGAGCTGAATCCTCTCAGCACTTTAGAGTGCTGAGTCAAGAGCTATAATAGACTCTTGGTGAGCTGCAAGTGTGATTGGGGATGTGCGCCTGAGGTTGGGTATAAATTTGATTTAGCTTCTTATGAGAATGAAGAGGTTGAGTGTACATGTGGGTGTATATTTTATGGTATAGGTATAGTGGCTATCAAGAGCGAGCTAAGATAAATCGGTACGCATCATGATGGCAGTAGATGAACAGTGGATGGATGTTCAGTGAGGACATATTACAGCTTAGGTCATGAGGTAAGTCCAGAGCTATATTTTGTCTTAATGGAAAAGGCACTTGATGTCGAGCAGCAATGCGGCAGTGTCTGGAAGGTTGTCAGATGTATTTAGTGTCAGGTTAGCTGTTTGAGGCTGTAGGATAAATTAGGCCTCGATTCAGCCCTGATCTGCTCTTTTTATGAGCCCATACAATAGATGACCTTTGCTCCGGCACGTGTGCTAGGAATGCATACAAGAATATGACCGAAAGAAAAATTGGCTTGTGATTCTGGCTTTGAGCTATGAGTAAAAAAAATGGCAATATGTGCTGGTCTACATATCACAAAGTATACTCAAAATAAAAAGATTAAAATCAAATATTTAAAAGGTGAAATTTTCACCTTTCCCATGAAGATCTGTTGCACTCTTGCAATCACGCATTGCATAAATACCGTGCAAGCTGTGAAATCAATACCGTGCAAGCCATGAAATGTTACTGGGGTCACAGGTGTGAGAGGCAGGACAACGTGGGAAGTGTCAAGAGACTCGTGGCTGCTCAAAATATGAGCATGAAACCTCTGCTATCAAACTCTCCATTTGAGTTTTGAGTGAGAGAACAGTAGGCGTTTTTAGACATGGTGATTACATTCCTTTACTGTGAAGCAATCACACACAGGTCTCTCAAAAGGAAGAAAAGAAAGCATAAAACTATCAAAAGGATAGTATTTGGTGGAATGGAAATAAAAAAATTGTTAGTTTGCTTGTTTGTTTTTAACACCATGCCAGTTTCTGTAGCTGTTCCCTGGGAAAAGATAATGGGCACTTTCGACAAATAGGGTTCAAAATAAGGCAACAACTTTTAAAAACTGAATGTGGTTTTTTTTTTTCAAGAGAAAGTGAATTGGGGATGCATAACTTTTAGAGAATATTGATTGTCAACCTCAAGAAGTCAAACAAAATATAATATTTTATTTCTTTACAAAAAATATTTTTGGTATCTTTAGTCTATTTGTCTAAATACTAAATAATAGTTATATTACATATATTATATTAAACATAAAAAAAAAATATATATATATATATATATAGACTTCAAAATGTTAGGGTCAGCAAGTTTTTTAAAAATAAATTGATACTTTTATTCAGCAAGGATGCATTACACAGATCAAAGGCCATACAGTAAACACAATTATAATAATATATTTTTATAAAACATAAAAAAAAAATCTTACTATCCCCAAACTTTTGAACAGATGTGTACAAATAAATAAATAAATATGACCATAACATAAATAAATAAATCAGAGAGAGAGAATGAGAGAAGACAGATAGCCCTGAACATGAATCATTTGCCTCCACTTCAAGTATGTTCCCTTTAAACTATAAGCTATAAGCAATTAGCCAAGGTGGTTGTTACACGTTAGTAGCTGAGAGAGATGCCATTGCGTTTGCTTTACTGTAGTCTATGAGCAGCAGAAGATGCAGTGAGTTGTTAAAAATCAGGCTCAGTATCTCTTCTTAGGCTTGCGTGGAGTTTTGATCTGAGTATCGCTTGGTTAATGAGCAGCACTGATGATTCCTCGAGTTGGTCTCGCTAGAAAAGGCTAATCGGTTTGCAACTGCCTCCAAGGGATAAAAGAACATGAGTGTGTGAGCGGGCATGTCAGAACTCTGCCCGTCCTCAAACTCACCACCTCTGGCTGTATTGAGTGCACTGACGTGAAAGCAATCATGCTAATGTCTCACCCTGTTGTTTCATGGGTGGAGGATAAACCATTTCATTGGCGGAGCATATGTCTCACCTGAGTTTTCTCTCGCCTGCTATTATTCTGTCTTGCTTGTCGGTGCTTATTCTCTGCTTCAATGGAAGAAGGCACAGCCGTCATGTTTATCTAGAACAGGGCTGTCCAAGCCTTGTTTAACGGGGACTAGATTCGATGTTGTGGAGACGCCTGGGGGCCGGATACTTTTATTATATATCAGGGGTTTAACAATATATTGTGTCACAATATATCGCAATACAAAAATGCAACAAAATGTATCGTGGATAGTGACAATCTGTACTGTGTGTCTTTCACCCAAAATGTTAAAATTACTGTGTGAGAAAAAGTTTACAGCGTTTTAATACATTAAACTACTATATATAATGTTGATTATGCAATGGGGGAATATTTGTGAGTTCATTAACATGCGGTGACAATGGCAGATGCATAAAGTTCAATTTTACGCTTTTTCAAGAAATATGAGCGAGAAGGAGAAAAAGAGCCTACTTCACCTTTCCAAGAGAAGACAGCGAGTAGCACCTGAGGCCTCTCATTTCCAAGACACACATATTTCATCACTGGACTTCAACGACACAAACTGACAAAATGCCATTTCTGGTCATACAGATAAGAGTAAGACATCATTGTAAATGGTCTTCTATTTTAATATATTTTGAAATGTAATTTATACCTTCAAATCGATAGCAAAGCTGATTTTCAGCATCATTACTCCAGTCTTCAGTGCCACATGATCCTTCAGAAATCGTTCTAATATGCTGATTTGACGCTCAAGAAACATTTCTCATGTTATGTTCTTATGTCTTATGTTGAAAGCAGTTGTTAATCTTAAGTACAAATTTTCAGGATTCTTTGATGAATGGAAAGTTAAAAAAAGAACAGCATTTACTTGAAATCTTTTAATGCATCCTTTGCTAAACAAAAGTATTAATTTCTTTAAAAAGAAAAATTAATTACTGATGCAAAACTTTTGACTTGCAGTGTATAAACAACTCATTTCTTAGCATCCTTACAATTGTAACTATAAGAGATCTCTTAATTTAGTGGGTTTGTCGCAGCTGGTTTCATCCCCCTGTAACTCATGGCTGCCACTTTCAGACTTTCTGAGCCAAACATCTTTAAGTCACAATAGAGACAGAGCCATGGAGCTCTGGCTGATCCTGGCACCTCATCCTCCTTCTTTACAACCACAATGGAGCCTCTCACTGCATCCAAAGGCTCTTTTCTAAGCAGATCTGCCTCCCCTGACATCCCTAAACAATGGAGGGCAGTGATCTCTGACAGTGGCCCACAGGGCCATCGTCTGATTAAAAGGAAACAAAGAAGATGGGTGACCTCCGTCCAATCATCTAATCTTAGAGCCACAATGAAAGGAGGCAATGTTTTGTCCAATGCTTGGTTTCTCGAAAGCTGACAGTGCTAACTGTGGAGAGATGGAGCTGGGGGTGGACCTGAAGAAGGACTGCAGAGACTGGACCTACTCCAATCTCGTGATACAATAAAGCTGATCGGCCTTCATTATTCAATTAACAGATATCGACTACAAACACACGCTCAATTGCCACAAAGGTCATAGCTGCTAAATACACACATTCTAAGACGTTTATCTGTAAGCAACTGCATGTTGAACATTGCTATGATATGGACTGTGTGGCAGACAGCGTGCAAGAATGTCAACATCAGAGCATTCTTCTATTTGATGCAGGTCAACACACATCCTGTTTCTCCCATGCACCGCTGGGACAGCAGTCAGCTCATGCGGGCTCCTATGGAAAACGTTTGCTGTGGCAGCAGCTTCAAAGCAAATATGAGGCGCAGGAAAGACAGCAAAGGGATTTCAATGCAACTAAGCCTTTTTCTGGGACTTCATCAAGTTTTAACCACCGCAGCATGCATCTCTCGCTCAAATAGTAAAAAGAGTGATATGCGCTCTTATAGTTTGGCCATGCCAAAGAGCAAAGAAGTCTGGACCTCTGAAAGGAGATAGCGGATGCCTATCTTTATAGGGCGGCTATAATGCCATTTCCAAGCACTTCACAGTATCTAGAATAGCTGTATGTCGCATTCAAGACAGACTGAAGTTTGTCCATGATCATTTAAAACAAGGCTACGAGTTTTGGAAGTCTGTGCTGTAGTCTAATGAGACAAAACTGAAACTGTTCAGGAACATTTAATTAGCTTTTGTTTGGCGAAAGAAAGGAGAATCCTTCAACCCTTAAAACACAGTTCCCCAAGAGGGCTAATAACTTTGACCTTATTTATTTTCTAAATGAATCTTATTGATGAACGTGTCTTTTTTTATAAACTCCATCGTCTGGTGAAACAACAGGCTTCTCTCTGGTGATGTATGCCAGATTTGTCCAATCGTTTAGTCCGCATAAACCCCACCCCTTTCTTAGAATCAAATGCAAGTTCTAAGCCTCCATCCAATCAACAACCAATGCAACCAAGAACCAAGTCTCCGCCCTACATTTTTTTGCTTTTGTGATAATCCAGTTCACTCAGATATACTGTACAATACATTTGAAAAAATCTGTCGCTACTTCCGTTATATCACAACTTTAAGTGTTGGGCAAAAATAATAATAATAATAATAATAATAATAATACAAAATAATAAATAATATAAACAATTTAATTTTTTATTTTTTTAAATTATACATTTAAAATTAGAAATGTAAAGTGGGCCAGCCAAAAAATAAAAATAAACTTACTTTTGAATTTGAACCTTGTTGCTTGTTATGTGATCACTTAAATGGATCCACAGTATGTAGAATCAAGTAAATCTGATTTTCAATCATTGGTTAATCTCATCAACCCATTATGTAATATGTTTTTTTTTTTTTTCCATGGTGCTCTATTGAGATAAGACAGGAAATAGTGCATGCAATGACTTCAGTATTTTTTAGTAAGCTCAAAGTACACAGTTATCTCAGATTCCATGAAAAGCCCTGTCACCCTTGCCATATGAATAAGATCATGTGAGTGCTGACTTTATTGGTATTTATTTAGTGAAGAAAGATCCTATAAGCACTGTCCAGCAAACAAGCCTTTCAGCCAACATTTCCTGAATACCACTAAAAGCTGTTGCTAAGCAACTTGAGCATCTGCAGCAGGGCCAATCCTGGTATAACACACAGGCATTCAAATAAGTGTAACTTCAATGGTTCAGTAAATAACAGACATCTGAAAAATAAATTCAGCATCACTGAACTTGCATTACATCACATTAATTGAATTTGCTGTTACTGATTCAGACTGATAATTTGTGACTGATTCGTGAATCAGTTTGACTGATAAATTGGAGAAAACCCCCCCCCCAGCTCATAAAATGTATTTTGTAAATCAGGTCATGTATTAGTCGTGCACTGTAAAGACTGATAAATCTGATAAAAAAATGTATGTCAATGCAAAATAGTACCAATATTGAATTGATTTGAAATAACTAATAAGTCATAATTTTGTACTTTTCTGGTCACATTTGCGAGCCATTTAGCTGCAGTCTAAAACGCTGTAACAGTATGTTAGAGGAAGAGTGAATGCTTGTGAAAATGTGTGTATTTTCCTGAGCTAAATTTCAGATTTTCTATTTTAATACATCTGCAAAGTTGTCACAAATCAGTTTTTTGCTTTGTCATTATGGTGTATGAAATGTAGATTGATGTGACAAAATGAAGGGGTACCAATACTTTCACAAGGCACTGTATATATATACAGTGCATTTGTTTTATAGTGTGTAATTTGACACCTTTACCCTTATTTTTGTTATTCTCAGGTTAGGCAAGTCGAATCTGACCTATATTATAAGCACTTTAAAATACTTACAATCGGACAGAAGACTTCTCTGTGGTCTGTTCTGGCTCAACGTAATAAATCAATATCCCGGGAGGCAGACTTTGTTATAAAAATAGAAGTCAATTTATTGATTACAATCAGTATTTGTAGAAACCTTGTACTGCTAGAGATACTCTATATAAGTATTAAGTAAAGTTTTTCAATCAAGGCAATAAAAACAATGGTTCTGGTGCCCGTAGAAGCTCTTCAGGTGGTCACAAAGCAGCATCTGATGTCACTGTCATCGTCACAGATATTTAAAGATAAATTAGTGACCTCCTCAAATTAAGTAATCAAGACTGGGAACGCCCCCCTTAAAAAGGCCTGTCTTATGTCTTCTCCTCCGCATATATACAGTATATATATATGTGTGTGTGTGTGTGTGTGTGTGTGTGTGTGTGTGTGTGTGTGTGTGTGTGTGTGTGTGCGCATGTGTTTTGCTAACCGAATGAGCTGAGGTTAAAGGAACACCCAAGTGATTTGTTTGAGGTGTGTGCTGAGTTTTGAGTGAAAAAGTGTTTTGTTAAGCTGATCAATGTATTTGTAATCAACAGCTGGTAAGATGATGGAGATTTATGCATCACTGTAACTGATGCTGAGATTATTGTGTGTGTACAGGTTTGGCTATGCCGGCGAGGGCAAAATTGTTGAAAAAGTCTTTCACTGAAAACATCAAGAACTGACTTGTGAGGACATCTGAAGTTTTGTGTAAGGGTTATAGTTGGGATTTAATAAATATTATCACATAAAAGCCACTGCATTATGTTCTCACAAGTGGAATGAAACCAAAATGTGTATGTGCGTATGTCTGCTTATATGCCAGAGTGTTCTTTCTTTTTATAAAGTAGAGAAGTGAAACATGAAGAAAAGTTTGATTGCCGTCTCAACGTGCTCTTTATATCTATCAGAAAATGTTAAAATAAGTAAACACAATGGAGACAAATATGAAAGAAACAAATGTGAAAGGTTGTCAGATGTCAACAGAATAGTAAATGACAGCCTTATCACGTGCACATACATCTCCTGTCTGTCATCAAAGCTTTGAAAATGAATGCTCACATATCTTTTTTTATCAGGAGAAAATGTTCTGATGATATAAAAAAGTAAAGCTCAAAGAGATGACCTGCAAGATCTTGAATGCTAGTTTCAAATCGGTTTCTTGCAGGAGTATCTGATCTTACCCAACATTCTAAAAAAAGATTGTCCTGCAACTCTCTGTGATCTGATTTTTCATAAATGAAATTTCATATTAAAGGGGTCCTATTATGCTTTTTCACTTTTTCAACTTTAGTTAGTCTGTAATGTTGCTGTTTGAGCATAAAAAAAGATCTACAAGGTTACAAAGCTCAAAGTCCACTCCAAAGGGAGATAATTTATTTAACAGAATTCACTTTCCAAGGAACTACAACCAACGGCTCGTTTGGACTACAAATCGATTTTTCCGGATCTTATGAAGTCATAATTTCCTCATTTAAATAATCCGCGCCCACGGAATACCAAATCGATAACCAGTCGATTACCGTTTGAATTACCATAGTTTTCCGACAAATATCACGATTAAATGGTGTATAACACTGTCTCTAAAGTGTCTAAGAAATTACAAAAACAAAACAAAACAAAACAAACGACTCTGAAACGTCCTGTGAAGTCAGTGCTTGCATAGTCTGTGAATGAAATCCGTTCTGCACGATCCTCTTGTTTGTTAACATTATTATTATTAAGTCTAAATCAGGCTTGCATTGGTTTGAAATTGCCGCTATTTACATAGTAATGATAGAGTGAGTGGAGCTGGCTGATATGAAAGGGCGAAACATTTCCCGAAGACGTGTTAATCAAAGCACATTGGGCCAATCATAGCACACTGGGCCAGCTGACCAATCACAGCACATTTCGTATTTCAAAAGGAGGGGCTTCATCGAAAAAGCGTGTTCGCCCTGACTGTGGAGAGGGGAGCTGTAATAATGTAAAAATATGTGAAAAATAATGTGTTTTTTAAACAATCAAGCATGAAAACTTATTAAAGTTCCCCCCAAAAACAAAATCAAGACTTCATAAAAGGGCATAATTGTACCACTCATGATATGATGGCCCAAAATACTACACCTATATCACCAATATACACTACCATTTAAAAGTTTGGGGTCAGTAAAGGTTTTTTTTTTTTTTTTTTTTAGAAATTACTATTTTTACACAGCAAGAATGCATTAAATTGATCAAAAGTGAAAGTAAAGACATTCATATTGTTAAAAAGATTTCTATTTAAAATCAATCCTGAAAAAAAAACAGTTAAGCAGCACAACTTCAAACACATTCAAAATTGATAAAAATAATAAATGTGTCTCGAGCACCAAATCAGCATTTTAGAATGAGTTCTGAAGTATCATGTGAAACTGAATACAGAGAGTAATGGCTGCTGAAAATACAGCTTTGCCATCATAGAAATAAATGACATTATTTCAAAATATAGCCGCAAGGGACAATCATCAGTGTCCTACTCTAGCTTCAATGGCCCATGTGAATGATTGGAAATCCAACTGAAAATGTATCTTACAATGTGGTTTTTATAGCAAAGTCTATCTTGAATCTTCGCTGAAAGATTTGGTTTTGAAATGGTATGATCAAAAAAAGTATATGTGGTATATGTGTGGACTTTTTAATTTAGAAAAAAACACATATAAAAAGGCCCAGTAAAAATCAAATGTGGCGGGTAACGCTTTCAAATCACTAGTCAATTTGGCGGGTTACTTATTACGTTTACTCACTTTGCTGGGGAAGTTCGTGTGAGACAAATCTGCGATTTAGCCCAAATACTCAACTCGTGAGTCATCAAGATATTGCAGCGTATTGCGCAGAATCTGAGCATATCTGGCTTACTTGAACATACACGCCACTACTACTAATAACTACTTAATAACAAATAACTACTTTAAGCTGTGACGTAGGTAATCTGATTTATTTTTTTATTTTATTTATTTTTTGGCTAGAAGAAGTTCTGAATGGCCGGTAACTTAAACATTTCAAACCATGATTATTGTGAAAAAGACATAAAACGGTCTCTTCGGTTGGACAGGTTTGGCAAAAATTCTTACAGACCCCAAACTTTTGTCAGTCTCAACTAGTAATGGAAATAAATCATCACGAATTGTGATTTTGCATATTTTCTTTAATTAAATATAGTTATTGACCATTAAAATAGTAAATAAAAAAAAAAAAAACACATGTCTCAGGAATGAATATTTAAAGTACATCTGAAAAAAAGAAAAGCTGTAAATGAAAATAACCAAGATAACTTTTTTTGTATCCTGTATGGTATTGTCATTTATCACTTATAGCGTGAAAGAGGACATTCAAAGAAGTATATAACAAATTTAGACTTTAATTAAGATCCTTTAAGAGGAAGTCACCATGTTACCATGTTTAAGGATGTTAACAGCTTCATAGATATTTTATTCAACAGAATTCGGCTATGAAAGCTATATTAAGCCCAGCAGGATAGACCCTTAGACATAAAGCTTGTCAATACCTCGCCTCAAATGTCTTCTCATTAGCTCACATGGCAGGAGTCTAATGCATTTAGCAGGTTTGGCCTTTTCTAGGAAATTTGCTTTGGTCTTAATGAAGAGCCTATAAGAACGTTAGAGAGAAACCCAGGTGATTCTGGAGCTAAACCCTGGGCTTCATGCCGTCTGTCATCATTTCAAACACTGAGAAAATGGAGAGCCACATTTTGAGTGTCTATCTTTAGGAAGAGCCTAATAATGAAACTCTTGAGCTATGAGATGTGACACATTTGCCCCCCGACTGTGCCGTCTGATGGAGGGAAGAAAGAAAAAGAGAGAAAGAGCGAGGGAGGGGAGAGAAGAGAAGAGTGTTCTGAGGGGGTTTAAGGGGAGTGAGGCTGAGAGGCTGCTGTCATGCTCTAGTTGGCCAGTTGAAAGATGGTTGAGACACGTTTAAGAGGGTGAAGGAGGGGGGTTTATGCAGGGATTCTCCTTCGCTGAGCAGCAGCTCTGAGTCTGGACAGACACAGAAGTGGTAACAGGGCTGACTCACTCAGCCCACACGCAGAAGAACGCTTTTTCACCCAGAGAGGAATATTAACGATATAACAGCCTGCCCTCAAAACTGGCAGACCTGTTGTGAGCGTTCAGAAGTATGCAGAAAGAACATATGTGGAAATAATGCATCAGATTCATATTCAGATATGAATACATATGGGAAGTACACATGCATCCATCCTACTGGATCGCTGAATCTGAATGTAGACTACGGCAATACAATCGCACATCACAAGAGTTCACAGGCAAATTTTGGCCTAAATTGTAATAAATTTTAATTAAATTTAGGTCTCATTTCACACTCACTAAATAATTGAATTATCTTATACTGTATATACTATTCAAAAGTTTAGGGTCAGATTTATTTTTATTTTTTTTAAATGAATGAATACTTTTTTTCAACAACAACAAAAAAAAGTTTAATGTTACCTTTCTATTCATCAAAGAATCTTGAAAAAAAAAAATCGGTTTCCACAAAAATATTAATCGGAACAACTGTTTTCAACTTTGATAATATTAATAAGAAATGTTTCTTGAGCACCAAATCAGCATTTAGAATGATTTCTGAAGGATCATGTGACACTGAAAACTGGAATAATGATGCTGAAAATTCAGCTTTCGCATGAGTAAATGACATTTTAAATATAGTCAAATAGAAAATACTTATTCCGACTATAATAATATTTGACAATATTACTGTTTTTACTGTATTTTTGATCAAATAAATGCAGCCTTGGTGAGCATAAGAGACTTTTGAATAGTAATGTACATTTCTAATACTTTGAAAGAAATGAACATTTCCACCACACCTCATCTTCTGGCGTAGAATTGAAATTTTAATTTTTTAAAAATTTCATACTATTCATAGACTGTAAAAAATTTGGACGATGTGTCTCCACCACCATCCACTGTAGAAAACTGAAGCCAAAATATCCCAGAAACAGTCATTTTCGATTACGTCATTTGGAGCCAAAGTCTGCGCAGTAGTGATCCAAAGGTACCCACCTCCCACGCCAGAGACCCCGGTTTGAATCCCGCTCAGAGCGGTTACACATACTCCCGCAGACTCAAATCACAAGTACATCTGTCAATCATGAAGTTGACGATAGATTCGATTAGATGATAGGGTGGGATTTATAATCTATACTGCAGCCAGCCACCAGGGGGCAATCAAAATGTTTTGCCTTCACTTGTCAGGATATGTGCGGTACACTTGATACTATTAGCATTTATGTAGCCAAAATAAACAATTATCAAAAATCAACCCCTATGAATATAAAAGTGCCATAACTTGAAGAAACACCTGATAATTTCTCTCATGATATTATATCAATACAAATATTTTCAACCCTTATCCAGACTGTCAGCCAACCTTTCAGCCATTTAGTGAAAATGATTCTGTCCTAGAATCCTTATAAGGCACCTTTAGAAATTGGACATATAATATTTGTAGGTTTTGAAATAAAATAGTTTATATATCTCTCCACAGACCTCCTGTAGGATCTTCATGCAGCCCTAGGGCTTAAAAAACTTGGCTTTAGAACCCTGAATCGATATTTTACTTCTTTGAGGCACTTTAGGGGACATCAGTGAAGTGAGCCGCATGAGAGAGATTGAAACTGATCCCACAGATTCACTCAGACATGCTGAGAGTCTCTCTTCTGCTCGGCCCAGTTTCAATCTCAATCCAGTTGTTATAGAGATTCAATGCGATATACTGAATTGTGAAATGATATTGCAGATTACCTGCAACACCTAGCAGACAGTTGTTTACCACAGTTAAACAGCACATATGTAGACCAACACATGTAACAGAGACAGCTTACCAGACAGTGTGTCCTATAAAAAGCTTAGCTGGGACATGCGAGGATGAATCCCTCCTCCTGTAACACACACACAAAAAAAAATTCACATCACTGACACAAAGTAAATATTCTCCTCTTTTTTTTCTTTCTTTAAGAGTCAGCAGGAAAGAGTTCTCAGACAGGGGTAATTTGTCTTCTCCTCAAGGGTATTCATGAAAAGGACTGGAAGGCACATGCAAGTGTCAACAGCAAAACTTTTGAGGTGAAGTATTGTATGTGATGTGAGAGAGATACTGTTTTGAGAACCAGAACCATCCATTGTTCCTGACTGGTGCTGATGTGGACGCCTCAGTCCATGTGACTATCGCGGATTCGCACATTGCGATATAGATGCTAAAACGATATATTGTGCAGCCCTACATACCGCTCAGTATTAGTTGTAACTGAAAAACATTAAGTAAGGCTCAAGTCCAAGAATGATGTCAACACACACACATACATGCACTTATAAATGCTATGAAAGTCTGTTTCCTCAGACTACAAAGTAAAATGAATCAATGGTAAAAATAGAACATTTAAAATGACAGAAATGAAGCTCGCTATTTCAAGAAATAAAGTTGCAATTGTAAGGGTCCTAATTTGAATGAACAGGAATTCAAATTGCAAATGTGAGATATTAAGTCACATTAGCTATGTTTATAATGCATACTTCCAAATAATGCGTTAGTCATCGGATTGATGGTTTGAAAAGCCTTCATGTAAAACCAGTAAACCATCAGATTGAGCTCGATCCGAATGAAATGTCTATGGGATTCAAAGGGGTGGTGTAAATCTGGAACAATGCGATAAATAGGAAAAAGCATCTTCTCAATCGCATTCCAAAATCCCTTGCACACATGGACAGTGCCATGATATGCATATCTACCAGAGACCTTTCATAATAAGATCTCGGATTGTGCTTGTAAACATATCTATTGTGAGATATAAAGTTGGAATTAAGAGAAATAAGGATGCAATATAAAGATGGCTATACAGTCGCAATCACGTGTAAAATAAAATCTTTTATTAATTTATTTATTTTATTGCACTCTGAGGCAGAAACGGGCTTCCATCAAACAGTCAACTTGACCTGGCAGCATTTTTTAGTTTTACCGTAGAGCTCTGTGTTTCTAAAAAGTGTATGATGGGAATAACTAACACTTATTTTCTTTATGAATTGACAACTGCACAAGAGACTTCTACGTGCGCAACAGTCAAGATAGTAATATGCATAATTTAGATACAATTTTGGATCAAAATAACAATCCTGATCTCGTGTGAGGATAAACCATTTCCCACAGAAGGGAAGTAAAGGGATTCAGATTCATATTTCATGGCACAGCACTCTCAGAATAGAAGAGGGGAGAGTCGATCACAAATCCTGTGCTTGGAGTATTAGAGCACAGAAAATGCAATGCTAGTTATGTTTTATTAAATGCTCTCTTCCAGAGCTACCGCACCTATGAGATGCCGGTGCTTAATATTTCAGCGCCAGACATTGGAATTCTGACTGAGGAAGGGGAGATGTGTGGATCCTGTCTCCGCAAAGTCCAATCGGAATGATTTATGAGCGGTTTGGTCATTGGCATCCCAGTCAGCTGCACGGAGGGCATCCGCCGCAGTGTCTGTTCTTATAGTTCGGGTTGGCGACAAATTCTTTGCACAGGAAAAGTGGCAATTTTGTCAGAGCCTAAAGCCTATTCACAATGTGATAGCATGTGACGCAACAAAATAATAAAATAAAATAAAAAATAAAAAAATGTTTTTGTTGCTGCATGATTCACACCATATGCAATGCTGGGTTTTACTCTACCCTCTTTCTTTCAGGGATTGTCTCTTAAATAATGTGTTTGCACCTGTTTAAAAAGTGAAAGCCTTGCGGCCCTCTTCCAAGCTTTGAAGACGTAATGCTACAGGGATTGTCTGGTGGAAGTCTGCTACAGCTAGGGCTGCACAATTATTCGAATTTCTAATCGCGATTACGATTACGGATGCCACGATTACGTAATCGTTCAAAGCCGCGATTACAAAAGAAAATCCACTCTGCGTGCGTGTGTTTAGAGCATGTTATGTTATGAGAGGCGAATCACGACTACTTCAGAAAACCCAGCACAATAGGAACTACCAGGCAGTGACGTAAGTGTACGCTGAAATAAAAAGTATTTCACCTCAGAAAAACGGACTTTCTTGTCCTGTCAGCCGTTATACTGTGCTCGGAGCACACACTCATCAACTGCACGCGCAAATGCGGCGGCACGCGCTGTGTATCGCTTCACTCAGAGATGGGCATAAATACATGGAAATGTATTTAAAATACAAATACAAAATACTGTGTGAAAAAATTTATTTAAATACAAATACAAAATACTGTGTGAAAATTTTTATTTAAATACAAATACAGTATTTTGTATTTTGAAAATACACAAAATACATGTGAAATTGGCCATCCAATGCAGGTATAGGTCACAGTGAATGAAGAAACTACATAGGCCTACTGACTTTTCATTCCTAACCTCATCTCTGCCCTCTCTTTCTTTCTTTCTTTCTGGCAATTACAAATAAACGTATGCAAAATAGCAGCCATTTATATACTTATTTCTGGTTACAATGTAGTCTATTACTTGTGGTGAACACTATTAAAAAATTAATACTGTATGTAAAACTGTGGGAACCTTTTCTGCTATCTAGCAAAGAATATGGATGGGCGATATGACCAAAATCTCAATTTTACTTCACAGTAACAATATCATTTCACAATTCTCAATATCAGTTTTGATTCCACAGCATAAACTGAAGTTCACACTCTTTTGGGGTTTTTTTTTGTTGTTGCAATAGTCCAATGCTTTTTAAGTAATTTTATGTTTATTTTATGTAGTTTATTTGTTTCTATAAGTTTATTAAAATTAGAAAGTGTATCTAAAATTTAAAATTTGAATTAATTTAGATTCATTTGACACTATTTACCCCTTTTTTATTATTTATGTACAATAAACCTAAAAGCTGAAGATTCATCAGTGTTTGTTTTTCCACTCCAACGTTCCAGTAATTCCTGCCCACTAAAAGCTGCACGGATAAATTTGCTTACCCCACAAATAGGCCCATCTATGTAAATGATTTAGAAAAAGTTCCATCAATTCAAACTTTATATCATCGCTATGATATGCAGTGTCATATCAACCATCCCTAACATGCAGTAATGCTTTAAACACATTTGACAAGCTAGTTGATAAAAATCAACAACCGGTCAAGACTGATTGGCTAACGCTATTTTCCCACTTGTCTGTGCTCTTTTATTCTTTCATGTTAACTGAAGTGAACAATGCACTATTTTAACTTTAATCAACAAGTAGAATTGATCATGACATTCTCACCTTGTTCCAAGAAGAAAAAAAAGAAAAAAAAAAAAAAAGAAAAAAAAAAACCCTGATCCAATGCTTAGCTAGTGAATGTCTGAACTAGTTGATGCACAAAATCAATACCCTGATAAAGAGGTTGACTGGCAAAAAGTATTTTATGTATTTTGAAAATACAAAAATACTCATCTTAAATGTATTTAAATACAAATTACATTAGATTTTTTCCAAAGGCTTTAAAATACAAAAACTCCAGGAATTCAGTACACACAACCATACATGGACGACAACCAACAAACACTGAGGGAAAACACAGGGTTTAAATGTACTGGGGCTAACGGGATAATTAACAAGACACAGGTGATGGGAATTTCTAATTAAACAGACAGGGAAAAACTAACAGGATTAAACCAAAATCCCAAAGACAGGGGGAAAACAAGAACACAGAACAGAACTCAACACATCAAAACGTGACAACTATTAGTCATATTCTTACAATTTATGTGTATGTTAAGTAAAGGGGTACAGTACTTGAGTGTGTGTGTTAACAATTTTTGTGTAAACATGTATTATAATATGCCTATATATATATATATATATATATATATATATATATATATATATAGTGCAGGACAAAGCCCCATTTTCAAACCTAACATGGCAAATGGCACTAGGGCTGCGTTTAGCCCCGACAAAACGTTGCACAACATTTTTTAAACAGAAACGGTGATGCGTTGAACACACTGTTCTGATGACGCAGGAGTTGCAACTATGGCAGCTGAGAAGGCCATTCTTTGTGTTCTTTGTTTAGAATTTTCGGAGCCTTATGAAGTCGGTATAAATATGTGTTTAATACTACAAAATATGCCCGATGTTACAGTTACTGCACTTGCCGCCCAGAACAAAAGAGAACATCCCAATCGAGTGAAGGGATTGCTGAAACTGAAATGGAAGCACACATCTTACCTAATTCAGACTAAAACACATCTATTTAGCCTCACATACTGACTTTATTTGTAGTTC